>NC_060149.1:709678668-709985081 GCF_021461385.2 Schistocerca piceifrons
AGATGAGCAGGAGCCTGTAGCAACATATAGCTGTAATTAAGCCATATATGTATGGCATCTACCTGCTACGTTCTATACCAGTATTGAAATCACCCTTTAAGCTTGCGGCAACTGTCGTAGTCAAGCCTAATACTTAAGTGAAATTACAATTAAATCAATACCATTAGCTGTTGGCGGGCATTGATATACATCAACGGGGACAGTTGAAGATGTGTGCCCCGACCGGGACTCGATCCTGGGATCTCCTGCTTACATGGCAGACGCTCTATCCATCTGAGCCACCGAGGGCACAGAGGATAGGGCGACTGCAGGGACTTATCACCAGCACGCTCCCCGTGAGACCCACATCCTCAACATATAGACCACACACTACATTCGTAGTGTCCCTGCTACTATACCCATTACTCGCGGCAGACAATCCACCGAGTCCCGTACGAGTTCAGGAAATTTGTGTGCATCCGCACTGAAGAAGGTCATCAGCTGGTTAACCTTAACGATATGAAGATGGCACCTGTTCTTTCGGACATCTCCGAAAGAACAGAAGCCATCTTCATAATACTTACGTGTCGCACACCTTCTGTGTATCAAACGATGCCAATTAATTGCTTCTGGATGAATTCGTTAACGATAATTGTTGAATAAATGACACACTCGTTCGGCGAAGGATTTATGAAGTAAAGTTGTGTCAGACAAATATCTAAAAACAGTGAGAATCTACAGTACTGGTCATTAAAATTGCTACACCTAGAAGAAATGCACATGATAAACGAGTATTCATTGACAAATATGTTATACTAGAAATGATATGTGATTACATTTTCACGCAATTTGGGTGCATAGATCCTGAGAAATCAGAACCCAGAACAACCACCTCTGGCAGTAATAACGGCCTTGATACGCCTGGGCATTGAGTAAAACAGAGCTTGGATGGGGTGTACAGGTACAGCTGCCCATGCAGCTTCAACACGATACCACAGTTCAAGAGTAGTGACTGGCGTATTGTGACGAGCCAGTTGCTCGGCCACCATCGACCAAACGCTTTCAGTTGGTGAGAGATCTGGAGAATGTGCTAGCCAGCGCATCAGTCAAACATTTTCTGTATCCAGAAAGGCCGGTACAGGACCTGCAACATGCGGTCGTGCATTATCCTGCTGAAATGTAGGGTTTCGCAGGGATCGAATGAGGGGTGGAGCCACGGGTCGTCACACATCTGAAATGTAACGTCCACTGTTCAAACTGCCGTCAATGCGAACAAGAGGTGACCGAGACGTGTAACCAATGGCACCCCCTACCATCACGCCGGCTGAAACGCCAGTATGGCGATGACGAATACACGCTTCCAATGTGCGTTCACCGCGATGTCGCCAAACACGGATGCGACCATCATGATGCTGTAAACACAACCTCGATTCATCCGAAAAATTGACGTTTTGCCATTCATGTTCCCAGGTTCGTCGTTGAGTACACCATCGCAGGTGCTCCTGTCTGTGATGCAGCGTCAAGGGTAACCGCAGCCATGGTCTCCAAGCTGGTAGTACATGCTGCTGCAAACATCGACGAACTTTTAGTGCAAATGGTTGTTGTCTTGCAAACGTCCCCGTCTGTAGACTCAGGGATCGAGACGTGGCTGCACGATCCGCTACAGCCATGCAGATAAGATGCCTGTCATCTCAACTGCTAGTGATACGAGGCCGTTGGGATCCAGTACGGCGTTCCTTATTACCCTCCTGAACCCCCCGATTCCATATTCTGCTAACAGTCATTGGATCTCGTCCAACGAGAGCAGCAATGTCGTGATACGATAAACCGCAATCGCGATAGGCTACAATCCGACCTTTATCAAAGTCGGAAACGTGATGATACTCATTTCTCCTCCTTACACGAGGCATCACAACAACGCTTCATCAGGCAACGCCGGTGAACTGCTGTTTGAGTATGAGAAATCGGTTGGAAACTTTCCTCATGTCAGCACGTTGTCGGTGCCCCCACCGGCGCCAACCTTGATTGAATGCTCTGAAAGGCTAATCATTTGTATATCACAGCATCTTCTTCCTGTCGGTTAAATTTCACATCTGTAGCACATCATTTTCGTGGTGTAGATATTTTAATGGCCAGTAGTGTAAAAGACTACACTATGATTTGAAAGAGGTGCCCGGAACCGCGCGACTGCTACGGGCATGGATGTGTGTGATGTCCTTAGGTTAGTTGGGTTTAGGTAGTTCTAAATTCTAGGGGACTGATGGCCTCAGATGTTAAGTCCCATAGTGCTCAGAGCCATTTGAACCATTTTGAAAGAGGTAGGGTTTAAATCGCTGGAGGTGGAAACAATCATCTTAGCTAGTCTAATCTCGAATGTATGAAGGCTATTATGGAAGTAAGGAAAGAAGGAAGATTAGATATTGACGTCCCACCAGCAGTGTGATCATTACAGACGGAGCACAAGCTCGGATTAAAAAAGGATGGGGTAGGACTTTGACTATGCCTTTTTCAAAGGGACACTGTAGGCATTCGCGTGGAGTGATTTAGGGAAACCATGAAAAATGAAACTCTGGATGGCCGGACGGCCGGATTGAACCATCGGCCTCCCGAAAACGGCTCCAACGCGCTCATCACTGCGACTTCTCGGTCGGTGTTGTAGAAGTAACAGACTTTCCACAAGAATAAAGTGACTTTGTTTAGTCGTCATCATGACAACAGTGTGTATTGCGTAGTACAAATGGTAATCCAGATCAATATTGTACGAAGTTGGAGAAAAATAACGTAATATTAGCACTGTTATTGTCCTTCGAGCAAAGTCTGAAACGAAAATCATGGCGTACACAAGTGGACGACTATCAGTGAATAAGAATTCTTTCTGGAGTAAACGTTAAGAGTTTGAGCAAACAACAATGAGTCATTTTCGGTTCACTCGTGCCCCACTGGTTGTCGGTCTTCTAGCGAATCATCGATGGATGTTCGCGTCCTCTCCGCTTTGGCGCTAGGAGTAGAGAGAATATTTATTTGTTGTTTTCTGTGCGGATTGCTAAGTACTTTTGTTGTTGGATTGATGGATATTATGTGCGCTCAACATCGATATCATCAACGCTTTTGTTGTTGACATGACCTCTGTGAAAGGTGGAGTGGTACGAAGTGAATGTAATGTTAGTAATAGAAGAATCTGAATCTCATAATTGTTTATAGGACACAAAAGATAAGGAGCACAAATGCCGAAGAGAATTATATACGATCGACAGAAAATTGCCGAAACACTCAATGGCCCAACTGGGGACATGAGCTAGACGATAGATTTATTAGTTCTTTCCAGCAGGTGAGACTGGAGTAAATGAGAGCAGGGTTTTTAATTATTTTATCAAAAAGGAGTTGCATAATAAATTTCCTTGAAAGTAAACCAGTATGTAAATGTGTGTACAGGGGGTTTCAAAAGTTATGCTCAATATTCAGGGATATGAGAGGAATGATCATTCGAAACAAAAAGAGCTATGAGATATTCTTGATCTTCAATATTGTAAAACAGATCTCTTCTACTGCAAGCTCTTTGCTTTCCATATTTTGGGAAATGGTAGTATGGACCAAAACAAGAAAAAAATGTCCAGTAAACATGTGCTCTACAATGCATACCTTAAAAGTTATGAGCACTTGTTCATTAGAAGAGTTGTGATCCAAAGTACCGAAGATGAACAGGTGGTCATAGCTGTTAAGGTATGCATTTTACAGCACATTTTTACTGGGCATTTTTTTCTTGTTTTGGTCCATACTACCACTTCCCAAAATATGGAAAGCAAACAGCTTGCAGTAGAAGAGATTTGCTTCACAGTATCGAAGATCAGGAACTGCTCATAGCTCTTAAGATATGCGTTTTAGAGCCCATGTTTACTTGACTATTTTGTTTAGAAAGGTCATTCCTGTCATATACCTGAATATTGACCATCACTTCTGAAACACCCTGTATTATGCTGATGAAAATGAAAAATATGAGAAAGACATGAACATTCTCGTTTCGTACGTACATAGTGACTGTAATGACATAGCTGATGCATCACTGTAATTTGAGAAGTTTTTTTATGAAATGACCTAATATATAAAAATTGTTTTCCCATAGCCACGCTGTCGCCCCTCTACTAAACTATACAGCGGAATTAATCAAGTAGCCTATGTGATAAGTTATATGCATCTTTCATATTTCTTTAATCATATTTTATTGGACTAGTCTTATTTATATGTATTTCAATAAAATCCTAGAAGTGATTCACGTATATCACTCCAAACCTCAAGAACTGTCTAAGATACAGCAGCAATTGAAATGCGAAACAATTCCTAACGTAAATATCTCCAGTTGCTAACATCCAGAGGGTACACGCTAGCCATTCTTAAGGGTGTATTCATCTTCAATAATTAGTGTTCTGTTTTCGTATTTTCTCGTTAGATGTATTCAGATCCCAATGTGTTCAATGTTTTGGAATAATGCTAAATATGACTGGAGCTACAATTTGATGTTAAGTGAAATAACTTCATGCCATACACGCTTACGAGTAAGTTCAGAACATACATTTTTCTTTTCCTTCGTAATTTTGCTTGCATTGCCATACAAAACGCTTCTATCTGAATAGAAAGTTTTGCTCCGTGGCTGTAACTAATGTTGTTATCGAGTGAAACCTGTGTGAAGATTAGAAGTTGCGTTCGTAGCGTGGCACCCACTTCTCGTTCTCTCGTGGTCCATTACAATGTAAACGTTTATTCTAGGATGCAAGCGACTGGGAGTGAAAACTGTCGTATTATCCCCGGAGGTAAAAGAGGCTGAAGATTTTGTATACGATGGTCGTAGTCCTATCAGTAACTCACTGCGCCGTGCCTTGTCGTACTGCAACCTAATGTGATGTATTTCAGCGCGAACCTGCATGCAATATTGCTGTGGTAACATGGAACGTTGACATAAATACATGAATAAAGCTGACAGTTTAACTTACTTCAAACAAAGCCTATTGTTTCAGTACAGAGAGGGTATAACTGATCGTGACAAGATTATCGAAGTTGGTAAAATGAACATAAAGAGTGGATTGTTAGCAGTGTTATTTGGCGTATATTTTCTAACTACATTCAGAAACAGAAAACTGATTCACCAAGCAAATGCTGTTAGATTACCTCACGTCAATGAAAGAATGTTGGCTACAGTCGTATTGCAATTTCTGCTTTGCATATTACGAAGTAAATTGGTTTTAGTCGAGAATTAACCTGCTTTACTAAACTGATGAGTAGCAGTCGAAAATAAGTATTCGAAAGAAGTGCAGATTAACGAAGGTAATGAATTAATGCAGACACTGATTTGAATGAACGTACATTTCCAAGTAGTTTTTCTGTTTGCCTCGCGGAGTGGCCGCGCGGTTAGGGGCGTCATGTCACTAATCGTGCGGCCTCTCCTGCCGGAGGTTCGAGTCCTCCCTCAGGCATGGGTGTGAGTGTTGTCCTTAGCGTTAAGTTAGTTTAAGTAGTGTGTAAGTCTCGGGACCGATGACCTCAGCAGTTTGGTCCCTTAGGAATTCACACACACAGTCTTTCTGTTTGCCAAGTAAATATCGATCAGACAGTTGGTTTTCAGAGACAAATGCTTATTTATGGGCTGTCCATTTTCTGCCTGGTTCTACTTGTATATCGTAACGCTAGTGCTGCAGAGAAGCTGATAACTGAATAACAGTGTAGTCACATGTAACTTAAATGTACCATATGATAGATTATTAATTGTCAATTTTACTTTCCTTGGAAAACGTCTGTGACACAGTGATATCATGTAGCCTCTGCGTCACATTTCGTTATTTAGAATGCAAACAGAGTGTGAAGATATGTAATAACAATATTACATGATAAAAGTGAATAAACTGTTTTGAGAAAATCATTAGCTAACAAAAGTAACACAAATGAAGTACATTACACAAACTGTGCTTGTGCTGCCTTTCTAGTGGTCTCGTAGTCGACGGCACAACAGCTATTACTCTTCCTTCTGCTTAGTTTGCATACGTTTGCTATCTTATAGTTTACGAAAATAGAATGTGTCTGGCTTTCAGTAATGTCTGTCTAGTTTGTGGCATATCAGCTAGAGCAGGGATTTTGTGCTGGGCCGCTACTTGTTTATTCCGTCAAATTCTCAGCTACAATCACGAGGCTGAGTCTCGATTTCAGATCTTTCCAGCACAGGAAATTGTCATACGGCTGTCGGAAAATGAACCTGATCCGTTTCCATCGCTACCCAGCAACGAAAATCCTTAGACCCCTGTGATGTCAGGGAAATAGTAATACCTGTGCTTGTCCAGCAATCCTTCGTGCTGTATCAGTGTCGGACGATAAGACGGACATGCAGTATATATATCCGCATTACCGGACACTAATGTCGTAGGAGGCCGCATGTCGAATGATCTTTCCTGAACACTGAGTGTTTGTGTGTCTAGTGGACTCCTATGTTTCTTCTGAGCTATATCAAATAAAATAAGCACAGTTCTAGGCAGACTAGATATTTAATCCATGTTCCAAGGAAAAGTAAAGAGATTTTGTGCCCAGTAAAAGATCTGGTCCCAGTTTCCCCTTGAATTTGTAAAACTTCCTCAGAATGCTGTAGCAGCTACATCGTTCAGTCTGTACATAAAATTTCATAACGCTGAACAAAGCACCGACGCCATATTTCATATGGTGATTTTCACAAATCTCTTGGCGAACTCAGACAAATAAAACCTACGATTATGTTTGATGAAACGAAGATCTTATCCCACGCAGTGGTTTCTGTCATCAGTGAAGCCTTAGAGAACAGTATGTGCAACAATTTTAACCACGACAGCATCTACACCTGAAGTGGTGAATGGGAACGGGGGCTCGACACTGAAAGAGGACAGATGGAATGAGTACTGCTACTGATGTTGTACTATAGCTATTGACGTCATTTCTGGTAGCATATAGAAGTTCTGTGAGTTCGTGACGTCTCCATGACATGATTCGGCCAGCTACATCCGGAAGTACCTCGTGGTCTATTAGTACGAAAGGTCCATCCTGATGATGACGAAAGAGAAAGTCAGTGACAGCTTGAATATATAAACGAATCTGATGCGGCAAGATAACCAAGAGCATTTATCCAGTAATCTCTCTTACCCTACAAGATTTGTCCGTCCAACTGTCAATATGTTATCGAATATTTCCGTGTAATAGTGGCCTTGAAAGAATGTGTTGTTGCTCTTCGCTCATTTACTGATGTCTGTGTGCGAGCCTCTTTGGACAAGAGCATTAGAGTGTTGCAAGAGCAAGTGAAACTGACTCCCTGGACTCAACAATGGGTTCTGTATGCATAGTGTACGAATGCAAGAGTTCATTTGTAATGGCCGGTTTGGGCGAAGATAGCAATGTGTTCCCATCCAGATTTCCTCTTGTTGATTGAGGGACGAAGACTGATCTAGAAATAGATGAAGGCTTACAGATTCATATTCATAGTCGAAGGAAGAAGCAAAAAGATTGTTATCGGTAGATCGACAGTTTTACGAATAATAAACCCAACTCTTTGTTGTTAATAATGAGCCGGTTTATGAACATCACGGTTCGCGTATTACAAGACATTCTCAGTCTAGAAAGAAGGTATTGTAGTGAACCACAGAAGAGCGACGAGTTTTGCAGTTTATGGACTATGGGTCGATTTGGATTTATTGAGGAGGAGAAAATTAGAGACCTGATCTCATTTACTTGAATGGAATACGATCTGTGTTTAGAAAATAAGTTTCAGCATAAATTCGACAGAAGACGAGGACCTTGTCAGAGGTTTACTTTTAATACCATGAGCTCCTGGATATGTTAAATTTCTCACTGCTGCTACTGCATACTTAGTGATGTCTCTGTTATGATCTGTGATCGTCGACCTCCTCTGAGGGGGATGTTTGAATTTGTAGAGGGAGGTGTTGTTATATCTTAGTTGTTTGTCGGAATTTCGTATTTTGTAGGCAGGCTTACGCCAGTTACAGACAAGATAATATACGAGATTATCAAAACTGAGATTATATTTGTTACATCGAATAGCCCAGAGACAGAAGAGACAGAATCGGACTGAGAAAATATTTCTGACTCACCTGCACGTACTTCTTATCCAACTGACAGCAGACCGTCTGGCTGTTGTTACACAGCTCTACGTCGTGGTCCAGCGCCGTCGAATACTCAGACTGGAAAGGGAGATTACTCTGAAACAAAGGAATAACATTTCGTAGTAAGACTTTCAAATACTGTTATTATCGTTGCTAATACATATTTTGTGTTGTTCCCTTTCACCTCTGTTAATAACATGGTGGAGCACAGAGTAATAAGGACTATGTGAATTTCTTGAATTCGTCTTTAATGTTACAGTACAATTATCACGCTAAACTAATTGTAGGATAAGCCGTTTCCAGGATCCACGTAAGAAATGGCTCACAAAATATTTGTTCGGTGTATTTTTGAGTGTTGCTCGTGACTTTGGGACCTTACGAGGTTCGATTAATAGACGATGTAGAGAAGATCCGTCGAAGAGTTGTGTGTTTCGTCACGGGTTCAGTTAATTACCGCGAGAGCGTTGCACAGAAGATCAACAAATTCCGGTGGTGCTTTCGAAATCTGCACTAATCTCACTAGATATTTTCATGTATTTTACGGCTATAAACACGCCTCTATCTCCTGCGTTCAACCTACCTTTGCGATATACCTTCTAACCAGAAATCAGAATCTCTTTTCTACTGACGTCTGGTTTCAGCCGGGCTTCTGCCCCTAGTACGATGTGGGAATTTTTACAGTTTGTAGGGGAGATTACATATGAGATATTTCCACAGGCGCTTCTGCAGTTAACTTACGCTATAATAACATTTTATTTCTCAGATATGCCATGGCGAAACCTATCTTCTTTAATTACTTTTAGACAGTATTCTTCCCGTATGAAATCATAACGTATCTTCGCACTGTCGCCTGATAAACAAAGTAAGAGCTAACGGAATATCAACCCAGCTATGCGGCTGGATTGAAGAGTTCTTAGCAAACAGAACACAGCATGTTGTTCTCAATGGAGAGACGTCTACAGACGTTAAAGTAACCTCTGCCGTGCCACAGGGGAGTGTTACGGGACCATTGCTTTTCACAATGTATATAAATGACCTAGTAGATAGTGTCGGAAGTTCCATGCGGCTTTTATCGGATGATGCTGAAGTATACAGAGAAGTTGCAGCATTAGAAAATTGTAGCGAAATGCAAGAAGATCTGCAGCGGATAGGCACTTGGTGCAGGGAGTGGCAACTGACCCTTAACATAGACAAATGTAATGTATTGCGAATACATAGAAAGAAGGATCCTTTATTGTATGATTATATGATAGCGGAACAAACACTGGTAGCAGTTACTTCTGTAAAATATCTGGGAGTATGCGTGCGGAACGATTTGAAGTGGAATAATCATATAAAATAAATTGTTGGTAAGGCGGGTACCAGGTTGAGATTCATTGGGAGAGTCCTTAGAAAATGTAGTCCATCAACAAAGGAGGTGGCTTACAAAACACTCGTTCGACCTATACTTGAGTATTGCTCATCAGTGTGGGATCCGTACCAGGTCGGGTTGACGGAAGAGATAGAGAAGATCCATAGAAGAGCGGCGCGTTTCGTCACAGGGTTATTTGGTAAGCATGATAGCGTTACGGAGATGTTTAGCAAACTCAGGTGGCAGACTCTGTAAGAAAGGCGCTCTGCATCGCGGTGTAGCTTGCTGTCCAGGTTTCGAGAGGGTGCGTTCCTGGATGAGGTATCGAATATATTGCTTCCCCCTACTTATACCTCCCGAGGAGATCACGAATGTAAAATTAGAGAGATTCGAGCGGGCACGGAGGCTTTCCGGCAGTCGTTCTTCCCGCGAACCATACGCAACTGGAACAGGAAACGGAGGTAATGATAGTGGCACGTAAAGTGCCCTCGGCCACACACCGTTGGGTGGCTTGCGGAGTATAAATGTAGATGTAGATGTAGATGGGACCTGTGGAGAGATTTCTCCATCAGAAAGTCCCACACCCACACACCTTAGCTACTCCGATGCCCAAATAGCCGCTTCCTGCGTGTAATACGCACCCGACCGGTAAAGTGAGGTGAGGGGGGCCGGACAACAATCCGCAACCAAGATCGTCATAGAATCGTCTGAAACTCTAGTTTAAGCCTTCAATTCGGTACCGGACGAGAGAACTGAAATTGTTTCTGAGAAGGGTGCAACAAAACGTTAGCTCTGCTTCCACCTTGCCTTTATCAAAGCAAGCAGCCGCCTATAGGAACCGAGGATGGCCTCCGAATCCAGGCGGCAGACGTCATTCGTGCCGACATGAGCCACGAATTGCAACTGGCTGCAGCCAGCGCGCTCAAGTACAGCCAGCAGAGCCTCCTCACATCTCGAGAGTGACACCCCGACAAGTAAACAGAGTGGACACTGGCTTTCTTTCCCGATCTGCCTGCTACATCCCTAAAGGCCTGCATCGTCCGTCTCGCGTTGGAGTTCCCGATGACACACATTTCCGCCCTCCGCGCCTGTTCGTGTCTTTCTCGAAGATCAGCCTCGCCCCTCCCAAAAAAAAAGAGGCATCCCGTGCTGGCTCAAATGTGAGACAAAAACTAAACAAAATTTAGTGTAATACACACAAATTGATATTGCTGCTGGCACGTCTGCTGGACTCTACGGCTGCGACTTGATTGAGTATAGCAAGTCCGAATGATTCCATCAGATCACTGAGGCCAACACGTTGTTCGTTCATGATTTTGGTCATAACGGAATCAGCGCCACAATGGATGAGATTTTTGACACCATGAAGGTGGTTTCCAGGCTGCTCAATACATTTCTTTCTTTCAGTCTGTTGTTGTCTTGTTCGATTAATTTCGCTATTTCCGATATTCATTCTCTAGTTCTGACATCGCAATGTCTCCTCACGTCTGACAATTCAGTACAACAATCATTAATAAAAAAATAGGTTAATAGGTTTTAGCAGGTTTAGCTCAGGCATATGCAGAGCTCGAAACCAAAACGCCATTAAATTCAGTCATCCGAAAGTACTACTTACACATGAAATAACTAATATACTGTAGTTATAAAGCCCAGCAAATCAGTTACGTATTTGATTGTGTAAACGAACAATGTGGACTACAGTCTTTGCTAAATCATGTTACTTATAAGAGTATTCGACAGAGTTAGATACTTTAGTTGGCGACGAAGGTTTAAGGCCTCTGAGTCGAACGTCAGGTTTTATACTATGCTACAAATTTTTCCACCGTTGAAGTTGGAACTAGTGTTCAAGTACTTCCGAGAAAATGACGTAGTCATTCCAGTGATTCAAGGGATCGTAGAGTTTTCACACTGAATCACGTCAAATATATAAATTGAGTTTACTAAAATGAAAACAGATACTTCAATGGTAGACATAAATCTTTGTTGATCAACCCCAAAAAATAAAATTCCTCTCATGTTCAGAAAGAACAGAACACCTTGAACGACTAGAGATAGGACCTTCATATTCACAAAACATATACATAAGTACGTTTTGCAGAAATGATTAGCATTTAAACCATGGCGGCCCGCGGGTTCGATGTCAACATCGATATCGCGGAGCAACGCTATCTACCGGTAACATATGCCGGAGGCTTTCGTTGTCGCTATAAACCGAAGGTGATGGATCAGTTCGACTTGAACAGACGTGCAGGATACCTTGCAGACGTAATCGCGAACGTACCGTCAAATCAGTGAGTTTGTAAGAGGGCGCACAATTCGCATGAGAGAATGTCATGCATCCATCCGGGAAATTGCTGCTCATGTGGGACGAACTGTTTCCGCAGTGCAACGGGTGTGTACCGAACGGTTCACAGAAGGCCCAACACGACGAGATGGGTCAGATTGCATCACCCAGACTCCCTACCCCCCATTCCCGATGCCTAATCCGAAAGGCGTTGCAGGATAGACCTGTGTCCTCGTCGGCTCTGGAGCAACAGTGGAACAGTGGAACACATCGTAGACTATCAGAGGTGACAGTCTGTCACCGTTTATTACGGCATGGCATACGTGCGCGTCGTCCACTTCTCCGCCTATCATTGATGCATGTGCAGAAACATGCTATACGGCAATGGTGTGTGGAACGACGCCACTAGGGACAGGAATGGCATCATACAGTGTTTTCGGACGAATCCAGGTTCGATTTGCTTGAAAATGATGGCCACATTTTGGTTCGCCACAGACAGGGGGAGCGGCATCACAGTGACTGTATTCGCGCAAGACTTACAGCACCAACTCAAGTCCTTATTGTGTGGGGTGCTATTGATCACAACAACAAATCACAGCTGGTGCGTGTCCAGGGAACTGTGACCAGTGTGACCTACGTGAATGACATCCTGCGAGCCGTAGCCATACCCTTTCCGTATAACACCCTAGATGTCATTTTTGAGAACGACAATGGATGACAACACGTTCCTTCTTGGTGCCACAGGATGTCAACTTTTTGGCCTGGCCTGCCGGGCCACCAGACTTGTTATCAATCGAAAATGTGGCGGATATGGCGAAACGACGGGTGCAGCGCTGTGACCCAGTGCCAACCACGACAGATGAACTATGGAACCAGCTGAATGGAGCGTGGATGGCTAAACTGTAGAACGCCATTCGCATCGATGCCATCACGCATGGAACAAGTTATCAAAGCCCATGGCGGACCCTGTGCCTACTAGGCAACGGGACACATGCTGAACAGAGGTGCTAATAATTTCTGGAGAACATGCTAATATACGTGTCCTGCGAATATGAAAGTCCTATCTCTAGTCGCTCAAGGTGTTCCGTTTTTTCTGAACGTGAGTGTACATATTTAATTTTTTGGCTGTTCACAGGTACACGTCTACAGCCCCGGTCAACCATGAAATCTCTGTGCCACAATACCGTAGCACGCCTCTTAAGGAGCTAAAACAATATCTACATCCCACTGATAAGGTGGAGTATCGTTCGGTAATTCGATTCCGGTGGGAACGGAAGTGTTGCGCCTGTGTCAGGAGAATGTAAATGAGTGCTTTAGCCATTCAGCAGGGGATCAAATGGTTCAAATGGCTCTGAGCACTATGGGACTTAACATCTGAGGTCATCAGTCCCCTAGAACTTAGAACTACTTAAACCTAACTAACCTAAGGACATCACACACATCCATGCCAGAGGCAGGATTCGAACCTGCGACCCTAGCGGTCGCGTGGTTCCAGACTGAAGCGCCTAGAAACGCTCGACCACACCGGCCGGCGGTGAGTAATTAGTCGCCCGGTGTACTTATATTGTAAAATAACACTCGAAGAGAAGATTGAATCGATAGCCTTGGGCAGACCTGAGGATATCGTAAAGCGAATAACAATGAAGGAAGTACAGAAAAGTTCATATAAAACAAAGCAACAAACATTAGCGAGGACATATCGTAATCGGCATACGCTGAGGTGACAAAAATCATCGGATATCTCCCTGTGACCAGCGTAATGCAGCAACTCCAGCTGACATAGACCCAACAAGTCTTTATTAGTACTCAGAAGAAATATTGAGCCTAGCTACCTCAATAGCCGACCATAATTGCGAAAGTGTTGCCAGTGCAGGATTTTGTCAGCAGGTGATCTATCGATTACATCCCATAAATGTTCGACGGGATTTATATCGGGAGATCTGAGTAGCCAAATCATTCGCCCGAAATGTCGAGAATGTTCTTCAAATCAATTGTGAACAACCGTGGTGCGGTTACACTGCGCATTGTCCTATATAAAAATTTCCTCATTGTTTGGGAAAGTGAAGTCGGTGACTGGGTGCAAGTGGTCTCCTAGCGGAGGAACACAACCATTATCAGTGAATTATCAGTTCAGTTGGACCAGAGGGCCCAGTCCATTCCATGTAAACACAGCCCATCCGATTATGGAGTGGCGGCCGTGGTGGCCGAGCGGTTCTAGACGCTGCAGTCTGGAACCGCGCGACCGCTACGGTCGCAGGTTCGAATCCTGCCTCGGGCATGGATGTGTGTGATGTCCTTAGGTTAGTTAGGTTTAAGTGGTTCTAAGTTCTAGGGGACTGATGACCTCAGAAGTTAAGTCCCATAGTGCTCAGAGCCATTTGAACGATTATGGAGCCACCACCAGTTTGCTCAGTGCCTTGTTTACAGCCTGGATACATGGCTTTGTGGAGTCTGCACCACACCCGAACCCTACCACCACCTCTTACTAACTGAAATTGGGACTCATCTCAGAAGGCCACGATTTTCCCGTCCCACACTGATTCCTGTTGTTAATTCAAGCAGTGATGCTTGTCTGTTAGTACTGCCAATTCTGCGCAAACGCTGCTGCTCTCGATCGTTAATTGAGGGTCGTCGGCCACTGCGTCGTCCGTGGTGGGATGAAATTTGGTATTCTCAGCATACTCTTCACACTTTGATCTCGGAGTATTGAATTACCTAACGGTTTCCGAAATGGAATGTCCCATGAGTCTAATTCCAACTACGATTCCGAGTTTAAAGTCTTTTAATTCCCGTCGTGCGCCATTATACCGTTGGACACCATTCCACATGAATCACACGAGTACAAATGACAGGTTCGCCAATGCACTGCCCTTTTATACCTTATGTACGCGATAATACCGCCATCTGTATATGTGGATATCGTTATCCCATGATTTTGTCACCTCATTGTTTCAACCTTCACTATTTGCTAGTCTATCATTTATCCCTGGCCAACGAAAGAGGCTAGTCATGCAGGATCTTATCAGACACTAAATGTAAAACAAATTAAGAAATGAGCACACAGAAGCAATCATCCCAACGTATACCATGCTTTATCAAACATTACTTACAAATTCTCTATTTCTGCTTCATTTAATGATATTTCATTACGTGTTGTTGTTGTTGTGGTCTTCAGTCTTGAGACTGGTTTGATGGAGCTCTCTATGCTACTCTATACTGTGCAAGCTTCTTCATCTCCCAGTACCTACTGCAGCATACATCCTTCTGAATCTGCTTAGTGTATTCATCTCTTGGTCTCCCTCTACGATTTTTACCCTCCACGCTGCCCTCCAGTACTAAATTAGTGATCCCTTGATGCCTCAGAACATGTCCTACCAACCGATCCCTTCTTCTGGTCAAGTTGTGCCACAAACTCCTCTTCTCCCCAATTCTATTCAATACCTCATCATTAATTATGTGATCTACCCATCTAATCTTCAGCATTCTTCTGTAGCACCACATTTCGAAAGCTTCTATTCTCTTCTTGTCTAAACTATTTATCGTCCACGTTTCACTTCCATACATGGCTACACTCAATACAAATACTTTCAGAAACGACTTCCTGACGCTCGATGTTAACAAATTTCTCTTCTTCAGAAACGCTTTCCTTGCCATTGCCAGTCTTCATTTTATATCCTCTCTACTTCGACCATCATCAGTTATTTTGCTCCCCAAATAGCAATACTCATTTACTACTTTAAGTGTCTCATTTCCTAATCTAATTCCCTCAGCATCACCCGAATTAATTTGAGTACATTCCATTATCCTCGTTTTGATTTTGTTGATGTTCATCTTATACCCTCCCTTCAAGACACTGTCCATTCCGTTCAACTGCACTTCCAAGTCCTTTGCTGTGTCATAGAGCATTGTTACTTATAAGTAGGATTCTTACCCCATTTTTCTTTCAACAATTAACATTTCCGTTTCGATTTATATTTCTACTACTTATTTTATTATCAGTCTTGAAATTTTTTTCTCTGTATAAATAGAGAAACAAAATCTTTACCAACAGTTCCTAAGAAACAAGTCATGTTAATATTATAATAGATATACGTCAGTGCTACTGCTTCAGTTGAACTTCTGCAGGACGGTGATAATTCCAGAATTTAAAGAGTACTCAGGCAAGTGAAATTCCAAAACCATGTCACAGGTAGTATTCAGATTCTTAAATATCTAAAATGAAGAAGGAATAGATTTTCACAGATCATATGTGAACCACCTACGCGTTATGGATAACATTATCGTCTTTTCCTCTGTTTCAGGTTATTTTCAAGAACAAATTTGAAAGTAGACCGGGAAGTCAATTACAGTAAGACTAAAATGGAGTACAACAAATGAAAATAAAACAATACAAATTAAGAATGAATAAACAGATAGAGTTGATGACTACTTTTATTTAGGACAACTGAAAAGAACAACAGGCCGGCCAAGAGAGCAAATAAACGTACGGCTAAAAATGACCTTGTGTCCTTTTCGTAAATTAAATATGGATTACGAAGAAAAGTCGTGATCTGTGTGATTCGTAAGGCGAGCAGCAAGAAAGCGAGTACTCACGGCTTGGTGCAGCGCAGGGCGCAGGGCTTGCGCCAGCTTGGCCAGCCCCTTGGCGTATTCGGCGTGCAGGTAGGAGCGCTTGTGGACGTAGGCGGCCAGCTCCTTGGCGTGCCGCGCCCACGCCTTAGCGCGCTGCAGCAGCTGCGGCACGACCCGCTCTCCACGGAGCTGTGCCTGCAGCCGCCGCGCGCTCAGCAGCGCCCCTCCGCCGGAGTCCCCGTCCCGCACGTCCTCCAGCGACTGCAATATCGCACGTAATATCTCTGGCCAGTCAAAGATGATATTCGTGCAGGTCCTTATAAGACACCAGATGTACCGGGTGATCAAAAAGTCAGTATAAATTTGAAAATTTAATAAACCACGGAATAATGTAGATAGAGAGGTACAAATTGACACACATGCTTGGAATGACATGGGGTTTTATTAGAACAAAAAAAAACAAAGTTCACAAAATGCAAGACAGATGGCGCTGGACAGCAAAACGTCAGTGACTGCGCATGACAATCGTGTATGAAAGGAGCTGTAACGAGAGAGAGAATCAGATGCGCCAGCAGTCGCAGCATGTTGACGTTACCTGAAAAGGCGCTTTTAATGAAGCTCTATTATCAGAATGGGGAATTTGCTAGTTCAGCGTTACGATCCTATCGTCATAGGAAGGGAATTCGGTCCGTTGACAAATGTAGCTGTGGCGAGAATGATTTCTATGTTCGAAGCCACGGGTTGTTTAGACGATAGCCCCCGTAGTGGCCGACCGAGCACAAGGAAAAAATGGAGACTGTAGCGGGTTCGTCTACGCACGGGGAAGTCAACGCTCGTGCAGTCGCACGTCGCACCGGTATTCCATACACTACTGTTTGGTTGTCACTAAGGCGTACCCTCCGATGCTATCCGTACAAAATCCATCGGCATCATGAACTGTTACCCGGCGATTTAGTGAAGCGGAGGGCATTTGCGGTGTGGGCGTTTGAAAAGATGGTGGAAAATGACGATCGATTGAGTAACGTGTTATGGACCGACGAAGCTCATTTCACGCTCCGAAGGTCTGTCAACGTCCACAACTGTAGAATTTGGGCTACCGAAAATCCTAGAACTGACGTAGAAACTCCATTGCACGACGAGAAAGTCACTGTATGGATTGGATTTACCACATCTACCGTTATCGGGCCTTTTTTTCTTCGAGGAAATGCGTGATTCTGGTTTTGTACCTGCTACCGTGACGCGTGAGAGGTACGCCGGTATGTTACAGAATCTCAACATCCCCAGCCTGGCTGATAAAAACCTGCAGGAACGTACGATGTTTATGCAGAATGGCGCTCCACCCCATATTGCTAGACGCGTGAAAGATCTCTTGCGCGTGTCTTTTGGTGACGATCGTGTGCTCAGCCACCACTTTCGTCATGCTTGGCCTCCCAGGTCCCCAGACCTCAGTCCGTGCAATTATTGGCTTTGGGGTTACCTGAAGTCGCAAGTGTATCGTGATCGACCGACATTTCTAGGGATGCTGAATGACAACATCCGACGCCAATGCCTCACCATAACTCTGGTCATGCTTTACAGTGCTGTTCACAACATTATTCCTCGACTACAGCTATTGTTGGGAGTGATGGTGGACATATTGAGCATTTCCTGTAAAGAACATCATCTTTGCTTTGTCTTACTTTGTTATGCCAATTATTACTATTCTGATCAGATGAAGAGTCATCTGTCGGACATTTTTTGAACTTTTGTATTTTTTTGGTTCTAATAAAACCCGATGTCATTCCAAGCACGTGTGTCAATTTGTACCTGTCTATCTACATTATTCCGTGATTTAATCAGATTTCAAATTTATACTGACTTTTTGATCACCCGGCATAATAAATTAAGAAATGAGCACCCAGAAGCAATCGCGCCACATGACTCGTATTATTCACATATGCACGGTGCAACCACGCATGAAAAATTATTCCACCTGGTGTGAAAGATATGTCACACGGCAGGTGAAGCACCCTTAGTCTTAAAAAAGAATGTAGTAATTGCAGTTTCAAAGAAAGCAGGTTCTGATAGGTGTGAATATACGGAACCATCAGTTTTATAATCATGGTTGAAAGGTACGAATTACTAACAGAAGAATGAAAAAAAGTGTTGAACTTGACCTAAGAGAAGATCAGCTTCATTTCCTTACAAACATGGGGCACGCGAGGCAACACTGACCTTACATCTTCTAATAACCCTACCACAACAAAGGTCAAAAATTAATTATGATTGTAGTGTTGCTCACGCTGCTAAATATTGCATTTTCGGTCAACAACAAAGTTATATTATGTGACGGGAGTCATTGGAGAACAGTTAATAAAGTCATTTCTTGAAATAATAGGTAAACTAGGAACTCATCTTTCCGTGTTTCCCACTCTGGTCTCATTGTGAACTCATGGCTCAATCGTCGAAAACCTAGGTAGTGATTATTCCAAGCTCGGATGCAAAGAGGCCTAGGTGTTATTCTACGATATTCAAAAGTTTTATAGATGTGTTTCATAAACCATTCTTGCAGATTAATCTCTTACAAGTTAGGACAATGGTGATGTAAAAAAGTAATCAGCACTCCGAATTTAAGTTACACTTCTTTTTTATTACTTTTGTTGCAATATCACGTAACTCGTCCCAAAACATCACTTCACAATATAAAACATACTTGAAAATACCTTCCTCACTGTTAAAGTTCACATTTCATAAACTGACTACCATTTGCGTCTTTTTAACATGGCGACCAAAGCTTGACTCTCTAATAACCGCTTACGCGCCCAAAAATCAGAGTTACAAGTACGTCAAAGATCATAGTGACAAAAGAAAGAATGTTGTTGTTGTTGTTGTTGTAGTCTTCAGTCCTGAGAATGGTTTGATGCAGCTCTCCATGCTACTCTATCCTGTGCAAGCTTCTTCATCTCCCAGTACCTACTGCAGCATACATCCTTCTGAATCTGCTTAGTGTATCCATCTCTTGGTCTCCCTCTACGATTTTTACCATCCGCGCTGCCCTCCAGTACTAAATTAGTGATCCCTTGATGCCTCAGAACATGTCCTACCAACCGATCCCTTCTTCTGGTCAAGTTGTGCCACAAACTCCTCTTCTCCCCAATTCTATTCAATACCTCATCATTAATTATGTGATCTACCCATCTAATCTTCAGCATTCTTCTGTAGCACCACATTTCGAAAGCTTCTATTCTCTTCTTGTCTAAACTATTTATCGTCCATGTTTCACTTCCATACATGGCTACACTCCACACAAATACTCTCAGAAACGACTTCCTGACACTTAAATCAATACTCGATGGTAACAAATTTCTCTTCTTCTGAAACGCTTTCCTTGCCATTGCCAGTCAACATTTTATATCCTCTCTACTTCGACCATGATCAGTTATTTTGCTCTCCAAATCGCAAAACTCCTTTACTACTTTAAGTGTCTCATTTCCTAATCTAATTCCCTCAGCATCACCCGACTTAATTCGACTACATTCCATTATCCTCGTTTTGCTTTTGTTGATGTTCATCTTATATCCTCCTTTCAAGACGCTGTCCATTCCGTTTATCTGCTCTTCTAATTCCTTTGCTATCTCTGACAGAATTACAATGTCATCGGCGAACCTCAAAGTTTTTATTTCTTCTCCTTGGATTTTAATTTCTACTCCGAACTTTTCTTTTGTTTTCTTTACTGCTTGCTCAATATAGAGATTGAATAGCATCGGGGAGAGGCTACAACCCTGTCTCACTCCCATCCCAACCACTGCTTCCCTTTCATGTCCCTCGACTCTTATAACTGCCATCTGATTTCTGTACAAATTGTAAACAGCGTTTCGCTCCCTGTATTTTACCCCTGCCACCTTCAGAATTTGAACGAGTGTATTCCAGTCAACATTGTCAAAAGCTTACTGTAAGTCTGCAAATTCTAGAAACGTAGGTTTGCCTTTCCTTAATCTTTCTTCTAAGATAAGTCGTAGGGTCAGTATTGCCTGACGTGTTCCAACATTTCTACGGACTCCAAACTGATCTTCCCCGAGGTCGGCTTCTACCAGTTTTTCCATTCGTCTGTAAGGAATTCGCGTTAGTATTTTGCAGCTGTGACTTATTAAACTGATAGTTCGGTAATTTTCACATCTGTCAACACTTGCTTTCTTTGGGATTGGAATTATTATATTCTTCTTGAAGTCTGAGGGAATTTCGCCTGTCTCATACATCTTGCTCACCAGATGGTAGAGTTTTGTCAGGACTGGCTCTCCCAAGGCTGTCAGTAGTTCCAATGGAATGTTGTCTACTCCCGGGGCCTTGTTTCTACTTAGGTCTTTCAGTGCTCTGTCAAAGAAAGAATACACATAAGAATAATATCATAGCAATATATACATATCGATGTATCGAAGAATCTCTACATTAATGAAATCAAATCCGAATGTTGTCACAGAAATATGTTAACTATTTTACAGATACACAGTAGAATATTGCTGGTATCGAGAGGTTGAGGTGAGGTGCCGTAATGGTTACGTAATTCAAGTACCATTACACTCTCACCTTAGATGATAGGATGAAGAAAGGCACACCTACATTTATAGCATTTATAGCATCATAGAAAGCTTATAATAACGTTGATTGGAATATACTCTTTGTAATTATGAAGGTAGTAGGGATAAAATACAGACTGCTTTTATAGACAGTCGAAAGACGTGAAAGGGAAACCGTTGTTTAGAAGGGAGTGAGAGAGCATTGTACGCTCTACCGAATGTTACTCAATCCCTAAAACAAGCAAGCAATAATCTTTTATTACTTGCTTGGGAATGAAAAATTTAGGAAAGGAACTGAAGTTCATGGAGAAGAAATAAAAACTTTCAGGTTTGGTGATGTGATTGTAATTCTGTCTGTTACAGCAAATTACCTGGAAGAGCAGTTGAATTGAATGGATAGCGTCTTGAAAACAGGTTACACGGTGAGCAACAACAGAAATAAAACAGAAGTAATGGAATGTACTCGAATTTACTTGGGATATGGATACACTAAAAGTAGTCGATGGGTTCCGCTATTTGGTCAGCAAAATTAATAACGACGGCCGGAGTAGAAAGGCTATAACATGCTGTCTGGAAATAAAAAGAAAAGCGCTTCCGGAAAACATAAATTTACTAAAATTGAATTTAAGTTTAAGTGTAAGGAATTCTTTTCTGAAGGCATCTGTGCAGTGTAGCCTTGTGTGGAAGTGAAACGTGGACGATAAGTGGTTTAGTCGAGAACAGAACAGATTCTTTCGGAATATTGTGCTGCAGATTATATGGGTAGATCGAGTTACTAATGAGGAGGTACAGAATTTAACTGGTGAGAAAAGATATTTATGGCACAGCTCGATTTAAAGAAGGGATCACTTACTAGGACACATTCTGTGGCATTAAGAAATCGTCAGGAACCACGTTTGGGGGCAAAAATTGTAGAGGGAGACCAAGTCTTGACTGTTACAAGGATAAACAGAATGTGGGTTGCACTAATTATGCAGAGATGAAGACGCTAGCTTAAGGCAGACTAGGTGGAGAGCAACCTCAAGTCAGTCTTCGGACTGATGACCACCACAACATACTGCAAAGTATAGGTTCTAATATATCTTATATGAAATATCTGATCAAATTCTAATGGTTTCAGACTGATCTCTGTTTCACATGACTGTCAAGTGCATCGTATTCGATGCACCCCGTAAAATCACAACAAGATATTCAGTCATCGCCAGAGAACTACCCACGGGTCTGCAGCAACTACTAACAAGTGATTTCCGAACAGGCGAACGTGGCTTCGTGAAGGAATGGTAGTATTGCTGACCTAGCTTTATTCCCTCCTAAAATGTTGTCTAAAAGTTATTAATACACATATCAAAAGAAGTTCTGCGTCACCTCGGTTCCGAGAGTTCTCGAACCTGTACAGAAAATTGGAATAAAGATCAACATAAACATCAATTCTGCCCTTTTTATTGCTCATGAAAACCACATATTCAATGTTGTACCACCATACAGCGATACCTTGAGAGGTGGTGGTCCAGACTGCTGTACACACCGGTACCTTTAATACCCAGTAGCACGTGCTCTTGCATTGATGCATGCCTGTACTCGTCGTGGCATACTATCCACAAGTTCATCAAGTCCCTGTTGCTCCTAATTGTCGCACTCCTCAACGGCGATTCAGCGTAGATCCCTCAGTGTGGTTGGTGGGTCACTTCGTCCATGAACAGCCCATTTCTATATATATCAGGCATGTTCTATAGGGTTCATGTCTGGAGAACTTGCCGGCCACTCTACTCGAGCGATGTCATCATCCTGAAGGAAGTCATTCACCAGATGTGTACGATGGGGGCGCGAATTGTCGTCCATGAAGAAGAATGCCTCGCCAATATGCCACACCAAAACAACAGGCAATCTCCATCTTGCTACTCTCACTGGACAGTGTGTCTAAGACGTTCAGCCTGACCGGGTTGCCTCCACACACGTCTCCGACAATTGTCTGGCTGAAGGGGTGTGCGACACTCATTGGTGAAGAGAACGTAATGCCAATCCAGAGCTGTCCATTCGGCATGTTGTTGGGTCCATCAGTACCGCGCTGCATGGTGTCGTGGTTGCAAAGATGGACTTCGCCATGAACGTCGGGAGTGAAGTTGTGCATCATGCAGCCTACTGTGTACAGTTTAAGTCGTAACACGACGTTCTGTGGCTGCACGAAAAGCATTATTCAACATGGTGGCGTTGCTGACAGGGTTCCTCCGAGCCATAATCCGTAGGTAGCGGTCATCCACTGCAGTAGTAGTCCTTGGACAGCCTGAGCGAGGCATGTCACCGACAGTTCCTGTCTCCCTGTATCTCTTCCATCTCCGAACAACATCGTTTTGGTTCACTCCGAGACGGCTGGACACTTCCCTTGTTGAGAGCCCATCCTGGCACGAAGTAACAATGCGGACGCGATCAAACCGCGGTATTGACCGTCTAGACATGGTTGAACTACAGACAACACGAGCCGTGTACCTCCTTCCTGGTGGAATGACTGGAACTGATCGGCTGTCGAACCCCATCCGTCTAATAGGCGCTGCTCATGCGTGGTTGTTTGCACCTTCGGGCGTGTTTAGTGACGTCTCTGAGCCGTCAAAGGGACTGTGTCTGTGATACAATATCCACAGTCAACGTCTATCTTCGGGAGTATTGGGAACCGGGGTGATGCAAAACTTTTGTTAATGGGTCTAGTAAATGGAAATGTCGTGTGGCTAGGGCCTCCCGTTGGGTAGACCGTTCGCCTGGTGCAGGTCTTTCGATTTGACGCCACTTCGGCGACCTGCGCGTCGATGGGGATGAAATGATGATGATTAGGACAACACAACACCCAGTCCCTGAGCGGAGAAAAATCTCCGACCCAGCCGGGAATCGAACCCGGGCCCCTAGGATTGACAGTCTGTCACGCTGACCACTCAGCTACCGGGGCGGACATGGGTCTAGTTATTTGGTCCAATTATACTATGGAAAAAGGAGTGAAAATCACTTTTATGCCCTCAATGTCGTGTGTTCTCAGAGGCATCAGATTTGATGCTTGGTGTCTCTAGGACTACACTTCATGTGCCTATGAGCGCCTTCATGCATCTACGAGCAAATGATAGTTAAAATTGCGGGGAGCTATAGTGCATGCAATTTGATGTAGTAAGTAGCATTGCTGGCTGGCGCGCTGCAGATCGCCAGTTCAGACGCGACCATCAGCCTTTATTTGTTATTTAATATTTATGATTTCTGGAATATATTAAATATTTGTGTTTATAATATTTGTATATTCTCGATAATCGATGTCTTTATAAATATGAGAATCCCAGAATATTCAATGTTTGCATTAATAGCTGCACCCTCCTTCCAGGTGGTCAGCTCTGTTCCGGCTGTCAGTAATAAAGGTGCTTTCAGTACTAAATATTGTACTTCGTTGGCGATCTTTCCTTGAGATTTGAACTATATTGTGGTTTCGACGTGATATTGTTTGTTAGGAACGCGGGGTGCCCCAAAACGTTTACATCACTGTGCCTCCAAGCAGGCAACATAAAAGGCGTCACACACAAGACAGCCGGCCGGTGTGGCCGTGCGGTTAAAGGCGCTTCAGTCTGGAACCGCGTGACCGCTACGGTCGCAGGTTCGAATCCTGCCTCGGGCATGGATGTGTGTGATGTCCTTAGGTTAGTTAGGTTTAATTACTTCTAAGTTCTAGGCGACTGATGACCTCAGCAGTTGGGTCGCATAGTGCTCAGAGCCATTTTTGAACATACAAGACAGATGGTTTCCAAAATAGCAGTAAGTCAGCTGCACATCAGGCATCCATGAGTGTTTTCTGGAGACTTTGGTCACGATCCGACGAAATAACTGAAAAGATTTGATCGAGTTGCCAAAAAAACAAGTGGGATCACATGATGAGTTTGGGTAATGTGTTCGAGGTTCGTGAACAACGAGAAAAGCTCAGTAGCCGGTACAAACTCCTGGCCGAACTGAAGGAAACATTTGGTGGCAACTAGTAGCAAATAGGATTAGTGGAAGAACAATTTAAGAACGGCACTTAACATCAAGCGAAAGCGACACAGCCGTGCATACAGGATATTTTGACGCTACGTCACATTATGAATCCGAATTAAACCGGAACCGACAAAATCTCCCACTTGATGAAAGAAGTGGCACGAGACATATATAAAGCTTTCCTGATAAAGAACATCACAACTACAGAGGAATTCACCAGCTGGTGCGAGCGGTTCAATTAAATGTAACAGACAATAGTCGGACGAAAAAGAATGACCGACTGCTTAAAGTGGTCCTTATTGAAGCTGTGGAAGACCACCTTGAGCTTTCCTCTCACATATGCCAGGTAGCAAGAGAAGAAATACGCTGATGCAGGACAGTCCGAAATGTTGGGTCGAGTAAGCAAGAACCGGCAGCCATGAACGTTGACCCCCATCCATCCGGAGTTAACAGAGAACGTTGAGAAAGATGTGTACTAATCTTTAGCACCATTCTCCTCCACTAGGAGAGCACGCTATGACTTGGTCTACCCAGACTAATGCTGCAACAGCAAACGACAATCCAGCACCCGACCATTGCAGAAACAACCAACTAATCCGCCAAGTACAACGCCCCTTAGGAGGAAAGACATTCCGAGGACAGAGGACAACACGCCGGTGAGTTACAACAGTCGACGTCCTGGACTCATTTTAAGGTACTTCAGAGAAATAAGGAAAGTTTTCTACGACTTTTACACCGCAAGATGCCAACCGTCTTAAGAGTTATATCAACGCCAGTCAACTGCAGACGATTGTAATCCATGCCTTGGATGATGTCGTTCCCAACATGCTGCAGTCGTTCACGTTGTTGTCCAGACGTACCAGCTGCTGCGTAGCCGTCGACTTTAGGAAAGTTGGGAGGGGGGAAACCATCTATGGAGTTGATGCCTCCATGGACGACAGTCACTAAGGTGTCAGGAAATCCCACTGAAGTCGTCATCGACGGCCAACGCCGGTCGACTCAGGAGCTTCCTTTTCTGTAATGTTAGATGTTTCTCGTAGTCAGCTAAAGAAGACTATGTTCCGTGATACGAATGCTATTGGGCTGAAAGTCGCAAATGGCAAATTCGCCCAACCGAAAGAAACATGTATTGCAAGAGTAACTATCAAAGACGGAACACAGCTGTTCGAATTTTTCCGTTTAACGAAAAAATTTAGACGTAGTATTATTTTAGGAAGGAATACTTTGTAGCCATCACAAGCAGCCAGAGACTGTGGGAATGCACACCTACAGACAGACGAAGTTATTGCAACGAGCACACATAGGCAAAGATAACTCTCGGCAGTTATTTTCCGTTTAAGAAGCTGTTACCAGCTGTCATCAATGAGACGAATTCCTCTGGTCAGTCCAGATGATCAGTCAAATTGCGAAGCTTTTGTCGAGTGCAAGAAGCTACTAACGCTTACAAAAGAAAACTACACATCAGTGATTATCTTAACCTCTGCAGGTGATCAAGGAGAATATTGGATCACTAATTGTGATGAGCAGCCACAACTCATTCCTAAACGTAAAGTTCAGGAAGGGCAGTTTAGTATCACCGACAAGACCGGCCGGAGTGGCCGAGAGGTTCTAGGCGCTTCAGTCCGGAACCGCGCTGCTGCTACGGTCGCAGGTTCGAATCCTGCCTCGGGCATGGATGTGTGTGATGTCCTTAGGTTAGTTAGGTTTAAGTAGCTCTACGTTCTAGGGGACTGATGACCTCAGAAGTTAAGTCCCATAGTGCTCAGAGCCATTTGAACCATCACCGACGAAGAACCATGCTTCGCTACCACTACAGACAATGCAGGGGATGAAACTTCTATTGAATCTGGCCTGACTAAGGAACGAAGTTTGCAAGTGTTAGCCATACTGCATCAGACTTTGCATCCTTTGAAACCCAGAGTGGAGAAAAGGCAGAGCGAGCAGACCATATTAAAACGTCATAGCAACGCTGTGGATCATCCGCCAGTTACCCAGCACTCGCATAGAGTGTTGCTGATTGAACGACAGACGGTCCTGGAGGAAGTGGAGAAGATGATATTAGAAGACATCATTCAGCCTTCAGAGAGTCCTTGGTCCTCTTCTGTGGTCCTCGTGAATTAGGACAGCACATCTCGTTTCTGCCTCGACAACTGACCAATGTACAAAATCACAAAAAGAGACCTCTATCCATCTTTGAACATACGATGGACAGCCTATTTTGACTCCTTAAATGGACAACGTTCCTTTGCTGTCTGCATGACAATGTTGTTTTTCTGAAGACGTTTAAAGAACATCAAAACTGCCTAACCACAGTGTTGAAGGGAGTTCAGTCTGCAGGTCTCGGCCAGAGTCTGACAAAGTAACTCTTCGCCGCCCAGTAAACCAAAACCTTGGGATATGTACCTAATTGCGATGGAGTCCCAATCCAGAGAAAATAAGAGCACTCATGGTTTTTTTGAATTCTTGACACATTCGTGAGGTGAGAAGTTTTCTTGGAATGTGCTCATACTACTAGTGATTCATAAAGGGCTTCTGTAACAAGGAACATCCCTTTCAAGAACTACTGTAAGGAGACATCAAAAATTTCTTGAACGAGGTGGAATAAAGATCTTCCCTGCTCCTTAAGGGGGCCTAACTTCTTCTTCAGTCTCACCATTGTATAACGAGAATACCGAACAGAACTTGACACCGACACTAGCTTTTATGGAATAGGTGTAGTTCTAGTGAAAATTCAGGAAGGTGTTGAAAAGATTGCTTCCATAGTATTTTCCATGTCGAAAATGAACTATCCTACAACCAAGAAAGAATGTCTTGCAGTTCCAGATGTATTTATTTGGCAGACCACTCACCACTGTGAAGAACCTCTATTATCTATGCTGGCTGATTAGCTTGAAGTATCCGACAGGTCGACTGACAAGATGAACATTGAGGCTGCAACAGCACAGTGGTATACAAAAACTGACACAACACAAGGACTGCCTGTCAACGATTCTTTTGCAGAATACAGCAGCAGATATGAAATCTCAGTCATCACTGCATTGAACAGCATCGTTGCTGAACAGAGGAAAGATCCAGCACTGATGAGAGCCATAGAAACCTTGAAGAATAAGGGACTGATCGAAGGAGAATTCCGATTAATAAACATAATATTGTATAAGGAACTATGATATAATTGGGAGGGGGAGGGATGGTACTTGATCATCCCAGCTTATCTATGGCCAGCCATCTTGAAGTATTTCCGCACTCTGAGATGAGTTTACCTTGGATTTATGAAGACTGTAGACAGAATCTGACAAAGGTATCACTGGTCAGGTCTCTATCCATTAGATAGCAACGATAAGGAATGCCAACAATGGAGGCATGTGCTAAAATTACCTCCAGGGAATTTAATGGAAATTCCACCTGCCAGAGTGTCATTCCACTGAAATGGAGTCTAGCTCTGGAAGAGGTTCCTAAGGCCAACAAAAGGGAATCGATTGATAATAGTCTGCAATTTCTACATCGCCTGCTATGCCTTCATTAAAGCTATGTCAACTGTCAAAGCTGTGGAAATACGTTCCTTATAAGATACATCATTCTGAGGCACAGAGCACTCCATATGATGACTTTTGATGGTGGGCGCCAAATCACTGGCTGGTAGAGACACACCTACCTCCGTCCAGAGGAGGAGGTCTACGATGGGAGGTTCAAGGAAACTGAAGACGCATTCGACGATTGCAAAGTTTCGTGGGAGGAGCTACCTACGCTGCTCAGGATGTAACAATACTGCCAGAACACAAGAATGCACCAATACCGCCATACAGAGGAGCATTGATAATATCTAGATCCAGGGTGCGGTAGTGGACACCAATGAGGACTTAAACAGTGGATCGATGTTTCCCCAGGATAGGAAGTAAAACTGTGAGCTGTTACGCATGCAGTGTGACACAGTGGTCAAAGTCCATGTTCGGCTTGCTGCGGGTCATCAGTTCAAACCCAGCCACCTGCAATTGTTATTCAGTATTTATCATTTCTGGAAGGTTCTCAAAATATGCTGCTTTTCTATGTCCTCGAACGTTCGATGTCTGTATAAAAGCTGCATTCTCCATCGAATACGTCAAATATTTTCTCCCAGTACATTGGTGTTAATAATAAACATGCTTTCAGTGCTAAGTGTTGTACTTGACTGATGACAATGCCTTCGGATTTAATCTTGATTATGGTTTCGACATGACATTTTACTCTGTTGACACCTAGTTACAACAATGTTTTATTAATCTTGGAACGCTTGTGTCTGATTTAGTAACTGTCATTGATTTTCATAGGGGCTGGATGTGTTGGAAACCAGGTTTCTGAATTTTTTAAAATTGCAGCCTCATCAAGTTACAGTAAGATCTTGTAATTGTTCATAGACACGATCATAGGGATGGTGCAAGCAACCTTGAAACAACTGACAAATGAATATTGCTGATGCTGGCAACCTCGACGTAGCCCTATCTTATCTTGCTTATCTAATGGAGGATATATCGGGTCGTGCTATCCAGAAGAACTTACGAACGTCTAAGAAAATTCATGCGGTTAGGCGACAAGAGGGATCACTGGCATCCCTCTGCTGGGTTCCCTCACTTAACACAATGTACGATCATTGTAGATAGCCTACAATGACCGCACATTGTGTTAAGCACTTATCAGCATGTGATATAACTGCATCAGTGGGAACCGTTTCATTAAAATGTCTTATCTTCAAACTAAATAATATGTTCGTAGGAAAGCTTCTGTGAAGTTTGGAAAGTAGGAGACGAGGTACTGGCGGAATTAAGGTTGTGAGGACGGGGCGTGATTCGTGCTTGGGTAGCTCAGTTGGTAGAGTGCTTGCCCGCGAAAGGCATGGGTCCCGAGTTCGAGTCTCGGGCCGGCATACAGTTTTAATCTGCCAGGAAGTTTCGTTAAATAATATGTTATTGATCGAAGTGTTTACTATCCATCTATGATATTATGGCTGCAAGAAACTTATTTTCAGTAATCCGAAGGGTGATACTTTCAATTTCTTTAAGCACAAAATTTGTGCGTAGAAACTTACATTATTTCAGCATAGCACTCATTTCTGCTGATAAATTCCCGACTCTTATGCTACTAATCACTCTTAATATATTTACAATTCCATTAATAAATATTTCTCACAAGTTTCATCAACTGACTACAATTATTAGATTTTTCTCAACATTACTAACGTATATTCAGAGTATAAACTATTCTTAGAACATGGTAACATTGGGTTATTTATTGGACAAAGTTTCTAAAAATTGGTTTTGTCAAACAAAGAGTCCAAAATCCCTAGTGCCATTATATGAATATACTGGCAGATATCAGCAGAAGTAAAGCTAGAAGGGCGTGTCATTGGTAAGCTCAATTGGTAAGAATATTCGCCACAGAAGTCAATGTTCGGGCATGGAGTTCCGATGTGGCAGATAGTTTTAATCTGCCTGAAAGTTTCAAAACAGTGCATTCTCCACCGCAGAGCGAAAAATCGATTGCACATGTATTGACCCTCTTTAGAAAACTAATTTACCAATTACTCAAACAAATGACCAGAAATCTGCTTTACTAGTTTTGATTAAAAATAAACAAAATGAAAGTGATTAACACATATTACAAGCTTTTACAAGATATTCCATTCGTGCATAAAAAGTTACTGATTCTGATGTTAAAATGTCAGTGGCTGACATTTTCGAGGTAGGAACTTGTCACACACATAAAATAGACAAACACATAAAACTTGTGGTGTCACCGCCAGACACCACACTTGCTAGGTGGTAGCCTTTAAATTGGCCGTGGTCCGTTAGTATACGTCGGACCCGCGTGTCGCCACTGTCAGTGATTGCAGACCGAGCGCCGCCATACGGCAGGTCTAGAGAGACTTCCTAGCACTCGCCCCAGTTGTACAGCCGACTTTGCTAACGATGGTTCACTGACAAATTACGCTCTCATTTGCTGAGACGATAGTTAGCATAGCCTTCAGCTACGTCATTTGCTACGACCTAGCAAGGCGCCATTATCATTTGCTATTTATCTTGTGATGCATGTACCGTCAGACCGATGTTCCCCAATTATGGATTAAAGTTAAGTATTCCAGAAGCTACGTACTTTTTTTACTAGACTCAACTCCTTTAACTGTTCCAGACCTCACGCCAGCCTGCGTGAGCTTAAACGCGTGCCTTTCGGCTTCCTCTCATAGTGGCTTGGCTGTCTTGCCAAGTCACAACAAAATTCATCCAAGAAATTTGTTCAGAGGTCTCAGAATATGATTTAAGATTAGCCAGTCTTCAAATAAGTGTCATTTCTTAAGTAAAATAAATTAAAGGAATTCTCTTAGGTCTCTGGTGGAGGAACTCAATTCTTTTCTTGCTTGGAGTCAAAACAACAGAGGATTGCATCGTCTGGAAATAGATGAAGAGGGCTGGTCGGATTGTCACTTAAATTATTTACATAGCGGAAAAAATGCTATGTAATACTAAATATTTCTGAAGGATGAAATGCGCTGTAAGGTCCTTGAAAAGTCGATACAGTATACAGGTTGACTCTTATACTGAAGATTACAGCAACCAGCCACTTTTTACAATGTTTTGGTTGTAAGGCACCACCACCCAAGGAAGTTTCTTCAAGTGGGGATACAAAACATGAATTGTAATGTAATACGTGAAATAGCCGTCTGAAGATGAACACGTCGGTTCAGAACTTTAACGGCGCTGTTTAAATAAATAAATAGCATTATAAAATAAAAAGTGGCTGGTTGCTGTAATCTTCTGTGTAATCTGAAGATGAACCTATCGGTTCAGAACTTTAACGGCGCTGCTTAAATAAATAAATAGCATTATAAAATAAAAAGTGGTTGGTTGCTGTAATCTTCTGTGTAAGGGTCAACCTATACTTTGTACACAGCCACGGGTTCAAAATGTCAGATTTTGACAAAATAGCAAAGTCGATACAGACTGAATACGAAGAAATTGGGCATGAAAGTCATTATAATCGTTCTTATTGCGATTATTATTCCTTTGAAGTCACATATTATAGTGTCTGGGTGGTACTGCGAAAGCCCTTGTCGCACTGAATCCTCACAAGGAAAGCACGAAACATTTCAGTTAAGTTATAGATTACAAAGTACATATTACGATACTATGCGAAAGTGTGTTTGAAAGCAGCTATACATGCTCATACATAGCACCAGTGCAACTACAGTAGTGAAAACAGTGACATGTTTCACAGACTACCGTACCTTTGCTCTGCTAAGACTCCGATTTGCAGGTGAGGCACCTGGAGCATCCAGGTCCCCCATTAGATATTCGGAAACCCTGTAACGTAGCACCAGCTGTAGGCTTCTTCAACATCAACTTACAACATCAAAATATAAAATCGAGGATTATTATATTTTCGAATCTATAGCGGTAAGCAAAGTAGTGGTTTATTCATCACTTTTACATACCGACTGCTGAATGCTAGGGCCAACTGATCAATGCACTCGAAGAATTCTTTGGGCTCTGAGTTGTTACTTTCGAAGTCAAAACCTGCAGGAACAGAAAAAGATGCTTAGAGTAACACCTGTAGTAATAGTAATAATAAAACGGTAATTATTATCTCTCTTCTATGCCTATACTACTAATAAAACTAAAACCGTCATGCCTGTCTGTCTGTTTGAACACAGTTATCTCCAAAACTGCTGGAATAATTTTCATGGGGGTCTTCATAGGTAACTTGAGTGTAGTTTGGGGCAACATATAGGCTTTATTTCATCAAACTAAGAGAGAAAAAATATATCCTAATTTCAAGTTTTATCTAAAATCGTCTACTCAGCTTCGTATTTTGGACATTTAATCATCATGGCTTAGTACACCAAAGGGCATAGATGATGCTGCTAGTTTCGTAGTAAACTAAAAACCAGCAGATGAACTCAGTGACAGATGTGTTTCCAGAAGTTTACGTCAGTGACAGAATTAAGTAGTACAATATTATCTTTATGAATACGAACTATCATTGAATTTACTTGGCTAGAATATACAGGCTACTGATTTCACTTTATGTACTTAGTGAACTAAATAGTATGCGAATAAGTGTCAAAAATCGAATTTTAATATTTCTGTCTTGAAAAATTCTCTATAGTTTTCTGAACAAGAGAAAGTTTACCGGTAAAATCCCCAAAATTAGAGGAATTTAAAAGTTATGCCACATGACGACACCTCCAAGTCACACTGACAGCTCTGTTAGAAACAGAAGATTGTTCTCACTCGTTTTTTTTAATGAATTTTTAGTCTCTTAATCTCTTAGTGACATAAGATTATACGCGGTAAGGCTCAAAAGCCAAATGAAAGTTTTAATAACTCTGTATGTGAACTGTAACGGGACATCCTACTCTAGCATTACTTTTCCTCGACAGTAATTGTCGATACCAGTATTATATTTCGAATTTTGGACTGGTTGATATTATCTCAGTCGCTTTGTTGCAAGCTTTCATATAATTTTATACCAATATGCTACAGTTAAATCTAAAATTTATGAAGAGGAATTACTTTATAAAATATTTTAGTTTCTATGTTATAATCGATGATTACTAGTTCTGAATGTACAGTTAAAATAATTTTTTTTAGAAATATTTGAAATTACGAATTATTTTTACACTTAAAATTTCTATTATTACGCAATCCTGTACTGTCTACTATGTTTATTTCTGGATTCATTTATGAAATAATAATCGAAATTAATGATGTAACGAAAACTAGTAGGAAATCTTTTGTTAAGAAAAAATCTTCATAAAAGACTTCGCTTATTAATTACTTAGAGTGGGTATTATTTAATGTGAACGACTGATGGAAGAAGGAATGGGGAGGAGGGGGAGATTACAGAACGGATACCCACACTGTTCTGGTAGGACCAAATACTTTGAAAATAGGTGTGCTGGATGCTCTGCTATATTTCAGTGATGGTGCATTATCAAAGTTCAAGGTTATGAAATTGATGGGAATGCCTTGTGGACTAAATATGCAAAGAACTTTAACTGCCGTTATCAGCAGGAGAGTCTTCAAAGGCAGAGAAATCAGTGCTAGAAACCACGAAAGAAGCAAGGGTAAGAATGAAATGTCATAACAAGAAAAGGGAGGGAGAGCAAGGTGAGTATGAGTATGGACTTAGGATGCGTTAGTGTTAATCAGAGTAAGTAGAGAATCGAGATTTAACTTTAACTTGAATTTCCCAGAAGTCCAATTTTTTAATGTTCTGGTACACACTGGTTAAAAACTGTTGAAGATAGAGAGCTAAAATTTTTTGTACTGTCTTGGAACATACTTAACTAAAATGCAGACAACTCTTATGACTTATATTTGAAAACTAAAGATTCTTTAAAGCAAAACTACGAGTTCATTATTGAAATTTTTTATTATCATTAAAAAGTTTCTTGAACCATAACTTATGACAACATCTTTTTGAAACTCTGCTTTAACATAATAGTGTAAGAAACTTCCAGGAAAAAAACAAGCTCGTACTTTCTCTTTATTTTGAGATATATTTACCTATGCTGTACACAAATAGTTAATATGCTTTATTTTACCTGCAAACAAAAACGCAATTCAGAAAAAAGTATAAAACTACAACCTGTGGCTCTTAGATCACATTGTTCCCTTATATCGGTTAGAAGATGCTAAGCAGTACAAGTCTTACAAGTCTTATTTTTTGAACTACATTATTTACAAAACTGACAAATTTTTCAAGATTTCTCCATGGGTTCACGAACCAGTCCCTTAAAAACTTAACGACATTGCTTTACTTCTTTTAATAGGTTTTATTTATAATGTTTGCTGGGAAAACGCATTTATTATATTTTCTTTGTGATTTGGAAGCCTATTCATTATATTTTTATTTCATTTTGTTTATGAATAAGAAGGCCTAGAGAACAGTAAAGTCTTTCTGAATAGCTAAAAGACTGAGGGCTCGCTTCTGAGTTAGTGGAGTGAACAAGCTTTTCGCTCATGTCCCCAATCATACTACTTTGCGCCTGTCATATGAAGCAACTTCATAAGTCGAAAATATACTCTGCATGTACTCAAATTGTTTCAAAGTATGATTTACTAGCTGACAATGGCTGCAAATGCAAACTGAATATATTCATTACAAGAATCGCAAGCACATTTCTAGGCACATACTGAAAAACAAGTGCAGTCATGAGATACGTTGAGAAATGCAAGGCTTTCAGCGTACATTGTAAGCGCTTTGTCCGACTTTGTGTGGGAAAAAATCCTAGGGAGACAGCGTATCGTGGAACTTCGACACTGGGATTTCAATTTTAATACAAAGGATGAGTTAGGTGTGGCACCGGAAAGAAGTTCGAGGAAATGGTTGAGGCATTTGGCACTTTCTGCTGGTGCGTTTTTGATTATAGGAACTATATAACACAGCCACAGGCAAATTGATGGAGCATACTCTTGCATTGACCTTCATCAAGTGGCACAACTATGTTCTAAGACTATTTTAAAAAGGCGCAGTTATCTCGTCCATTTCGTCTAAAGCTGATGCGCCTCACACAGTGCCTCGGGAACTACTGAAATATATGATGTGAACAAAGTCTAGGCCGCTGGGTACAGATTTTATGTCTTACACGAAACACCCCCAGTAATATTTCCATTGGAATCAAGCTTACACTAAAATTCGAGTGGTTAATAATGATCTGATACAAGCTGAGCCTGCTAGGGTCCTCGGTGGAAATCATACCGCCATTCATCTCGAGTGCTCTTGAGAAAGTTTTTAAAATCGAAACCAAGGCCACTGGACCACCAAAATCGCGAGATATGAACCCAGACCTGTTTCCATAATGATGAAATCAATATCTCTTTCCATCATGCAGTCTTAGCGAATGGGAAGATGAGAAATGCTAGTTAGTAGATATAAATAAGAATTAATTATCTGTAAGGCCCTAGGGATAGGACCTGAGACTCCATTTTTATGTTTTCTGTTTCATATAAACCTTTCAGTAACTATCAGAAGACCCCAGAAGTGGAATCGACTTTTTGAAATCATCTAAAGGTTAACGCAGGTTAAGGTCCCAGGTATCACACACGGATGAAGCCATTGCCCCTGATGGGCCCTCGTTTGCGAGTAATCTATGGAAAAAATTTCAAAATTCAGCATGGTCTCTCCAGCTTTGAAAAACTATTGTTATACAAGCAGGTTACGTTGCGTAATGGTTAAGGTACAGCCCACACATGGTAAAGGTTGTGGTTCCGGATCTCATCAGCTGATCTGAAATTTTTTATTTTTAAATATTTATTGAAATGACTTTGATCATCATTTTTGTTCATTTAGTTGTAATTTCTTTTATTTCTGTTCCTTTGACACGCAGTTTCAATCACTGTATTAACTTTTTCATTTGCTCTCATTTTTCTTCATAACACTTTTTCCACTTAGAATCTTCGTTCATGTTATTTTCATTATTTCTGTGTATTAGCTTCGATTTAATTTCTTCCGTTTTCTCATCCTAGGTTTTTCTAATTTAGTTTCAATTTCATTTTACTCCAATCCTTTCTTTTGTTTAATATTTTATCTGCGTTATTTAGTCCAAAGTACGATTCGAATTTCTGTTTCAATTGTATGTATGAAGATTACCACTAAAAAAAAGTACAGCTTTTAACGAAAAACACATTTTCGACACTATTTCAAAGCCAATATAAATAGATTGTTTCGTCTTAAGTTCTTTTAACAGATAGGTTGGCATTTTCAAATGTTTAAATGTTACGATAGATAAATAATAAGCGTTAGATTCGCACGCACAAAGACTCCATGTCGAAAGAGAATTACAGGAATAAAAAATGGGAGCAGTTGAAAAGCTTATACGATGGGTAATATGATGAGACAAAGGAATACAACTAAAAAATTAGACTTAAACCAATTAACTCAATAAAAATAATGATCAAACTCATTACGATAAAGATTTAACAATAAAAAATATCAAACCACATGACGATTCAAACCCACAACCCTTTTCATGTGTGGACCGTACCTTAACCATTACGCTATCCAGGCAATCTGATTTGTGAGGATCAACGCTTGTTTAAATCTGTAGAGCAACATGCGAAATTCCGAATTTGTTTTTCGTCGATTACCAGCAAACGAGGACCCATCATGGTGAATGGGTGCTCGGTGTAATATTTGGGTCTTTAACCTACATCGCAGCATAGATGGTTTCAAAAAGTCGATTGCATCACTGGGGATCTCTCCTTGTACCCAGAGAAAATTACCTGGCTAGTATGACACCCTTAAACATAAACAGTCACTTTGATCTGCTTGCATTGGTGAGGACTAAAAATCACAATCGATCAAAATAGTGTGAGAATAGACTTACACATACGCTTGCCATTACTTCATTCGAATTGCTAAATATTTCAGTGCTTTTCTTCTCGTCTGAGGTGTACTTCCCTCCTCATAAATCCTTCTACAAAGAAGCTCCTCATAAAATCTTTGTCCACCAATGTTCCTTCCTTGATACCTGTCCACACCTGCGCTTTTATAAACACAAAGACAGTCCTTATGTGCTGTTACAAATGATTGGGTGTGAGCAAAAGATGAGGATAATTGCCCAAAAGTTGCTGACATCAGCATCATCATTCCCAGAATTCTGACGTCACCGCACGTGGACAATTGCAATAAGACAGTAAGACTACGACATCATCGCTCCAGGAATCCTGACATAATCACATCTGGACAACTGCAAGAAATCCTTGTCACTGCCTAAGACACCATGCCCCACTCGTCACACAATTAATTTGCGTGTGGTGAAGTTTTACCGCCACCACTGATTGTTGCGGGGAAGCTGTGAGCTGATAGGACCTACAATTCTGTCGCCTTGAGAATAGCTTGCATGTATTTTACATAAAAGTTTGACGACTTAGTGCACTGTCGAGAGTTTCAGTCATTGTTATTGTAACTAATATGTATGATATTTGTAAACGCATAACACTGGCACACAAGGTCAGTCCCCCATCCTGCGAGCAGTTAAAATTTTTATAATTAGATTTGCCGTCTGTGGGTATATCTCAGTCTCATGCGTTCAATTGACGAATTGCTTCCGCTGAGGAAAAAGATTTTAACTAATCTATTTGTTATAGACGTCTATTACAGCTTTCTGCATCAAGAATGGAAAGGCTTGGTAATGGAGGTGCATGTGACTGTAGGCAAATGGAAAATTGTTCAACTAATTATGGCAATGCAGCACAATGGCAGGAAGATGCATTACCTGACCTGGTCCACTAACACACCATGTTGCATTTGCTCGAATTGTATATCCTTCTTGAAATGTCCACCCACACTTCCACCATGCAAAAAGTAGTAACAAGTTGTGCAGTGACAAATAATAGCAATGCATTCCCTGGATGGACCTTCACTGCAGTTGCTGGAGAGACCTATCAATAAATAACCAGGAGATGGAATTTTTCCTCCAATCACAAGAGCCACAACAGTCTGCATCGTAAAGGGATATGGTGGTGCTCCATACAACACAGCAGCAGAAGCAACAACCTGCAAGTGGGCGTAGCAGTGAGGGGGAATATTGTACTCTACAGAACACGCGGTAGTGAAACTGTCGCTTTGTAAATACACTATGTGGTCAAACTTATCCGGACACCTGGCTGAAAATTACTTACAAGTTCGTGGCGCCCTCCATCGATAATGCTGGAATTCAATATGGGGCCGCGCGGGGTAGCCGCGCCATCTAAGGACGTCTTGTCACTGCCCGCGCGGCTCCCTCCGTCGGAGGTTCGAGTCCTCCCTCGGGCATGGGTGTGTGTGTTGTTCTTAGCTTAAGTTACATTAAGTAGTCCGTAAGCTTAGGGACCGATGGCCTCAGCAGTTTGGTCCCACAAAACCTTACCTTAAATTTCCAATTTTCAATATGGTGTTGGCACACCCTTAACCTTGATGACAGCTTCCACTCTCTCAGGTATACGTTCAATCTGGTTCTGGAAGGTTTCTTGGGGAATAGCAGCCATTCTTCACGGAGTGCTGCACTGAGGAGAGGTATCGATGTCAGTCGGTGAGGCTTGGCACGAAGTCGGCGTTCCAAAACATCCCAAAGGTGTTCTATAGGATTTAGGTCAGGACACTGTGCAGGCCAGTCCATTACAGAGACGTTATTGTCGTGAAACCACTCCGCCACAGGTGCTCGATCGTGTTGAAAGATGTAATCGTCATCCCCGAATTGCTCTTCAACAGTAGGAAGCAATAAGGTGCTTATAACATGAATGTAGGCCTGTGCTGTGATAGTGCCACGCAAAACAAGTGGTACTAGGCCCCTCCGTGACAAACACGATCACACCATAACACCACCACCTCCGAATTTTACTGTTGGCACTACACACACTGGCAGATGACGTTCACCGGGCATTCGCCATATTCACACCCTGCCATCAGATCCCCACATTGTGTACCGTGATTCGTCACTCCACACAACGTTTTCCTACTGTTCAGTCGTCCAATGTTTACGCTTCTTACACCAAGCGAGGCGTCGTTTGGCATCTACCGGCGTGATGTGTGCCTCATGAGCAGCCGCTCGACCATGATATCCAAGTTTTCTCACTTCACGCCTAACTGTCAGGGTATTTGCAGCGGATTCTGATGCAGTTTGGAATTCCTGTGTGATGGTCTGGATAGATCTCTGCCTTTTACACATTACGACCCTCTTCAACTGTCGGCGGTCTCTGTCAATCAACAGACGAGGTCGGCCTGTACGCTTTTGTACTGTACCTGTCCCTTCACGTTTCCACTTCACTATCACATCGCAAACAGTATACCTAGGGATGTTTAGGACTGTGGAAATCTCGCGTACAGACGTATGACACAAGTGACAGCCAATCACCCGACCACGTTCAAAGTCCGTGAGTTCCGCGGAGAGCCCCATTCTGCTCTCTCACGATGTCTAATGGTTACTGAGGTCGCTAATATGAAGTACATGGCAATAGGTGGCAGCACAATGCACCTAATATGAAAAACGTATTTTTTTTAGGGTTGCCCGGATACTTTTGATCACATAGTGTAAATATGTTGTACAAAAATGTCTTTTTATTTTCAACCAAAGCAATCAATAACATCACACATACTTGAAATTTACAAAGTGTCAACATCTAAACTGTCTGTAAGTATGGGAGAGCCTTGCTGATGACGGTAGTATATCAGGTGGATGTAGGGTGTTTTCACTGCTAGTTATGACTAATGTTGGGCGCACTGCATAATGCTTGTGATGTTATAATAATAATAATAACAATAACTTTATTTGCCCTGCCAACATAGCACCGAGTAGACGCCATGCACTGCACGCTGTGTGAATGCACTGCCTTACACTTTGACTCTGAGGTGCTGGGGCTATGGCTAGGTGCTTGTTAGTCACTCAGCACGCTGTTCAGTACTCTGCACATGGTGTAATCATTTCTCGATAACAGACACAGCTGCGTCTTCAGCTAGACGTGAACCATGAAATCAGCGTGCCACTTCACAGTACACACACAATCCGCCTAGAATACTTCCCTGTACTAAAAAATAAAAAATAAAAAAAACACCACATAATAAGCATCGTTGACGATGTATACGCGGTTAATTAGTTACAGAATATCTATAATACACCAGTTTTGCGAATTAATGACTATTCAAAGACCCTTCAGTGGTCTTAGCATGTAATATAATGTGGCAATGAGCATCATCGTTCTGCATTTGGTACTGAAGGTTATAATAAACTTAATCATTTTAATGATGATGAACTGGTAGGAGATGTTAGTCAATTAATTTTTTGAAAAATTCGTGAATAGTATATAGGGTGTCCCAGAAATGTTGCGACAGACGTCGACGGGTAATAGAGGATGTCTTGAGGAACAGATCGGCCACAGGAACTTGTGTCGAAAACCGTCATCCATCGACACTACAGAGCGTCGAAGTTATAGGCGGCTACGCCTGTGTTAGCCCACCACTTTGGCAGTAAGCGTTACTTTGTATGCTGATGGACCGCAGGCAGAACGGTTTGCAATGCTGAATAATTGTCACGATCACCAGTGGAGAAAATGGAGCTAGCTGCTGCGTAGAGAGGCTTCCTATCTTATAAAGGGAATGCAATGCTCTGTTGCCTCAGTGGATGAAGGCTTTGGACACGAGTTTCTATACGCAGCTTATTTTTCTCCTTGAACCGTTTAAAATCACCAGTGTTTTTCGGTATCCAGAAGAAAAATAAATTCTAGATGGAAACCCAAGTCTGAAACCGTTATTCACCATGGTGAAAGAGCATCATATTCATAGGAGACCAGGCATTTCTACACAGCAGCTAGATCCATCTTCTCCACTGGCGATCGTAGCAATCGGTCGTGATCAGTGAATAGCAAACAACAATACGATATTTTCAGCCAATGATCCGTCAGCGTCCAAAGTCATGTTTCCTGCTGAAGGGGTGGCCTAGTGGCAGATTTCGGTGGCTACAAGGTGTGCCCCCTGTAGCGTCAATGTATTACGTTTCTGGAAACGGGTTCCTATCCTCAATTTGTTCCTCAAACACCCTTTAAAACCACTCAAAGCTTGCAGCAACATTTCTGCGACATCCTGTATACAGACAGCAATCGATAAATAGTTCATCCACTGTGACAAAATCTTCAAGGGTAAAAATGCCGAGATGTATGTCAACATTCCCTGGGTTGGGTTGGGTTGTTTTGAGGGAAGAGACCAAACTGCGAGGTAATCGGTCTCATAGGTTTAGGGAAGGACGGGGAAGGAAGTCGGCCGTGCCCTTTCAAAGGAACCATTCCGGCATTTGCCGGGAGCGATTTAGGGAAATCACGGAAAACCTAAATCAGGATGGCCGGACGCGGGATTGAACCGTCGTCCTCCCGAATGCGAGTCCAGTGTGCTAACCACTGCGCCACCTCGCTCGGTCAACATTCCCTGCCGTCAGGCAGTATAAGTATTAGTATTCATGGCGATGTATAAAAATGTAGGCGAAACACAAATATGCCTAATAATTCTTTTTTTTTCCCCTTTCAGGCGAAGTGAAGTCTTTGCTGCAGCAGCTACCTGACGTGAAATTAATGCTGTTTAGTCTAACCTCTAGTTTAAACCTCAGTGACTATAAGTGTGTCAGTGTCGATATATCGAACCAGAAGTTCTACCCGATTGTGCTATTCAATACCCCTTAATTTAGTGATATCAAAGTAATATTATTCATAGACGATTTCGAATATGTAATGAGTCAGTGCAGTGCAATACAACATGACATAGAGTGTTGACCAAGTTGGTAGCAGTATGTTTAGCGATTATATGAGACATTGTGGATAATCTGCTGCAGTTAGCTCGCTAAACTCTACACCCATCAGAAGAATCCATAGCTCAACTCTACGACTCATGTTGTTCATCGTTGTGGGCGGAAGTACATGAATCAACTTTGACCAACTTAGGCACAGATCTACAATCTCATTTAAGTTTGGTTACATATCCAGCTATGCGTGAGATTTTGTAATTAAAAAAGCTAAGTGCTATATGAGTGTTTTTTATTCCTGTATCAAACACGTATGTGCTAATGTAAATGAGCAGTTGTCGCCATGACCGAGTAGACGACAAAACATTGTTACAAGGATCTTGTAGTCGGCAACTGGTCGTGCTATGATACCGGAAACCTGTGGAAGAAGAGGAATGGGTCAGTACTTCCTGACAAAATATGTGCTTTATCAGGCTACGTGATGGTGGGAAGACTAATCTTTTCCTGTCACTGTTAACATACACTGAGTGGATTCGCTGCTAGCACGTATGTATACATTTTCAAGAGTCATACTTCACGTCAAAGGTCAAGTATTACAGGAAATTTGGAATGGCATCGTACTGATAACCTGCAAGACAATCGGAAAAAGCAGCTGTATTCTGCCACCTGAGAAAGGAAAACCAAACAGTGTATTCACCTTTTATGAGATCGTAGTGGAAAAAACAGGATCCGAATTGCAAATGTTTTTTCCGCCATCATATTACAGCTGATACCTTTTATTTGAGACAGACAAAATCAGGGATTCCAAAGCGGCTGCTAAGCGATAATGCCTACCTATTAGTGCCTTCAAACAGGACGGCAAAAATTTAAAACGTATTTACCATGTGTATGTAGGAACAGACATGACGTTCAAACAGTTTGCTAGCAAATGAGCTGATTACTGGAATCATGTGATATATGGCTACTTAGTTACTGACAAAGTGAGGAAATTGAATGACGGCCGATATAAACGAAACATTCGACAGTTTCTTCATAAAGGATAGTGAACCAATATGCAATAGCATCAGTATACTTTAGATTCTGGACAAATTTGCTCATGTTTTGAAAGCTTGTTCCGAGAGTGCAATACACATGCGTCATCATGTTCCTAAAAGAATCGAGGCTACCAACGCAAAAATAAAGGAACCGGAAAATATCGAAGAGCCAGTAGCTAGAGAAAATGAGATGTGCATGGATCATCTTGAAGAAGTGAATGCAATAATATTGAATGTGCTTAGATTGATCCAGACAATATCTAAGGAAGTAGCATCATCTCACCACCAATAGTCTCAGAATATATATAAGTTACATGCCATGACAAAACTAACTTAGTATGCAAAATATTGTCGACCACAAAGCGTAAAGTTATTGAAGTGTTGCATTCTGTTTTATGGAAATTACGATTCTTTAAATTAGGGCACCTGCGATAAGATCATCATCAGAAACGTTTAAACCAGTAACTGGAAGTCTGAAAAGACTTTCTCACACTATGGATGCAGTGGAAAAGAAGAACAAGAAAAAGAAGAAGGAGAAGAAAAGAAACAGGTAGGAAGAAGGATTTACTACCGTTTTCATTAACTGTCACAGTGATAGTGAGTTAGACAGAACAATGTGGGGGCAGCACGAAGATACCGTATACGTTAGGTTATCACCCTATATGTTTAACGAAAAATGCAGTAGAAGTTGGGAATAACGAATTTCACCTGGTCTCTTAGAGCTAGTATCCCTAAAAATTGCCGGCCGTGGTGGCCAAGCGGTTAAAGGCGCTACAGTCTGGAACCGCGCGGCCGCTACGGTCGCAGGTTCGAATCCTGCCTCGGGCATGGATGTGTGTGATGTCCTTAGGTTAGTTAGGTTTAAGTAGTTCTAAGTTCTAGGGGACTGATGACCTTAGAAGTTAAGTCCCATAGTGCTCAGAGCCATTTGAACCATTTTTTGAACCCTAAAAATTTCAAGCGTCAAGAAACATCTCCCGAGCAAAATAAAAGCCTATGGTGAAATATGCATGTGTAACTAATGTTCACAGGAAAAGCAACACCTCATAAGGATGAAAGAAAGGCACAAGCAGTAACAAATGCAGGAATATAATTAATCCCACATTAGGATCTGAACAATGTACCTCTGGAGTATATATATGAAAGAAGAAAAAATACACACCATGAAGAAATTATCCGAACTGAGTGACATCCGTAAATCTGATGTGCACGTACAAATAAACAAACGATTACAATTTCAGAAAAATTGGATGATTTGTTCACGGTTTGTTCAAGAGATAGAGCTTCGCAAACTAAGCCAGTCAATAATGTGTTGGTCCACCTCTGGCCCTTACGCAAACAGTTATTCAGTTTGGCACTGATTAATATACTTGTTGGATGTCTTTCGTAGGGATATCGTGAAAAATTCTGTTCCACTGGCATGCTAGATTGTTGAAAACCTGATCTGGTTGTTTGGCCCGACCGATAGCGCTCAATGCGTTCACAACTTCGGAGAGATCTGGCGACCTTGCTGGCCAACATAGGGTTTGACAAACATGAAGAGAAGCAGTGGCAACTCTCGTTGTGTGTGGGCAGGCATTATCTTGCTGAAATGTATGCCCAGGTTGCCTTGCCCTGAAGGGCAACAAGATGCGGCATGGAATTTCGTCAACATAATGCTGTGCTGTAAAGGTACAGTGGATGAAAATCAAAGGAGTCTTGTTAGGAAAACAAATGCCACCCCAAACCGTCACTCATGGCCGTCAGTCCGTGTGGCGGGCGACAGGCAGATCGATTCCCCACTTCCGTCTAGGGCGTCTCCAGACGCTTCTGCGCTTGTCATTGGAGTACAGTTCGAAGTGGGACACTACACCAGTCAATAAGATTCCAGGCCAAAAACGTGCCTGGAGCCGTCTCGGACAGCGGCAGTATACCAACATAATTTTCGTCCATTATATGGCCCGACAACCAGCATTGATGATCTTGGGTGCTGTTTCCCTACATAGCAGAACCCCTTTGGTTGTCATCCGGAGCACCTTACAGCAGAGCAGTGTGTCAACGATATTCTATGTCTTGTTTTATTGTCTCTCGTGGTAAGAGATCCTGGGCTTACATTTCAGCAAGATAATGCCCGCTTTCACACAGAAAGAGTTCCTACTGATTGTGTTCATGCTTGTCAAACCTTACCTTCGTAACCAAGGCCTCCAAACTTTCCCCATATGAGAACTGTTGGAGCAGTATGGACAGGGTCCTCCAAATAACTCCGGATTTTCATGAACAAAAACAGCAGTTGGACAAAATTTGGCTTGATATCCCTCTAGGACATCCAACAACTTTATCAATCAATGCCAAGTTGAATAACTGCTTGCATAAGGACGAGAGGTGTACCAACATATTGTTGATTTGCTCAGCTTGTGAAGCTCTTTGTCTTGAATAAATCATTCAATTTTTCTGAAATTGTAGTCATGTGCTTGTTTGTACATCAGCGTCACATCTTCCAATAACGCCGGCCGGGGTGGCAGAGCGGTTCTAGGCGCTACAGTCTGGAACTGCGCGACCGCTACGGTCGCAGGTTCGAATCCTGCCTCGGGCATGGATGTATGTGATGTCCTTAGGTTAGTTAGATTTAGGTAATTCTAAGTTCTAGGGGACTGATGACCTCCGAAGTTAAGTCCCATAGTGCTCAGAGCCATTTGAACCTTCCAATATCCATCACATTCAGATAACTCCTTCGGGGTGCAGTGTTTTTTGTTCCTTAGAGTATTTTATGATGACACGAACGAAACTATAGAGCAGCTATGACTATTCACCACATCAGCTGCCGCAACGAATTCAGATCACACGAACAAAAGCATATCAATCGCGTCAGATTGTCAAGAAAGATATATGAAGTAATATTTATGGAGACAATTGGTCATGAGGTCGACAGGCAAGTATGTAAAATATTCTCAAACGGATATGTCATAATACGCAGACTGGATGATTTATAGCAGTCTGATCTCATAGACACATGAGAATAATGATGATCAAATAAAGATTTCAGGCACATTTAATGAGCATAGAATCGTATTCCCAATTCGCATGATCTGCCTGTGAAGGTGAGTATGAGGAAGGATGTTGCGCACACACTGAACAACTGCTGCAGACTGGAATGAATAAGTGAGCCGACAACCTCCAAAACCGACCATGGACGTGAATTTTGTAATATGAATTTCAAAGTGGTAGTGGAAGGACATATGCCAACGGCCTTGCCGCAGTGGTAACACCGACTCCCGTCAGATCACCGAAGTTAAGTGCTGTCGGGCTGGGCTAGTACTTGGATGGGTGACCATCCGGTGTGCCAAGCGCTGTTGGCAAGGGGGTGCTCTCAGCCCTTGTGAGGCAAACTGAGGAGCTATTTGATTCAGAAGTAGCGGCTCCGGTCTCGTTAACTGATATACGGCCGGGAGAGCGGTGTGTGAGCACATGGCCCTCCATATCCGCATCCGGTGACGCCTGTAGGCTGAGGATGACACGGCGGCCGGTCGGTACCGTTGAGCCTTCATTTGAACATTTACTACATTTCGGGCGGAGTTAGTGGAAGGATATGGAATAAACCACTAACCAACATTCTCCAATTTGAAAGGTAGTAAATGTTCAAATGTGTGTGTGAAATCTTATGGGACTTAACTGCTAAGGTCATCAGTCCCTAAGCTTACACACTACTTCACCTAAATTATCCTAAGGACAAGCACACACACCCATGCCCGAGGAAGGACTCGAACCTCCGCCGGGACCAGCCGCACAGTCTATGACTGCAGCGCCTTAGACCGCTCGGCTAGAAAGCTAATATTGCTGAACAGTTGAACAGATTGCCATTTTTATCCTTGAGGACTTACAAATTGCTAGATATTCTATCAAAAATTGTTGGTGACTGTAATGGAACTACTCATCATACAATTAATATGAAATGTATTGATGTGTATGATTATGGTCTTCTTAATATAGTATACGGTTCTATTAAGATTATGAATCCACACAAGCAGAAGGTCGGCATGTCTGATTTGGTGCTTATTTCGAAGTAAAATATAGTGCTTGAGAAGTCTTACTTGCCGAATTTGTCAGTGGAATTATGTATAGGTTTCAAAGTAGTGCGTACAGTCCTGGGGACTTACATATTAAAGGACACTTATGGTGAAGAAACTGCAGTTGCTACACAGGGGAACTACAGAAGAACTCTGAACCAGATATGTTTCTCATACAGCAGGTTATAAGACGCTGAGGGAGCAAGGCATTAGTGAAACTCCTAGTTTTCCCATTAAAGCACAACAGCTGGATGAATGCTTACAATTTGCTATACAATAGGAGACAAAAATCTCAAACTCAGTCATGTTTTTCGAATATCTAGCTGTAATGTTGCAAAGTGATAAAAAATGGAACGAGTATGAGAGGACTGTGGGAGAGAAGACGAATAGTCAAATCTGGTTTGTGGAAAGAGTTTTGGGAATGTGTGATTGATCTGTATGGGAGATCATATATAGGACGCCAGTGCGACTTCTTCTTTAGTACTGTTTTTTTTTTTCCTTTATTGTAATTTTTACACCTAAACATAGATAGGCTGGCAGCAGCATCTTACGCTGCTCTTCAGCCTTCGAGTCGACAATGAGAATAACATGAAGAAGATACATAATAGAGATTTAGTACTGCTGCAGGTCAGATTTAAGGAAGACATCGAAACAATTCAGGGGCGACCTGCTAGATTTGTTTGTGGTAGGTTCGAACAACATGCAAGTATTATGAAGATGCAAATACTCTTCTCGGTTTTGCCGCCGGATCGTATTGTGTAATTCGCACTGCAACTGCTCGACATTATCAGGTGGTGGTAGCTGCCGATGCCACTGCAGAAAGGAGCGACTGATAATAATCGCGCGGTGGCGTCGAAATTTATCATGCCGGGAGCAGGCAATACGCGTGCTCGGGAAGACGCTCGTAGTTGGAGGAAAGCGGCGCTCCTGGTGCCCCCTACTGGGAGCCGCGGAAGGCCCATCCGTTCGTGGGCTATGGGCAATGGCTGTGCGGCCTGCGGTTAAAGGCTGAACTAAATCTCAGTAGCGCGTTGCGTCACGTGATGAATCGGAAGTTCTTGTTTTCCCTGTTTTCATTTAGCCAGTGCAGGATTCCAGGCGGCGCTTAGTCGAAAACTTGCATCTCTATTGATAAGATGGTCCGCCGTACGGATATGTATGGCCTCCTTAACAACATAGTCACAGAAAGATGACGATGGTGTTCGACGCAGGCCTCAAGTTGTTATCATCCTGCGCAACGCGGCAGTGTCCTACGCTCTTTGGTGCATAGAGCACATGTAGTCTCAGATGCCGACAATCTACCTGGTCAGCGACAACACCTGAAAACGGTATTCCAACAGAATGGCTATTCCGTTAGGCAGATACACCATGCATTCCGTTCTAAGTAAACTAGAAACAGGGATGTAAATGAAAATGCGGAGGCACCCACTGCAACAGCGTTCTTGCCGTATTTTGGCGGCATGTCTTCGAGAATAGAATGGATCCTCAAAAAGCACGACATTAAGTGTGTTTTTCGCCCACCAGCAAAATTGAGTAATTAATTGTGCTTGGTCAAAGACGATCTGGGCCTTAGGCAATGTGGCAAATCTTATATTGAAGAGGCATCCCGGACCGTGCAAGAACGTTGCGTCGAACACCATCGTCATACACGCCTGGCGCAACCTGATAAATCAGCGGTAGCGGAGCATTGCCTGGACACGGGACATCGTATGCTCTACGAACAAACGGAAATTTTATCCCCAACGTCATCTTTCTGGGAATGTGTTGTTAAGGAGGACATACATATCCGTACGGCGGACCATCTTATCAACACGGATGCAGGTTTCCAACTAAGCGCGGCCTGGAATACAGCACAGGTTGCCATTAAATGAAAACAGGGAAAAAAAGAACTTCCGACTCAGCACGAGCTGCAACGCTCTACTGAGATTTAGTTCAGCCTTTAACCGCAGAGGAGTCTGGCAGCACAGTCATTACCCATAGCGCACGCGCGGATGGGCCTTCCGCGGCTCCCAGCAGGGGCCACCACCAAGGACGCCGTTTTCCTCCAACTACGAGCGTCTTCCCGCGCACGCGTATTGCCTGCTCCCGGCATGATAAATTTCGACGCCGCCGCTCGATTATCCCCGCCCCCTGCCACGTCTTCACTGTTGTGTCCCCCCTACCCTCCATCTCTACCCCCTTTATCTCCATCAATTCCCCCTCCCGGATGATGCCCTCTCTCCCTCCATTTATCCCTCCTATCAACTCTGATCCTCACCCCCTTCCTCCTTTCCTCTGTCCTTTTCGTGGGCTCCCTCGCCCCTCTTGCATCCTCTTTTTTCCCTACCTACCCTCTCTCTGCACCCCCTTCTCTCCCCCGAGTCCTTTTGCATTTCCCTCTTCTGCCTTTCCCAATTCCTTCTCGCATCTGCCCTGCCCCCCCCCCCCCCTTATGAGTCCTCTCCCTCCTTTGGTTTCCCCCCCCCCTTTCGTTTTTCCTCTCCTCCCTCCTTGTTTTCCCTGTCATATGTCCAGGTCCATCTCCCTCATCTGCCTTGCGTATGGTGTGTCCTCTTTGTGCCGACATTTTAGTGCAGTGTTTACAATGAGTGTTCAGTGTTGTGTGTCTTTTTCCGAAGTGTTGCGAACGGACATCATACTGCCGCTGGATGTGATTTTTACATCTCTTGCGAACAGAAACCAGACTGTCGCCATGTTTTTTAATTGTCTGTCTACTATGTTACCTGTCTACTTCCTGTGTATTTTATTCGCTTTGCCAACCCTTTGCTTTATGTTTTAAGTTTCCACAATTTTCCGCCGTTTTACAATTTAAGTCAGAGTTTTATCGCCTGCTTTTATTGTTTCTTATCTTCTTCTTACGTTTTAAAAAGTCTGTAGGCTGCAGAGCAGCGTAATAAGTTGCTGCCAGCCCGCACGCCTTCGGGGAGAATCGAAAGTCAATAAAGGAAAAAAAAACTCGATTATCATCAGTCACGCCTTGCAGCAGTGACAGCAGCAGTTACCACCACCTGATGATGTCTAGCAGTTGCAGTGCGAGTTACACAATACGATCTGGTGGCACACCCGAGAAGCGTATTTGCAACAGGTCCGTCGAGAAAGCATGAAAACTCACATTATAAAGATGCTTTGGGAATTCAAATGGGAACAGGAAATACCTTTTTTTAGGGGGAAACGCTATGGAGAAAGTTTAGAGAACCGGCATTTCAAGCTGGCTGCAGGACGAGTCTACTGCTGCCATACATTTCGCTTAAGGTCCATGAAGAAAGGATAGAAGAAATTAGGGTCATGTGGAGGTATAAAGACAACTATTTCTCCATCGCTCTGTTTTCTAGTAGAACAGGAAGGAAAATAACTGATAGTGGTAGAGGGTATCCTTCGCCAAGCACTGCATAGTGCCTTGGGGAGTATGTATGTAGATGTAGAATCAATGCAGTAGCGTAACATGAGTGCTGGGAAAGCGATCAGCAGAGGTGCCGATGGTATTTTCCATAACCTACCAGTTCAACTTCTTATCCCTGGATATAACTTCTGTGGTCATCGAGCAAAGCTGAAGAAGAGTCTAGAACATGATGATAATGGAATTAAGGTACTGGATAACACATGCAAGGAGTAAAATATTGGTTTTGCAGCAAATAAAGATCATCACATTTCGGGCTGAATATTAGTTGATAAAGTCAAGCAGATACATCGAAGAAAGGATACTGGTACAGGACAACATTTTGCTAGGTTCACAGTCTCTAAGGCAATGCTCACTTAACTTAGATTGGGTGCTGGAATAAATTTCTGGGAAATTATGAATGCAGCTTGTCGTATAGTGAAGGAAAAGGAAAAAGACCTATGGAATGTTTGCAGCCAATCAACAGTTGCAGTGGGGAAAGGTGCACTGAGGCAGGAAGGAGGGTGAATGTTATGTGTTGAAACGCCTGAGGTTCTGCCAGTACCTGAGACATCTAGTGGAATAATTCAGTTTCTAATTCCTGCGTTTGCCAGACCGTCAGCCACTGGTTCGTTAGCAGGAGGAACTGTCACCATAACTCAAGTAACAAAGAATGCACAAACGCAGAGAAGGTCGCGAAACATAGATAAGCTTAGCTAATGTTGCAAAGGTGAACAATAAACTGCATCTAGGAAGCAGTGAAGTTGTGGTAATACTTCCTGGTTTCTAATATATTGATGATTGAAATGTGTATATAAAACGGTTTGTAAAAGGGTTTCAGTTCATGTAAAAGTTATTTCGTTTAAAACAGAAAGGAAAATAACAGAAGGAACAGTGGATTTAGCCAAGAGGTTCAATAGCATCGCTAATAGTCTTCTCAAGGGGTCACGTAGTGGAGAATAATACTGATAAAATTTATGATTCGAATCAGAAAGTAGGTATACTGCTGGTCACTGCAGTTTGTGTTGAGTGTGATATTCTAATGATGAACTTAAACAACAGATTAATCAATACTGTATTAGCATTCTTTGCTACAATGGGACCAGGTTACAAAATTGCGGAGGTTCATAATAATTCAGTATACTTGCCAGTGACCGTCCAGATATTAGACAGTCTCGAGCTGAATATCACAGATGAGAATGGCAATCTAGTCAATTTTTGTGGTGAGAAAATTATTGTATATTCTCATTGGAAACAACATCATGGGTATAAAGCACGCTGATAAGCGAAAACATTGTGACCCCTGCCCACCGCTAAGTTGGATGCAGCCTGGTGGCGTTTGGGACATGTGATGCGGTGACCGAAGTATGCAAGCAGAGCTGACATGGACGGGGGATCCCCCTAGCGAAGACGTGGGCTGCAAATGGGGAAATCCATTGAGATAAGTGACTTTGACAAAGGGCAGATTATTATTATGCAGAGCCCGTAAACGAGTATCTCGAAAACGGCGAAGGTAGTCGAATGTTCAGCTGCTACTGCAGGGAGCATCTACGGAAAGAGGTAGAAGAACAGTGAAACTACCACTAGGTGCTAAATGGTTGGACGTCCACGACTCTTTACAGGACATCGGGTTCGGAGGCTTGTCTGCTCTGTAAAGTAGGATAGATCGTGATCTGTGACGTCTCTGCCGAAAGATCACACTACTGGTGCACGTACATGTGCTTCGGAGCACAGTGTTCATCGTACATCGTTGAACATGGAGTTCCTCAGCAGACCATCCGCACGTATTCACCTTTTTATCCAACTACATCGTCAATTATGATTGCAGTGGGCACGGGACCATCGTGGTTCGACTCTCGGTCAGTGGAAACGTGTCGGTTCTATCAAATTTTTGGTACACTAGGTCGATGGTCGTCACCACAAATATCCTCATCGAGGTGAACGGTGGCTCGAAATGTGCAGCTCGCCATGGACACAGCCTGGTGGGAGCAGTGTTATGCTATGAGAGACATTCTCCCTCGCTTCCATGGCACATGTGGTAGTAATCGAAGACATGCTGATAGCTACGGACCACCTGCATTCCTTCATGCTTGATGTCGTTCCGATGGCGATGTCATGTTTCAGTAGTATAAATGTCCGTGTCTCGAAGCCAGAGCCGTGTTACAAAGGTTTGAGGAGCATTGTAGTAAACTCAGACTGATGTCTCGACGACCAAATTCGCCTGATGTGAATCCCGTGGAACCCATCTGAGTCTTTATCGGGCGCCATCACCACGTACGCATATCAGCAGCCCGTTATTTATGCGAATTACATGACCTGTGCGTAGACACCTAATGCCACATATCCCCACAAACCTACCAACAAACGGTCGGATCCCTGATACGCAGAGTCAGTGATGTATTTCGTTCCAGACACGGACAAAGAAGTTGTTAAGTAAGTGGTCATAATGTTTTTGCTCATCAGTGCATACATACAATGTACACAGCCTTCAGAAGACCGGTTTGCAGTGGAAGCAGAACGTGAAAATATGCGAGAAATACAAGTTTCTTAAATCGGTAGGACTGAAACCTGTCAATGACATCACGCTATATACAAAACTACAGTTCTATATGACGAGTATATCATTAGTCAGGAATACTTTTCTAACAAGTCTTTTGCTTCAGCAACGTTTAATAATAACGACGAGATAATAATTCTTATCTAACATCAAGATGGCTTAACAATTCCAACTAAAAGCTTCTATTTTAGGATGAGATATTTCCTCATAAGAAGAAGACTCCAATAGCAACGATGACGTTGGGCATTACACGTATTGCATTCACATTTCTGTTTCAAGAAATAAAATATAAAGTTAATGGCGTCAAAATCGACCGCACCAGAAACATTGGAATCACACCAACTCTCACGATATGTGCTTCTGCATCAATATGATTTCTGAATGCCTTACAAAATGCTGAATGGTTCATAGACGGATAGACAGACGGCTCCTTTTCTATGTGTATCCCACTTTGAGGGTAACAAGCTCATTAGTCTGAAAACTAAACAGAAGGTGACTTTAGTTTCAGGTGATACTGTCTATAATGCATAAATTATGGGAGATGGAGAGGATGATCAAAAATTGTGCTGGATAAATTGATGTGGAGCGCGCTGCACATATCTCTGTCAGATCAAGTTAATCTAAAACTTTTCAGTGTACTGAATTTCGGAATTCAGCTGCTATTAACTTTCCATTCACAGGTGCAGCTTGAACATCTTTTGGAGTCGTCTCGCCAAGCATGGATGATTAAGACATCTGTTCAGCTAGAAACACCTCGATTTATTATTCTAGCTTTATAATCAGGGGAACGTTAAAAAGGATTCGAGCACATTTGAGAACTGTAGACTGACCAATGCTAGAATTTACCTAAACGTTCAGCTTTTTCCATACGATAGCTTACAGCCTGAGTGGGATAAAAAGATGTATGGACTATTGTGCGACACGTAAGCAAGGTTTCACACCTCTTACTGGGTGATTGACGATGGTTTTGAATGCACAGTTGGCCCACAGAAATGCAAGAATTTATTATACATAATGGTGATAGATAGTTCAAAGCAACATGAGGCGGTGAAGAGTGGAACTGTGGACGTTCATACTGAATTAGAATCATTGCAAAACTTCCCTGCAGGCACAGCAACGTATGCATCATTACTACCTGACCGTCTCATAAGGTATTCACCACTAACAGGAAATGTGCAACCGATAGTATAAATGTAGAGATATTACTCAGTGTGCAAGTATTTTAAAATAAATGCCTCAATATGTGACCATAATCACCGACATACAGGAGTTCTCTGATGAGTTCAGGCAATTTGTGCTTAAAGATGTTGCTTTCATCGCATTCTATCATGCTGTACGAGTATTAATGAGGTATTCTATTACTGTGGCTTTACTCACACCATTTAGCTCAGTGTGGTGTCCTAAAATTCGAAAGACAATAGTGTTGTCGACATTATTCTACCATAGAAAATGATAGGATAATTATAGAGTGGACTATGAGGACATGGTGCCATCGCACCAAACTTACGAACATAGGGCAGCATAGTTTACGTCAAAAGTCTGAGGAATATGTCCTGGTTTCTTGAAATTTATATACACTGTGGTGACAAAAATCGTGGGAGAGCGAAATGCACATGTACAGATGGCGGCAGTATCGCTTACACAAGGTATAAAAGGGCAGTGCAATGCTGGAGCTTTGATTTGTACTCAGATTATTCATGTGGAAAAGTGTCCGACATGATTATGGCCACATGACGGGCAGTAACACACTTTGAACTCTTAACGGTTCAGCTACATAGTTTCAACTACTGTTCAGTGTCGTACAACTACCCGTATCACCATCTAAAGAGACACGTGTAGCTCATCGTAAACAGTACGGGGGGAAGTGTGTAGTTGTATGACCTTCAAATGCAGTAGAAACTAAATAGTTGAAAGCTTAACGACCCCATTTTCGTACTTATATGATTTAGTTCGTGTGACCTGTATTCCATGTAGCAGCCGATGTTGTGAGTAGCCGTAGTCATTCCATGATTTCATTTGTAATATATATACCCCAAAGATAGATTGTACAGTCTTTTATGCTGAATTTCAACACCTTTGCCTCCACTACATTTAGCTGCTAATGCAGGTTTAATTACTTTTTTGTATTTGTTTCTGCTTCAGCCTTTCATTCGCTTTTTGAGATGTTGCGTTCCATATGCACTTTTGTTAAATGCAACATTTTAGCATATGACTTTATCTCTTTTCGGAGATATGATTTGTTTTCTGAAGTTTTTAAAATTTTGAGGCTAAACTATCCAACTAGCTACATCTCATCCTTTAATAAAGATAGGATGGACGAAGACACAAATTATAGACAAGACGAAGCAAGTACAGATATTACCAGAGGGTCGAAGGTGGCAATGATTGCAGTGGCAGTACTAACCATATATGCATGCTCTTTGTAACTAGGACTTTCAAGATGTAGGTGTAAAAAGACGGACACTCAGACGTTAGGGGCAGACGATTATAAGGTAGAACGGACAAAATGCAATGGGCACTACCTCATGCCCTCTGGTGCAGTGTATTTCAGAGCACGACTGTGTGGCTCACTAAAGAGACAACGGCTGGGCGAGCTCTGTGCGGGCGGCTGGACTGGCGCAGGACGTGGCACCGCCCAACGTAGGAGAATATGACCAGAGGGGGCAACGGTGGTAAAACTACGAACCATCCGCTGTTTGCACCAGACCTGTATGCAGACAACATTTGGCGTTAGTAGGTGGACAAGAAAAGCGTGGCAGTGGCGTGAAGGAATTTGGAGAAACGTTCTCCCTGCTCAAAGGAATGTGGGTCACGAGGGGTGATAACATCTTTCTAAGCTGGAATGAGATTTTCACTCTGCAGCGGAGTGTGCGCTGATATGAAACTTCCTGGCAGATTAAAACCGTGTGTCGGACCGAGGCTCGAACTCGGGACCTTTGCCTTTCGCGGACAAGTGCTCTACCAATTGAGCTACCCAAGCACGACTCATGCCCCGTCCTCACAGCTTTACTTCTGCCAGTACCTCGTCTCCTACCTTCCAAACTTTACAGAGGCTCTCGTGCGAACCTTGCAGAACTATCACTCCTGAAAGAAAGGATATTGCAGAGACATGGCTTAGCCACAGCGTGGGGGATGTTTCCAGAATGAGATTTTCACTCTTCAGCGGTAGAGCACTTGCCCGCGAAAGGCAAAGATTCCGAGTGCGAGTCTCGGCCCAGCACACAGTTTTAATCTGCCAGGAAGTTTCATATCAGCCCACACTCTGCTGCAGAGTGAAAATCTCATTCTGGAAACATCCCCCAGGCTGTGGCTAAGCCATGTCTCCGCAAGATCCTTTCTTTTAGGTTCGCAGGAGAGCTTCTGTAATGTTTGTAAGGTAGGAGACGAGGTACTGGCAGAAGTAAAGCTGTGAGGACGGAGCGTGAGTCGTGCTTGGGTAGCTCAGTTGGTAGAGCACTTGCCCGCGAAAGTCAAAGGTCCCGAGTTCGAGTCTCGGTCCGGCACACAGTTTTAATCTGCCAGGAAGTTTCATCTTTGTAAGCTGACCACAACACACAGCGAACTGCGACGGCGTAATGGTAGGCTTCATTCTCAGGCAGTGCTAAAAGAATAGATGTCATTTTCTTTCTTTTGTAGCCCAGTGGTGGGAAAATCGCGTCAACAGGAAGAGCAAGTCTTATCATTCGCGGATGGACAGTTGCATAGCTCTTAAATATCACTTTTTAAGCGAAAAAAGCGCGGAAGAAGTGGATTGGAGGAGATGGTAATACACAGTTCATAAGATCTTATAAATTTTATACTAGTGGCAGCAAATAGAGTAAGTTGGCAGCAGTCCAAAGAGGCGCAAAAAAAAAAAAAAAAACTGGGACTGGCGTGGTGCATGAGTGCGAAATACATTCTGTCGGGACTCGGAGTTAAGCGATTCAGGACTCGATTCAAGAGGTAGGAAGGATGTCGACTGAGGACACGGAGATGAACAGTAGGGGTATTATTCAAATGTAAATAGCGAGTAGATGAGATTAACATTCCGGCCAAAAGAGCAGCGATCAGCAAAATACACATCCAACGGCATTGAGCGAGGACCACCAAGAGATCTGTGACTATACAGTTTATGACACTGCTCACAGTAAGAACATACAATGTGGCAGCATCAAGCATGGGACACATAAGCACTTCAGTCCATTAGTTCGATGCAAAGCGGGGGCCTCTGGAACTGTCATTCTGCCCAAACAGTAAGATTACGTTCATTCACTCTAAATTCAACGCCGTGGAATTACTTATCACCTGCCATAGAACTTTGCGTGTCTCTGAAATAAATTCTAGAGATTGTAATTGATGTCTTTGATTTCATAGCTATTAAATACTCTGTCACAGTAAAGAGTTAGAGAAGAATATTTTCCAGAACATTAGGAATTGTTTTCCTCTTTAATATTATTATCAAGTTCTGCCAAGCAGCGACGGAAAATTCGTTGAAAGTTAGAGAAGTATTAAAGGCACACACGTGCAAATTTGTCCATAGTCTACAGTAAGAAGACATCATTGTGTATTGGTACAGTGCCTTTTAAGTAGAAACACCTGGTAGTTTCATTTCTATCGGCCGTCATTCATTTTACACATACGTTGCTTAAGGTCCTTAGCACTAGATCGCATTTTTCAAAAATCCATTATGCAACTTTATTGATTTGTGTTGTACCTTGAACAGAGGTCTATTATGGAGATAAGCACGTCAGATACGACTGTGGAAACCTGTCTAAGGTAGAAGTTACTCTATGAACAAATCGAGTCTCGCAGTATATTAGCTGTAACGAACCAGGCGTTCTTCCAAATTCATTATTCGCAACATGTATTTCATTCTCGATTAAACTTATGTGGTGATTACCTGACATATATGATTTCTTCCTGCTGACTCCACACGTTCTGTGTCACACACTATAATGTGACGATTAATGACATCAGTAATAAACTTTTTTCTTCTTCCTTTCCGCCTCCATCCATATTGTGTGAGAACCTACTTAGAGTTTCAGTTACTAGTTTACGTGTTCCCGGGAGAGGCTGATCTCGTTGAAAATGCCCTAATTTTAACAATCGTAATTATTGTTGAATAGCTTTCTGCACTTCAGTAACATCACACTTGGTTGTCGTCATGCTTTTGTCATGGCATACAACTTATATTTACTCTGAGACAACTGGTGGCGATAGGATGCAACTTTCTTAGATATTTTCTGCATAAAACGAAGTGCATCAATTGGTATTATATTGACTACTTCAGTTCTGTCAATCTGTATATCACCTTTTCTAGCTACTGCCTCGATATGAGTTTCTACTTCCATCATTCTTGCACTGACTGTCGCTATTTTACTGGAAATGTATAGATGCAGGTGTTTTGCGCACTCGGCCCCTGTGTATAACACAAGTGCAAATTTGTCCATAGTCTACAGTAAGTAGACAACATTGTGTATTGGTACAGTGCCTTTTAAGTGGAAACTCCTGGTAGTTTCATTCCTATCGGCCGTCATTCATTTTACACATTTTCTCAACAATCAGAAAGGTGTACTGCGTGTGATTGCAGCAATCAGAACATACGTTAACAAATTCATTACACACCATGTCAGTTCCTACATGTACGTCGTAAATGGTTTTAAATTTGTATGACCTGGTTGAATGTGAAAATAAGATCCGCATTTTCTATTTCAAACAGCTCTGGAATCCTGGAATATGTGTGGCTCAAATGAAAGACATCGGTTTTCATATGATGGTTGAAACAAAAATATTTACTCATTGTATCCTGGTTTTCCACTGCGATGTCATAAAATGTGAATGCAATGTTTGGTTTCCCTTTCATAGTCGATGGAATATCACTGCTTTTGCTAGTGTCTGATAGATTATCCCCTTGATACTATGTCATATCTCCTGTAATACTTAATACTTGAGTTGAAACAGAGTTTTTGAAAATATATATACACGTTCGAAGCTAATGCCTACAGGATGTGTTAGCAGTAACAAAATAAGATTAGCCCTTCCTGCAGTCTCATAGTCTGACACCCAAAGGACCTATATTATTAATATGTAGCGAGCCATTCCTCTTCTTCTCCAGGTTTCCGGTATCTTTGGAGGACAAGTCGCTCACTACAAAATCATTGTGGAAAAGTTTGTTTCGTACACTCGGTCATTGCGACGTTTGCTCGCTTACATTAGTATATACAGGTCAGATAGAGGAATAAATAACACTTACATTTCTTAAACTTTTTTTATTTATAAACTTTTACATAAAGCTCGGTTTGCAAAGAAACTTATATGATATTGTAGCTCTGAACCAATATCTGGCAAAGTTTATTCACGCCTTTCCACATTTACTGATACACAGCATAAATTGTAGAGTTGAGCTGTGGTTTATTCTAGTGGGTGGAGAGTTTGGCGAGCTAACTATTGCAGATTTCTCCACAACGTTCGATAGACTCAGTTGATATATGGCTGCCACCTTAGTCGACACTCTAGCTCATTTCGTATTGCATAGGCTGTGTACATAAGAATTTCAAATGTCTGCTATTGTAGATGCATGCATTTCATTGACTCATCACACAATCGAGGCCCTTTGACGGTTCTCTGGCAAGTGGATGAACTGTTTACTGATCACATTCAACATATAACATTCGCGACTTTTTTTAATGATGACGCTGACTTCTTCTGCCAGTTCATCATCATCAAAGTTGATAGCACTGTAGCATCATTGAATACAGTCATTAATTCGTAACACTGGTGTGTCATGGATATTATAGAGGCGATTACCCAAGCATACATTGCAAAAGTTCCTGTCATAGGCACGAATGGTTAAAGATTTTTTAACAGGAAACCATGCAATTATGTGAATGTTGCAGATTCCAAGAATTTTTTTGAGTCAGGGAAGTATTCTAGTCGTTACCAATAAGTTATGACAAGCTGAGTACTAAATATCATGCCACAAGCATGCAGCACAGCTTCAGTGCCACAAAGTTAAGGCAATGCATTTACACAACGAGCAGTACATAGCATCTGCTCGGCGATACATTGGTAGACATCTAAAGCAATTGTTGTTATTATTATTACATCATCACAAATATGGTGCCGTGTCTCTAGCATTAGTCATATCTGCCAATGAACACTCCCTACATTAATGTGTTGTAATACCATCATCAGTGCTACACTCCCATTCTTAGAGACAGTTCAACTGTTAACACTTTATAAACGACAAGTGTGTGTGTGTGTGTGTGTGTGTGTGTGTGTGTGTGTGTTTTGTTATTTATCGACTGGGTTCAAAATAAAAGGCAAGTTCCTTGAAGATCATATTTATTTACAATGCGACAGTTTTACAACACGTCAGATGAATTCGCAATTTCGGATAATGACTACCATCAGCTGAGCTGTAGAGTGGAATGACAACAATGAAAATTTGTGCCAGACGGGGACTCGAACCCGGACCTCCTGCTTATAGCGAGCGATCGCCCTGTGGTTGACGACATATGGAAGTTTGGGTCTGGCCGTGAGTCGTGCACGGATAGCCAAATTGTTAGGCGACCTCTTGCCATAGGCGGGAAATCCGGGGTCGAGTCTCAGTCCGTCAAAAATTTTTATTGTCGTCATTCCATTCTACAGCTGATGGTAGTAATTATTTGCAATTGCGAATTCATCTGACGTATTTCGTAACGGCTGTGATCGAAGCAGTGCATTGTCATCAGAATAATACAGGCACTTCAATGTCGTTTTACAACACTGATCCTCCTGAATGCTATATACAAGTGTGGACTGTTGCTGCTTGTGCTGTTGTGTTGTGTGAAGCACCTCTATGTCCCACTGCGCTGCAGCTTGTTGTGGCTATTATGACATCTGGAACACCTCCATATCCTGGTCCAGTTGTAGCCATGTTAGCACTGTAACTGTAACAAACCCGTAAGTCTGATGTCATCCACACATAATAATAATAATAATAATAATAGATGAATGAATACGTACTGAGAGCTCTCAACAGCAACTGCAGTGAGGGTCCATCCAGGAAGTGCAGCGCCATATTTGTCACTGGACAAATCCCTTGCATGGTGGGAGAGGGGATAGACTTTTAGAAAAGTTTACAGAATTACAGAAAATGTAACAAGTTGTGTCGGTGGCCACAATCAGGTAATTCATTTTCTTGCCATCTGTTGCAATTCCAGTACTTGTTGAACAAAATACCAAGTCTATCCGGAAAGTAAATTACAATCGGTCACAAAATGGAAACCACAATCAAAATAAAAACTGTTTTATTAGCAACAGTTGGCTACACCGTTCAGCTACTTCTCTACATAGTCGCTGCTTCGACCTAGAAATCTGTCGCAGTGTCGTGCCAACTTTCCAATACCCTTGTCATAGATGACAGCGACCTATGCTTTCTACCAATTCTCTACGCTGGTCCACAGTTCGTTGTCTGTGCCAAAGGTTCATTTCATAAGAGATGAGGTTTGCAGGAGAGCTTCTGTAAAGTTTGGAAGGTAGAAGACGCGGTACTGGCAGAAGTAAAGCTGTGAGGACGGGTCGTGAGTCGTGCTTGGGTAGCTCAGTTGGTAGAGCCCTTGCCCGCGAATGGCAAAGCCCCGAGTTCGAGTGTCGGTCCGGCACACAGTTTTAATCTGCCAGGAAGTTTCGTATCAGCGCACACTCCGCTGCAGAGTGAAAATCCCATTCTAGAGAACACTAAGTCGTCCTGAATGGGGAGATTTCAACAGAAACAAGCGTAACATCAAGTGTGCCCCAGGACAGTGTAAATAGGTCCGCTGCTTTTTACGATTTACGTAAACGATTTGGTTGATGATATTGCCAGCGGCATTAGTCTACTTGCCGATGATGCTGTAGTCTACAAGAAAGTTATACGATACGAAAGTTGTGAACAAAGCAAGGAGGATTTGCAGAAAATAAATGCGTGGTGTAATGACTGGCAGTTATCTCTCAACATTAGTAAGTGTAACCTAGAACGTATAACAAAGCGAAAAGCCTCATTATTGTACGAGTACAAAATAAATGCCCGTTCTTTGGAAGCGGTAACATGCGACAAGTATCAGGATGTGACTATTCGAAATGATCTCAAGTGGAACGATCAGATTACACAAGTAACGGGTAAGGCGAACTCTAGATTGCGGTTTATTGGTAGAATCCTGAAGCGATGCAGTCCTTCAACAAAGGAAATTGCTTACAATACCTTATTTCGTCCAGTCAGAGTATTGTTCGTTTGTATGGAACCCTTACCAGTTGGGTCTGATTCAAGAGATTGAGAAGGTCCAAAGAGGAGCGGCAAGATTCGTGACTGGTATATTTAGCCATCGCGAGAGCATTACGGATCTCATAGAAAGTTTGAAGTGGGACGCACTTGCAGATTGACGAGCGCTAAACGGAAGGGGCTGCTCACTAAATTCCAAAACCCGATCTTCACCGAGGATGTAGAGCATATATTATTACCACCAACTTTCAAGTCGCGTAATAATCACTATTCAAAGATAAGGGAAATTAGAGCTCGTACTGAGGCGTTCAAACAGTCGTTTTTCCCTCACGCGATTCGGGAGTGGAACAAAGGGGTGATACATGACTTTGGCGCGAATTGTGCCATCCGCCACACACTGCTTGGTGGCTAGCGGAGTATATACGTAGATGTGGATGTAGAAATGTGTACCATAACATGTAAACTTCTTTTATGTCTCACTAGGCTTCTGCTAAATCAACTGTTGCACTTCTGGATATATTAGTGACCCATATTACAGACTTTAATTATAGATTCATACGTAACAAGTTTCCAGCAAAGGATACAAAACTGTGTTAAAAAGATATCAGGTGGGTTAATACTATAGGTATCCCTGAAAATAACCAACATAATATTTCATTTGAAAAAAAAGGAAAAAATGGGATATTGTAAGATGAGTTGAACATAGAAAATATTACTCAATGTTTCAATCTGTGAGCTAAAATTTATGCACTCAAGACAGAGCAAAGGATGTGAAACAGTCTTCTGTTAAAGTGTTAACCATTGATGACTATTGGCAATCAGTATCCAATCCTGGTGTTGAAATCCTGTACATTGCTTTCTTTCTTCCAACTAATCACAACTGACCATTTCATCACAACTGGCCATTACAACGTCACATATTCGATTTTTTAAAGGTGAATTAACACAAACCCATTACAGACTATCATAATGGATTTTAACACACTTCATAGATGACTCAACCATTATTCGTATCTTATATTACTGAACTGTCTATAGCAGTCCTCTTCATTACCAACAAGTTGCTTATGTCACAGTATTCTGATATGCAAAATCTCTCGATGACATACGCAAAGAGGGCAGAAGCAACAAATAACTTACATCTGCAAGTGCCTGACTCATCCTTTCAATACCTATTTGTTGTCTTTATTAGCGAGTCAATATCTTCACAATCTCCAAGAATGTCATATATTACTGACTCAGGAAAAACTTATTTGTCTGCTTTCTCAAACAGACAAGCCAGGACAAGTTAAGACTTGTTTCAACAAGCAAAAACACCGTCAACGAATTCAGACTTGCTGGTAACTGTCTGCGTACCCAAAGGAATCAGGATGTGTGTCATATTACTCCAAGCCGAGTACAATGTATTGGTGAGAATCGTGAGCCACATAAAACTTTTTCCTGTGCTTTCCAGGTGCTTTACATCAAGCATTATTTTATCACGCATCAGTTAAATCATTAACCCACACCCATAACATAAGTAGTATAATTAATGGAATGTATTAAAATATGGTTCAAATGGCTCTGAGCACTATGGGACTTAACTTCTAAGGTCATCAGTCCCCTAGAACTTAGAACTACTTAAACCTAACTAACCTAATGGCATCACACACATCCATGCCCGAGGCAGGATTCGAACCTGCGACCGTAGCGGTCACGCGGTTCCAGACTGTAGCGTCTAGAACCGCACGGCCACCGCGGCCGGCTGTGTTAAAATAACCAACAAATCGTTCATAAACTTTAGAACACAGTGCCAATCAACGAGAAAATTCAGATCGTTCAGATACTTTTAAGCATAACGTTATCACGCAAAATTCAGACAATTTTTAATAAGTCAGACTAGCTGCTTGACAACTAATGTTTGGTGGTGCAACGGTAGCCAGCTGGATGCGTATCTCGCAAGTCTGTGACCACGTGTAATTTTAGCGTATCCGTCTGCCATTCTTCCGTTTGAAAAAAATTGCCACCAGCTCAAGTTTTGCGCAGTCTTATATCAGTGTTGGTTCTTAACCACGCCTTCCCAGACATCTTGCAAACGGCATGTTTTCAGACACATTTGGTTTTTTGCATTTGCTATTGTGTACTTCCATTTATATGTTACTCGCTATTAATTGTGATACTTTCTTTGTGTATGTGAAACGTAATCACTCTTTACAAACGTTTTACCAACATAAAAGGCAGTACAATAATAGCATTTGCCAATCACGATTATGAATATACGACTTCCACGAGAATAGTGGCAGTTGTTCATTGGTTTCGAGTGCTGTTGTTCAGTACAATAACAACACCGTCTTGTCTGGCGGTGGTTGGCGTTAAATAAGCTTTCTGTTTGTTGGAGGCCTTAAACTGAATAATCTGAATCTTTAAAATCGGCAGGTTCATTGACCAACAAAATAAAATAGTCTGAATATCCGCTCTGAAATTCTAGCCTCCCAGACAAGGCTACGAAAATGTGTACTTAAAAAGTTAAGTTAATCACTGTTTGGATTATAGTTGATTCACTTTCTTAAGTATTTCAATGATTAAGATATGAAAATGATCAAACATATAGTTTTATTATTATTTATTTATTACTTTTATTCACGCAAGACATACAGGTGTTTGCTGAAAAGTGAAGCCTGCGAATATCTTATGCGAAGACTCTTAAGCATTTTAAAATAAAACAAACGTTATTAAGATTATACATCTTTACTCTTCATATCTACATATTTATTTCTCATCGCAGTTACCAGGGCGACGGACACATTTCTCCCAACGAATGACCAGCTTGTTGGTACTGTCACTGTAAAATGTTTGACACTGCTCACGGGGCCACAGCCTCACCTCTGTTTGCACCGCTTCATCACTACCAAACTGAAATCCTCGACGGTGTTCTTTAAGTTCTGGGAGCAGGTGAAAATGGGATGGGCCGAAGTTGGGACTGTATCGAGGATGATCGATGGCAGTGAACCCAAGGCGTCGGATCGTTGCAGATGTCGCAGCTCTCATGTATCGTATGGCTGACGGGGAGAGCGCTTCATTTGTGGGCCAACTCTTAGTATCCGAAACTCGATTACAGTGTGCTGTTCCTCACACGTGACATAGCTACGTTACACACCGCCATCTTACACACTACAAGTCGGAAACCTGTAGCGGCACAGGTATGCAAACAAGTAGACATGAAGAATGGAGACATAGAATGTCAATAACGTTTATTTTATTGAAGAAACTTATGAGTCTTCACGTAAAATGTTGGGAGGCATTACTTTTCAGTACGGTTATCTACATTACTTTAGAGTGCATTCCGATAATATATATTTCTAGTAATGAGTTATACTTTTGCTATGAAATATATTTCAAAATATATTTTAGGTAACCGACTAAATAAGCTGTAATGCTGAAGTAAGGCCTCGCAAAATCTATTGCGGAAGTGGTTTTCTTAAAATTATTGGTTCGCATAACGAGGAAAGGTTGTAGGACTAGTTAAGGAATCTCGAAATTTAAGTGAAGTCTGCGTACATCAGGAGTTTACTTGTTCTGTAGGCTTCAAGAAATTAACAACCAATTGTCAGAGAGCAAACATATCCGAATATTCAGTTAAACACATCCAAAAAGACACTAACTCTATGCGAGGTACCAAACTGTACGTGGAATACTGCACGGAGAAAAAGGCAACAAGATCCTTATCTGTGCAGCTCCCAAATTCAAAGTTAAAGAATCCAAAATTACAGTTTACAGTAAATCAACTCAAGTTGCAAATCAGAAGCACGGAAGTGGGTGAGCTACTCTGAATATAGATCGAGCCACTGCAGATTGTGAACTTACGTTTCCTCAAGAACAGCAAAGTGTGTTGAACAACGCCAGGTAGCCGCTAGGATGTGATCCCTTCCATTCACCTGTCTAGACAGTAGTCGGTCGCTGATTCCCGTCACTTATTAGTTCCTACGGAACTCCTCACTTTAAAAAAACTCTAAATGAAGGGACGCCAGTATACTGTTGCCTATGTGACGGGCGAAAATTGTGGCCCGTAACTGTGCCACTCTGGTTGGATGGTTCTGTGGTGTGTTGACCATTGGTGTTCATGCAGAAAGGTAAAAATTGCGATGCTCTGTTATTCTCTTATCAGTGTAGGCAGCTGCAGCATTCACTCACCAGAGGAGGTGTAGGCAGAAGCCTGGCTTTGAAATGTCGCAGAGCTGGTCGCTACCAGACTTCTGCGAAAACTGTCCATGTCACCAAAGAAGGCACTCTTCACCTGTTGAGATCTACAGACTATAATCTGCCGAGGAAAGATGCCACACACACGTTTGTGGGGACGCACCACCCGTACACATGTATGTGGAGGGCAAAAGACTATTTTTCGAAGCACACAGCTTGGTCTTTCGGAATGGCAAGCAAAGTGAGATATATGCTGTGCATCAAGTTCAGAGAGGGCGGCATAAATTGAAATTGACAACGTTTTCTAGCTCTACAGGCCACTGAACAAACAAACAAAAAATGACATAGGAGTTCACGATAGCTAAGGCAAAACATGGTTGAGATTACTCTGTGGCAAAAAGTGGCTTCCAACAAATCCTAAAAACCAGCTTGGCTAGTATCGCAGAGCATTCTTCTTTGGTGCTGGTAGGCCAAAACTCTCATAATAACATCTGCAGTGAGTTCTACGAACACGCGAAACTCGAAATCCATTAATCCTCCTCATACCACACTCAAAACGTTACCTTTTACGATACAATATGATTCGCTACAGCCTCGAAAACTCTGCGACACACGGTTTAAACTAAAGGTTTGTCCCAAAGAAAATTTACTTTCTCATCAGAAAACTTATGCCACACAACGTATGTACTAGATGTTAAAGAAAAGGAAAACAGTTTTATAGAAACGATATCAGTTTGTCTCCTTGTACCTTCTTCGAGTTACTGAATCAAAACTACAACAATGTTGTCAGAACTAACTGATAATTCTCGTTGATAATGACCTCACTTCAAACTGGAAAAGAAAGGCCTTGTGCTTGTGCGCTGTGGGTCTGCACACGAATTTTAAAATAAAAATTATCTTATGAGATGCATCTAACTCTGAAGTCCTACTCATCAGTTTACTCTTTATATACTGCTTAAGCCCACACGCACATGTACAAAACATAGTACCTCCAAGTCAAATCACAACACAGATTATACTAAAACTTTACTCATAATCACTAGCAAGAACTTGCGGGTAAGGAGCATCTCTAAATAACTTACACAACAAACTCAAATTACACAACATAAACTAAAACTATTGTAACCATATTGGACAAAGAGATTGGAGCACGTTTACAAAAACCAAATGGCAAAACGTACAGGGAAAAGAGCTTAGATGACTCATTCTTCACCTTGCAGGGGAGGCAGTGGTTTCTTACAGCACCTTCCCTCTGTGTAGAAGAAACACTAATTTACATTCTTGACATTGCTCCTCTGCCATCGTATTGCCGCTTTCGTTATGTTGGCAGTTACCTTTGCTAACGCCTGTCCATGCCTGGCTAGCTGCTGTGACAGAAATGCGACTAGTTCCCACATTCTGGTTCTGTGCTCGTTAAAATCTTGGTTGAGTTGTGAGAGAATTGATGCCGTTTACAAATCTCCCGAAGATACTGTAGATAAGATGTTGCTGCCAGCGGAGGGGGCTTCTATGATAATTATGCGCTATGTTGTTCTGCAGCTGACCACTACAACTTTATTATCTCAGGTCCGAATTACGCAAAGGTAGTACACTGTCCGGTGACTGGCAATACTTTCATGATAATCTCTCCACTCATATGACTATTCATAAATTCTAAATTTCTTTGGAATGGCCAGAGGTTCGTCAGGGTGTCCTTAAATTGCCGTATCCAGGTCTTACAAGGAACCCCTTGTGTACGAGGTCGTGAAAGGCCAATGATGTTTACGGCATTCGATGCCCTACATATTGTCTACCATTCAGGAGGTGGGACTAAAGGTATCCGATGGAGAACACAGCATGAGGCTACGGACCGTAGTTGAACTGCTTAGTAGACGATTAACTCACAACAGTGCTCCAGTGCTGGTGGTTTATACAAAGCAGAACAATGGAAACGTTTTTTTTTTAAAAAAAAACAAAGCGAACAATGCATTATATCTACAGCAACAGTTTCCGAAGTTGACATTTCGCCTGTAAATACTGACCTACTACCTCATGCACATCAAACTGCACGCCGCATCGTTTACAGTGATTTCAAAGGAATCGGTGGATGATCGCATAACTTCGAACAGTGCTACAGAACTGGAAGACGTAAGATAATGAAATTTCAAACGAAGCGTCAAATTGACGATGAACAGCAAACTGCGAATCGGCTCGAAACTTCGCAGAAGAATAAACAAACTTATCCCATCGTTGAACTCCAAGCAGCCAGGATTTGAAGAGGAACCCTGAAAATTAAAGGTACTAAGAGAGTTGTATCAAGATCAGCTAACATCAATTTCTTAAGGCATTCGTATACAATTATGCCGACTGTTAATCTTAATAGCAAATCGGCTGAAATGTAATTTATAGTTCTCCGTAAGGTTCTAGATGCTCTGCGCCCTACGATTCTTTCCCGTGCGCATGATGTTGCAAGGGCAGTAGGAAATATTTATGTCGCAGCAAACTAGAGTGGGAAAATCGGCGTAATTGCTTTTGGCCAATAGTTGGTCAAAATAACCTGCTTTTGCTTGAATCCTGGTCTGCGTATCAAAATCTTACTCTTTTAGAGCAAACTATCCCTTCTGAAAAGTGTGTGACATTGCAGTTCATATCACCTGAAACCACAGGACAAATTCAGCCTTTGCATGTTTTTTCCGCGCCTATAAAATATATTATCACACTATCTGAAGCTACCTCTTAAAGGATAGCCGGTTGCACTATAAGTTCGACAACAGACACTTTTCTATTTTGTTGCACGTCATCGCATTCCATCAGTTCTCATCACCCCGTTACACCAATATGATTCTGTATATATAATTTACCCGTCGGAAAGTGTTCGGATCTATTTTGATGCAAAAGGATTCCTGATGATTTATAATTCTAAAAATATTTGGTTTTAATAAATTGCCTTTATTGACTTAGTTTGTCTGTTTTCTCACAGAAAAATATATATTTTGGAGCCTTAGTTTGGCGTCCACAGAAGTAGTATTCTCAGGCTGTTCGGGCCTTCTTAGATTCTGTGTATTTTAATTTTCATTATTACAGCAAATTCCGACAATATTCGATTTGCCAACAACGGAACGTGTTTGCGTGCAGGAAAATGGGTATAAAGAAGTGAAGTCACTGATGCTTTGAACAACTGAATGTCTATTTCTGTGGAAAGGAAGGGAAGAGAAATGCGAGTCTTAGTTTCCGTCTGTAAACAAATCAGTATTTAAACTGATCCACTTCTACTCAGTTCATTAAGTTTCTACCTTTACAATTCACATATTTTGGAAGTCGTTTTCTCAAGATAATGACCTCTTTCCAAGATGATGACACAGCAAACACATGATAGTGATGAAGTAGTTTCGGGGAATAAAGGTCATGTTTCCGAACGCAGTTCTTCATCTTCGTTATAAGGCGCAGATGATACACCAGAACAAGAAACGGTAAATTGTGCAATTATAACGTCAAAGGATAAATCAATTGAATGGAAGACAGAACCCGTACCTCAAATGAGACGGCATGCAACATGTAATATAGTTCACCTGACTCCAGGACCGCCACTTCTCGCATTACAAATGATTACTCAGCTTTCAAACTGTTCCTTCCTCCAGCAACTGAAAACATTATACTCACGCAAAAAAATGGCTCAAATGGCTCTGAGCACTATGCGACTTAACTTCTGAGGTCATCAGTCGCCTAGAACTTAGAACTAATTAAACCTAACTAACCTAAGGACATCACACACATCCATGCCTGAGGCAGGATTCGAACCTGCGACCGTAGCGGTCACGCGGTTCCAGACTGAAGCGCCTTTAACCGCACGGCCACAGCGGCCGGCATACTCACGCACTCTAATGATGAAGGAATGTGCTTATATGGAGAGAAGTGGAAAAAACTTATATGTTCTTGACCTAGATACTTACATAGGCCTGTTGTTAGTAGAAGAAGTTTTTAAATCACATAATGAGTCTACTGAAAATAAGTGGGATGAGTATAAAATCGCCAAGTTTCCAGAGCTACAATGTCACTAGAAACCACGAAAAAGATATCAAGAGTTATTCCGTTTGATAAACCTGAGACAAAGTTACAAAAACGATCAGTTAGCACCTATAAGAGATTTTTGGGAGAAATGTCTCGTGATATTACCTTAGTTATGTCCGCTTGATTAGCTGGCTGGTAACGTCTTTGCCTCGCATGCAAGCGGGCTCGGGTTCCATTCCCGGAGGAGTTGGAGATTTTCTCCGCTCGGGGACTGGGTGTTGTGTTGCCATCATCATTTTATCCTCATCACCGCAACGTAAATCGCCCAATGTGGCCTCGACTGATATAAGACTCGGCGACCAAACTTCCCCAGATGGGGCTTCCCGGCCAACGATGCCATACGCTAGTTATTTTTTTTACCTTAATTATACAACCCAAATATGTTTGTTACAAAAGACGAACAACTGGTTGCATTCAGAGGGAACTGCCCTTTCCATCAGCATATGCCTAGTAAAACCGGCCGGTGTGGCCGTGCGGTTCTAGGCGCTTCAGTCTGGAACCGCGTGACCGCTACGGTCGCAGGTTCGAATCCTGCCTCGGGCATGTATGTGTGTGATGTCCTTAGGTTATTTAGGTTTGAGTAGTTCTACGTTCTAGGGGACTGATTACCACAGATGTTAAGTCCCATAGTGTTCAGAGCCATTTGAACCATTTTTTTTTTTTTTTGCCTATTAAACCGGCATAGTATCCAGTTTTGGGGAGGCCTACGTTTTGACTGTGAAACAAGTCATGCATGGAATATTCAGCCGTATACCAGGAAACGACCCGGTAGTGCCCCTGGAAAGGACCAAGGTCTAAGAATCTTGACTGACTTGTCTTATGGCTAAATGGGAATAAAATTAACTGCGACAAATTTTTCACCTTCTGCGAGCTAGGACAAATGCTGATGTAAATAAATAGCACAATGATTAGAACAGTACGAAAAAGGGAAGCTTTCATCCCACCAAAACTATTGCAGACCAGGAGGCCGGTCGAAGTGGCCGTGCGGTTAAAGGCGCTGCAGTCTGGAACCGCAAGACCGCTACGGTCGCAGGTTCGAATCCTGCCTCGGGCATGGATGTTTGTGATGTCCTTAGGTTAGTTGGGTTTAACTAGTTCTAAGTTCTAGGGGACTAATGACCTCAGCAGTTGAGTCCCATAGTGCTCAGAGCCATTTTTTGCAGACCAGGAGGATTCCTAATTACTCATACAACATTTGCTTTCACAAAGGACTCATCACTTCTATCATACGTCCCAAACAAAAACAAGTGTGATATTGATCAAAGTGCTCTGGACAACGATGCAAAAGTCAGTCATGGTACCAAAAGAAAACCTCAAATTACACTACTGGCCATTAATATTACTACACCACGAAGATGACGTGCTACAGACGCGAAATTTAACCGACAGGAAGAAGATGCTGTGATATGTAAATAATTAGCTTTTCAGAGCAAACACAAGGCTGGGGCCGGTGGCGACACCTACAACTTGGTGAGATGAGGAACGTTTCAAACCGATTTCTCATACATAAACAGCAGTTGACCGGCGTTGCCTGGTGAAACGTTGTTGTAAAGCCTCGTGTAAGGAGGAGAAATGCGTACCATCACGTTTCCGACTATGATAAAGGTCGGATTGTAGCCTATCGCGATTGCGGTTTATCGTATCGCGACATCGCTGCTCGCGCTGGTCGAGATCCAATGACTGTAAGCAAAATATGGAATCGGTGGGTTCAGGAGGGTAATACGGAACGTCGTGCTGGATTCCAACGGCCTCGTATCACTAGCAGTCGAGATGACAGGCATCTTATCCGCATGGCTGTAACGGATCGTGCAGCCACCTCTCGATCAAAAAATGGCTCTGAGCACTATGGGACTTAACATCTATGGTCATCAGTCCCCTAGAACTTAGAACTATTTAAACCTCACTAAGGTAAGGACATCACACAACACCCAGTCATCACAAGGCAGAGAAAATCCCTGACCCCGCATGGAATCGTCTCGATTCCTGAGTCAACACACGGGGACGTTTGGAAGACAACAACCATCTGCACGAACAGTTCGACAACGTTTGCAGCCGCATGGACTATCAGCTCGGAGACCATGGCTGCGGTTACCCTTCACGCTACATCACAGACAGGAGCGCATGCGATGGTATACTCAACGACGAACCTGGGTGCACGAATGGCAAAACGTCATTTTTTCGGATGAATCCAGGTTCTGTTTACAGCATCTTGATGGTCGCATCCGTATTTGGCGACATCTCGGTGACCGCACTTTGGAAACGTGTTCATCGCCATACTGGCGTATCACCCGGCGTGATGGTATGGGGTGCCATTGGTGACACGTCTCTCTCACCTCTTGTTCGTATTGGCGCCACTTTGAACAGTGGACCTTACAAAATGTTCAAATGTGTGTGAAATCTTATGGGACTTAACTGCTAAGGCCATCAGTCGCTAACCTTACACACTACTTAACCTAAATTATCCTAAGGACAAACACACACACCCATGCCCGAGGGAGGACTCGAACCTCCGCCGGGACCAGCCGCACAGTCCATGACTGTAGCGCCCCAGACCGCTCGGCTAATCGGGCGCGGCGGTGGACGTTACAGTTCAGATGTGTTACGACCCGTGGCTCTACCCTTCATTAAATCCCTGCGAAACCCTACATTTCAGCAGGATAATGCACGAAGTTGTCCAATGAATAGCGGTTTAGCGTCTGCGTTTCTTCTTGGTGTAGCAATTTTAATGGCCAGTAGTGTATTTTAGACTACAACGCTACGAAAGCAGCTGTGGGCACATTAGACAATATGGTGACAAACGGATGGTCTATTGTTGTGTTCTCAAATATCGTCGATATATCTCCATATAGGCATTATGTGCTATACAAGGGAACTTACCCCAAAGGGCAGCAAACTTCCTACAGCGAAGAAGATTATTCCTAGAAACTCTTGGAGAGTGGCTAATCGATGCGGATATGAAGAAACAAGACATCTTCCAAGAGAAAATAAGAGAAGCTGCTGAGAGACTAACATCGTTTGATCTTGCACCCTCTACATCTGAAGGAAATGATCCTAGGAGTCAGTAGAGAGGCAGATATTCATGTGGAAAAACCGATAACAAAAGTTTAGTGAAATGTGTCAAGTGTAAAAAATTCACCTGCAAGAAACAGCTTACATACACACGTAGAAACTGTTAGTGAAAGTTAGGCATAATGTAATGAAATCAGTGTATAAACAATTATAATACACGGTGTACATAAAGTCCGAGAACACTTTTATTTATTTATTGCACAAGAACCAAACATTGTGCAGATATACATATGTGATTTTGAAGAGAAACCCTGAAAGTCTTTTTCATGTATACTGCCACAGCGTAGTTTGGTAATTTGCCGATAGTCAGCGCTAGTCGAAAACATGGCGAGTTCATGTGCGGAGTGAGCTTTCTGTGTGTTGGAGTTCGACAAAAACAAGTGTGCTACAGCTTTTCAACTGATGTTTAGAACCAAGTACGGTATGAAGCCACTAACAAGAAAGGCCATTTACCACTGGCACAACAAATTCGTTACGACGGGTTGCTTGTGCCCGACAGGGAGAAGCGGATGTCCCAGCGTGAGTGAAGTGAATGTGGAGCGCGTAAGAGAGACAGGTATGGCAAGATTTCGATTACCATATTGATGTCTGCCTCGCCACTCACGGTTCACATATAGAATGTTTGTATAAAAAAAAAAAAAAAAACTTTGACAATTTCTCTTCAAAATGCAATATGTATGAGACGTGTAGGATGTTTAGTTCTTGTGCAATAATTGAAAGTGTTCCCGAACTTTATGTACACCCTGTATTGTTGTACTATTCTTTTATGCAATTTGAATTTTTAATAAGTTAAAAAAACGGGCCTTTTTTGATCCGAACATCTGAAGTGTATGTGCAAAATAAGCACTGTAACAAAGTTAAGAGCGGATACCTAGCTGAACATCCTGCACAGTTTGTAGCTCCCAAGGATTTCGCCCTCGATCTTCATGACACCAACCTTTGTTCTCGCTGTTGCACGCCATATTTCATTCGGTGCTCATGGTACAAGCTAATGGTTTGATTTGAACATTTCTTTAATATCGACGACTTACATACTGTGAAATGTAATACAGCCATCCGATAGAAGGTTGATCTCTGCACCTCCCGGACTCTCATTTTCTATTGCTCTCCGGATTCACATGGTGAGTAATTGTTGTTGTTGTTGTTGTGGTCTTCAGTCCTGAGACTGGTTTGATGCAGCTCTCCATGCTACTCTATCCTGTGCAAGCTTCTTCATCTCCCAGTACCTACTGCAACCTACATCCTTCTGTATCTGTTTAGTGTATTCATCTCTTGGTCTCCCTCTACGATTTTTACCCTCCACGCTGCCCTCCAGTACTACATTTGTGATCCTTTGATGCCTCAGAACATGTCCTACCAACCGATCCCTTCTTCTGGTCAAGTTGTGCCCCAAACTCCTCTTCTCCCCAATCCTGTTCAGTACCTCCTCATTAGTTATGTGATCTACCCATCTAATCTTCAGCATTCTTCTATAGCACCACAGTTCGAAAGCTTCTATTCTCTTCTTGTCCAAACTATTTATCGTCCATGTTTCACTTCCATACATGGCTACACTCCACACAAATACTCTCAGAAACGACTTCCTGACAAATCAATACTCGATGTTAACAAATTTCTCTTCTTCAGAAACGCTTTCCTTGCCATTGCCAGTCTACATTTTATATCCTCTCTACTTCGACCATCATCAGTTATTTTGCTCCCCAAATAGCAAAACTCCTTGACTACTTTAAGCGTCTCATTTCGTAGTCTAATACCCTCAGCATCACCCGACTTATTTCGACTACATTCCATTATCCTTGTTTTGCTTTCTTTGATGTTCATCTTATATCCTCCTTTCAAGACCCTGTCCATTCCATTCAACTGCTCTTCCTAGTCCTTTGCTGTCTCTGAGAGAATTACAATGTCATCGGCGAACCTCAAAGTTTTTATTTCTTCTCCATGGGTTTTAATACCTATTCCGAATATTTCTTTTGTTTTCTTTACTGCTTGCTCAATATACAGTCAGTGAGTCTTTAGCAGCTATTATTTTTCTTGTCATTCTTGTTAACACTTTCAAATGAGCCTCACTGCAGATTGAAGGGGTTCCTTGTTAATATGCAGGCCGCCTGCAGTTAAGGTGAGACATTTTCTTTGTAAAAAGAAGTGTTTTTCTTCAAAGTCCTGTTCGTTGATGGACATGGACGATGATGGACGCGTTTCCCTCCCAGTGACTCTACATTGTGTCGCTGACGGTGCGCCACTAGACACAGAATTATCACAAACATGCCTTTTATTATTAGCTCGGACCCTACTCAATGCCGAACTCCGCAACTCGCAGCCGCTCAGTCTTCTTTCGTAGGACCCGCAAACCTCGTTTAAGTGAAGCAGACTCTTGTTTCCGAGAAGATCATGGGTTGTGTGGTTTCAGATTTAGTATGCCCCTTCCAAGCCTAGCTCGTTGAGAAAGCGAGTGGTTCTTCTCCTCGATTTTCTTCAGATTTGTCTCAGCCTGGTACGTTGCTTTAGACTACCTCAGACACTTCAAACCACTTTTTCCTCTACCGAATTAATATGACCATCGAATTCCCGTAGTAATGTTGTCATTACTTTTATGAACAGATTTCTGTCTGATACCCCATTTTCTCTGCCGGTCTCAGATCGTTTTCTATTATCCTCGACTTTTCTATATGTTTCGTGTGTCTTTTTACTGTCTACTTTGGTTTTTCTCGATCTTTCTCCTCATTTTCTAGGATCTGCTTTGCCCACAATGGAATATCCCCCTATGTTGCCAGAGTCTGAACTGCTCTCTGCTACTGCCGATTCCGTTGCGCAAGTCTCACTCTATTCCCGCTGTTTACTTCGCGCTACGGTTTCCTGGATTCCAGGTATCGCAGCCGCTGTTGACACCTCAACCAAACACAAATTTTTGATACCACTTGCTCTGATTCCAACGAATCCTTCTGGCTCAGCGCTTTCCTTGCTTCTTTAGATCACTCCCGATTAACCTCATGAATGTATGGAAGGACTTAAATTGAAAATTAGCACAAAAAGTGTGAAGATATAAACGTACGTGCAAGAATACCTTCACACAAAAATACAAAATCTTTGCCTGCGATACAAAGAAGGCTTCATACGCAATACATCATCTTCACACGCAACGCAAAAATCTCAATATAATCCCCTGATATAGACGTACATACAAAATACTAACACACAAAAAACATTTGCTGCTGCTGGAGCAAGCATATATGAATGGGGCAAAATAGTCGTTACAACTTTTTGTACCCGAAGCCGTGTTTCATTGTGGCGTCCTAACTGCGGGAAACCCAGAGTAACCAAAACTAAGATCCTGGATCAGCGTTGACATGGAAGTTCGTGCTATGGTAGTTAAATTGTGAATCAATGTCAGCACATGTCTGGCTTATATTTCTAGGAAAGTGAAATCAACTCTCCCTAGTAAATAAAACCGTATCGTAGCAATACAAGAGGAGCGAGGGCAATGTTCATTGCTGTCACCCAACAGCAAATAAAACTAAATCGTACTGATGCAAGACGGGCAAAAGCTCAATGGTCATTGCCTTCAGAAAATAATAAGTGAATTATCCTTGTACTTGTCTATTGTGCACAAGGACAACACCGACACAGTGAAGTTAACGAACTGGGTATACGACAAGTTATATTTATTTTTAATGGGTCACTTACCCAGGAAAAGTTGTAGGGAAAGTTAAAGGCTCTTGAAATTTAAGTAAAGTCCGGGTACAACAAGAGTTTATTTGCTATGTATGCTTCAAGAAATTAACAACAAATTGTCAGAGGAAAAAGTGATCCGAATATCCAGTTACATACATTCAAGAATGACGCTAACTCCGCACGAGGTACCAACTTTACGTGGAAAATTGCGTGAAGAATAAAGAACCAAGAAACATATCCGTTCTGCTCGCAAATTCAATTATAAAGAATCCAATATTACAATTTACAATAAATCAACACAAGTTGTGTGTTAGAAACACGCAAGTAAGGGAGCTGCTAAGGATATGGATCGCACTTCTACATATTGTGAACGTAGATTTCGTCAAGAAATGTGCTGAACAACATCACAGAACCGCCAGGACGCGATTCCTCTCTAAACAGTACTCAGTCAACGATTCCCCTCACCTATTAGCTCCTACCCAAATCCTCGTTTCAGAAAACTCTAAATGGAGGGGACGAGAGTACACTATTGCCAATATGTCGAGTGAGAACAATGGCTCAGTTCATGAAAAATCAGAGGAGAGCAGACACAATATTCGTCCTTTTGTGTACAAGATGCACACTTTTAAAAACAAAGTTGGCACTTAACCAAAGCCGAGTTTTCATGATGGGTCAGCCCTACAGGGCAAGAACATAGTCAAGAGCGATGCTATTCTATTGGCTGAACCAATTATTTTTAGAGCGTATGCAACTGAGTCTCCAACTCTCGTCAGACTTTGCTGCGGGGTGTATTGCTCTTTGATGTTCATGCAGAAAGATAAAGTTTTCTGTTGAACTATTCTCTGAGGATTATAGGGCGTCTGAGGTGTTCACGGGCCACAGGGGATGCAGGTGCCAGTGTAGCTATATAAAGCTGCGGATTAGGTTGCTACCTGATTTCCGTAAAAACTGCCCATATCTCCAAAGGAGGCACTCTTCACCTATTTGGATTCACTGACTGCCTTTTGTTGAGAAAAGATGCCATAGACCCATTTCTTATGACACACCACCCCAACATCTCTGGAGATATACCCTCGATATACACAGGAAGGTCGGAAAGCGTTTGGAAAGCTTGTAAGGGTATTGCACGGTAGGGTACGGCGGGAAATAGCTGTTAAGAAAAAAATTCGATTTGTGTATGCCATTTCCGATTTAAGTAGCATTGAAGTTAGCTAATATGGTTGATGCATGTGTGAATTCAAGTGACCTGTCAGATAAAATTAGTGTCAGTTGTTCTCGTGGCGTAGAGAGACTGCTCAGTCGTTGGGTCGGGTTCAATCATTGCTACCATCCCATGTCTAATTTTTTCATCGCTCTCTTGTTTGCTTTTAGGAAACCATATAAGGAACATGTTTGGCCACACTGTTTCTGTCAGGCTGCCGGAACCTGCGCGAGCAAAGTCCTGATTTGCTAACTACAATGCTAATTAAACATGAAACGGTGTAAAGTATTTAATTTTTTTCTTAACAGTTATATCTCAGCGCAACCTAACCTGCACACCCTAACACGCTTTTCAGACTGTTGCTGACCATGCATCACAGACAGTGTGTTATAAACCGATACCGACAAACTTCCATAGGTTTTGAAGGGTGTCTTGAGGAACAAATTGAGGATGGGAACCTGTGTCCGGAAACGTCATCCAACGACGTTATGGAGCGTCGAAGCTATAGGCGCCGGTGCCTGCGGCTCGGCCATCCCTTCGGCAGCAAACGGGACTTTGTTTGCTGACGGACTTAGGTGGAACGTCTTGCGATGTTGTTCGTTATTCAGTGATCGCGACTGATGGCCACGATCGCTAGTGCAGAAAATGGAGCTAGGTGCTGCGAAGACAGGCCTCGTCTCCTGTGAATGAGATGGTTCAAATGGTTCTGAGCACTATGGGACTCAACACCTGAGATCATCAGTCCTCTAGAACTTAGAACTACTTAAACCTAACTAACCTAAGGACATCACACACATCCATGCCCCAGGCAGGATTCGAACCTGCGACCTAGAACCGCTCGGCCGCAACGGCCGGCTATGAATGAGATGCTCGGTTGCTTCTGTGGATGACGGTTTCATACACTGGTTTCCATCCATAATTTATTTTTCTAAGGAATCTTCAGATATTTCCAGTTTTTTCTGTTTTCAACGCTCTGTAGTGCCGCTGGGTGGCGTTCCGTTCACGGGTTTCTATTCTCACTTGTTTCTCAAGAGACCCTCTACAACCCATGTAAGTTTACCATACACCCTGAATATGTGCAAGAGTCATTCCTTTATTCATGCCAGCTGTGGTATATCTTGCGAACGTATGGAATCACCGTACTCGCTGTAAATACATCCGAAATCTCGCGGCAAACATTACCGAAATCTTCCGACAGATTGCGACCGCATGCAAGGATGGCTCGCAACCATCGCCTGAAACATCCAGTGTGTGGTTAGTCTTGGTACAAGATGAATCTTTCCTCAGCCACTCATCAGACCTCAGACCATGCGACTTCGACATCATTTTACAGCTGAGGAAATCTTAGTGTGGGAGACGCTTTGCTAACAGGGTGAATGTTCTCACGGCGTTTCGGCGAGAGATAACACAAACTGATGGCATTGCCAATAGAATTCAACGTCTTCCCCATCGTTGGCGACACTCTGTGATACGCTGCGGGACTATTTTGAAGCACGATGGTTGATTTGGACGCAGTTTTGTTCCATTTGTAGTCAAGTACAGTAAATTAACACAGAGCTTCAATACTTACGTTTCATTTCATCGTTCATCGTGACGTCGTGTAGTGGAACCGCATTTTGCCGGCCTGGGAGGCCGAGCGGTTCTAGGCGTTGCAGTCTGATACCGCGCGACTGCTACGGTCGCAGGTTCGAATCCTGCCTCGGGCATGGATGTGTGTGATGTCCTTAGGTTAGTTAGGTTTAAGTAGTTCTACGTTCTAGGGGACTGATGACCTCAGAAGTTAAGTCCCATAGTGCTCAGAGCCATTTGAACCATTTTTTGGAACCGCATTTTATGTTGGTATTCAAGTACACACTGCCATACTAGTTCAAAACACATCGTGGAATTTTCATGCTGTCTCATTATCGCAATATATACAAATTTGCCATGACTTATGGAATGACCCTTGTATTAACATAACCAGCCAGAAATACTTTTAAAACCACATTTTCTATTGCTTCTGCTTCTTCAAGATAATGTAAAGGTGCTGCAACGTAAACTGCACAAATTTTTGAGATAAATTCACAGTAATACCCTGAGACAGGAATAAAAAATCATAAAAAAAGACTACTAACTGAGAATCAGAACATGGAATGCCTTGGCGCTGAATTCAGCCCTAGCACACAGAAAACCTTCAGAAGTGGGGCAATGTAGCCCAATGCAGCCCAAATCATTAACTCAGCATCCGTCACCAATTTTTGATCAGTGTCATATTACAGCTTTCTTGAAGGCCAATGTCAGCGTGTAGCAAGTTCACCCAAGGGATGGGAAGTGTGAGGAGAGGAGGGGAGAGGAGGAAGGGGAGAGGAGCGGGGGGGAGGGAGAGGGGGAGATCATCCAATCTGAATCGAGGTTTCTACATTGCACTCATCCAATAGGAATTATTCGAGTTTTGTGTTTTGCAGTGTAAAGCCTTTTTGATCTTTTTGTGAGTAATTATTGTTTCTAAAAATTATTTGATCGATGGAAGCGGTGTCGTGACGCTGGCGTCGCACAAGCGTCACATCAGCGTCGACTCCGACACCGACGCGACGCTTCACCTACGCGACGTGCTGCTAACCCGCGAGTTTGCGCCCCCACCGATTATGTTTTTCATGTTACGATGTCGAATCTTTCCTTAGCCTCACCGCACGCACGCGCGCGCACACACACACACACACACACACACACACACACACACACACACACACACACATGTTGCGATCTCTTCTGCAAAAGTGGCGCCTCGCAGTTTTTGCGAACACACCAAGACGAAGTTCTGTTCTTGGCGTTGCGAAGCCGGCGCATGCCATCTGACAGCAGTCGTACACGGAGAGAGAGAGAGACACTAAAAGAACTTATCCTGATAATCGAGATGTGTAAATATAAATTAAACTTGAGCGTATATTAATTACATTGCACTGATTGAAGATCACACAGTCACTGTGTGGCGCTAGAGTCTGTAACCGCGCGACCGCTACGGTCGCAGGTTCGAATCCTGCCTCGGGCATGGATGTGTGTGATGTCCTTAGGTTAGTTAGGTTTAACTAGTTCTAAGTTCTAGGGAACTGATGACCTCAGCAGTTAAGTCCCATTGTGCTCAGGAGCCATTTGAACCATCACACATTCACTACAGTGCAACGGCAAACAGTCTGAATATTATTCCTATAAAGTTTGGTACCCATACGATAATGCACTTATTTGTGTGTTTGAACCCATTCATGCTTCCTTCTTTTTCCCACGATGTACTAAATCATTTGTACGACGTCTGTAACTACACCCGTGGATGACGTATCCTGAAACAAACCTCTGATATAAGATCATGCTGTTTCTATATTCTGTAATGCTAGCCGAGACATGCATGTGTTGAGTACCAGTTGGAAATAAGATCGTAGCGTTTCAGTGAAGAGTAATAAAATCATTCTACATTAATAATAATGAAGCCACAATATGCCACAAAAATACATTATCGGTAAGTCACTACCCGACAGCAATCTGCTATGAGAGGCCACGTAAACGATGCCACTCATTTAGGGATAATATTACTTTAAATGAAACAACAAGTTACCGTTTTATTTTTTCCACGACGCATTTCGAAGGTTTAAACCTCCATCATCGGGTGGATTTACATTATTTAGTATTACATATGTGTGTGTGTCGTGTTACGATTTTGGAGGAACTTGTGGCACTGCCTCCAGTGGTATACATGTATACATGTGATGTGTTACGACAGCAAAAGGAACCTGTGACCACTGGAGGCAGTGCCACCAGTTCCTCCAAAATCGTAACACAACACACACACACACATATGTAATACTAACTAATGCAAATCCACCCGATGATAGAGGTTTAAACCTTCGAAACGCGTCGTAGAAAAAATAAAACGGTGACTGGTAACAGTAAACTTGTTTCATTTAATGTCAGTAACAGTCACGGTAAAGCCTAACCTTAAATGTTCACATTTAAAGGATAATATTACTTCAATGTCACTGTATGACGGAATTTCGAGTACAACCACAGGATGAAACTCACGACGATGACGCATCTGCAGGTGCTCTGTAACTGACTGTAAACAGCATTATTTGCTATGACATGGTTAGCCTTTTAAAGTTGGGTGGTGACTCACCGATAATATATTTTTGTGGCAAATTATGGCTTTATTGTTATTAATATTGAACTTTAAAAGGCTAACTATGTCATCGCCAACAATGCTGTTTATAGTCAGTTACAACTGAAACAAGAGCACATGTAGATGCGTCATCATCTTGAGTTTCATCCAGTGATTGTACTCGAAATTCCGTCATACAGTGACGTTGAAGTAATATTATCCCTAGATGAGTGACATCGTCTGCGTGGTGTCTCATAGCAGATTTCAGTTTTATACCATGGAAACATACTCTCCCCGTCAGTGATACTAAGCAGTGCTCACCTCACGCAGGTCCATGCTGAATGTGCGCATGTGTTTCATCACATATAACGGTAAACAGTCTGAGCTCAAGCATCGAAAGTTTAATTGCAATCACCCTGTAGGACCGCAATGAAACATTATCATCAGAAACAGATTGAAAGTAATGAATTGTATCATCGGACTGTTCTTTGAGCCGGCCGGTGTGGCCGTGCGGTTCTAGGCGCTTCAGTCTGGAACCGCGTGACCGCTACGGTCCCAGGTTCGAATCCTGCCTGGGGCATGGATGTTTGTGATGTCCTTAGGTTAGTTAGGTTTAGGTGGTTCTAAGTTCTAGGGGACAGATGACCTCAGATGTTAAGTCCCATAGTGCTCAGAGCCATTTGAACCATTTTTAACTATTCTTTGAGTTTCCGCCATCACCTGTTCCTCAGATCGATGCTTCACTTCACTACTCGTAAACAGTTCCATTTTCCGACAGCGGCAGTACAGGGAGGTGGAGAAAAAACAATGATTAGAAAACCAGTCAAAGTACACGAATTATTTGCTTTAAATAACGCGCTGCAGTGGGAATAACGTTGTAATCTTTTTATTATATAATAATAATAATAATAATACGCTGTCGTAATTCTTCACCAGACGGTCCGCATGATGCGAGGGTATGTGTGTGTGTGTGACAGAGAGATGTGACTAACCTCAAGGTGTGTGGTAGCAGAAGGGAAAATTTTTCTTTTCTTTACGCAGTTTAAAGATGCGTATATACATTTCTCTCGCTATAAACAAAAAGAGGGGGTGTGTACATAACATTGAAGATAATTCCATCATGAGGCGCTTGTATCGAGTAGGGAAGACTTTAACAAGTGTATTTCTTACAAGCATCTGACAGAGGAATATATTCACAGTCGCCTTCATGTGGACTGGAAAGACATGATAAAGGGAGAGGGTATGACAGTTTATTCGTATTACCGAATAATCAGGAGCTCTGGCATTGGAATCAGGCCGTGCAGTGGTACAACAACTGTTCCCACTATCACAGCGTTTTTCTAAAGACAATGATTTCTGTGCTTGATGCATGGTTTTACTGATGTATAAAAGAAGCAAAAATAAATAATAATTTCATACAAAATTGCATAATTCCTCTCAACAGTAGCACTATGAGCGAGGCATAACATGGATTTTGTATGCAGCAATCACTATAGTCTAGAGAGCGACAGAAAGAGAGAGAGGGGGAGGGAGGGAGGGAGAGATAGAGCGCGAGAGAGAGAGGATCAGAACAACGTGCTGCAGCACCTGTCGGTATATATCCACACATCTCTCTAATTATTGTTATGTGTGTTCCGCGCAAAGTAAGATATGAGAGTTTGTTTGGACCCCCAATATCCTTATAAGATAAAATGGATAGAAAAATGTCGTTGCTTAGTGTTTTAGTTATCGGTGCAATCGATGTACGCATGCTTATTAAATTAAGACATGATATATCTAGCTGTCTTGAAGTAAAAGAGAAGTATTACTTCTAACTACAGATTGTCTTCACCTGGCCACTCATATGACTAATGGGTTTGAATGCTAGAAGACAAGTACGCAATCAGTTCCCGACATTTTTATTTAGTTTCATACACATAAAACATTCACGGATAACGATCCTATCTTGGATATAAATTCACGAAAATTTTGTATCTGACGGACTGCGGTTCAGTGAGTCACCTAACATTAATGTGTCACCATGGGAATAGATGCAGGTATCCTCACAATGTTGTTGTTGTTGTGGTCTTCAGACCAGAGACTGGTTTAATGCAGCTCTCCATGCTACTCTATCCTGTGCAAGCTTCTTCATCTCCCAGTACCTACTGCAGCCTACGTCCTTCTGAATCTGCTTAGTGTATTCATCTCTTTGTCTCCCGCTACGATTTTTACCCTCCACGCTGCCCTCCAATACTAAATTGGTGATCCCTCGATGTCTCAGAACATGTCCTCCCAACCGATCCCTTCTTCTAGTCAAGTTGTGCCATACGCTCCTCTTCTTCCCAATTCTATTCAATACCTCCTCATTAGTTATGTGATCTACCCATCTAATCTCCAGCACTTTTCTGTAGCACCACATTTTGAAAGCTTCTATTCTCTTCTTGTCTAAACTATTTATCGTCCACCTTTCACTTCCATACATGGCTACACTCCATACAAATACTTTCAGAACCGACTTCCTGACATTTAGATCTATACTCGATGTTAACTAATTTCTCTTCTTCAGAAACGCTTTTATTTCCATTGCCAGTCTACATTTTATATCCTCTCTACTTCAACCATCATCAATTATTTTGCTCCCCAAATAGCAAAACTCCTTTACTACTTTAAGTGTCTCATTTCCAAATCAAATTTCCTCATCATCACCCGACTTAATTCGACTTCATTCCATTATCCTTGTTTTGGTTTTGTTGATGTTCATCTTATACCCTCCTCTCAAGACACTGTCCATTCCGTTCAACTGCTCTTCCAATCTTCACAATACGTATAATAAAATAATGGTTGTTCCTACAAAAATGCTTTTACTGCAGCTGAATCAGGTCTCTGGCACACAGCACATGAGGAAAGCAGAACTCCACATTTAATACAAAAAACGATATGCCTACACGTATTAACATTACTCCCAGTTCTTCGTGGAAGCAGATTTTGCAGTGTCGTGTAGTGCCAGAAGCTCTCGTAGTCACTTAGCTTTCTGACGCTGCTTTCAGAGGATATGATGGAGTTTTGATATTAACCACATGCCTCGCGACAATTTTCACACCTCTGTTCCAGCAAAATCTTTACCCTTTGTAGCAATTGCGAGGAGGCACTTGGAAAATCATACAGTATGTTCGACCCATGGATTATGTGTTTCTTCCCAGCATCTTAATCCTACTCCACAGTGGAATAATGCAGTTTGATCTCCATCACCAGTTTAGAAGACTCAAGCCTCACTTAGTTTGTCAGGAAGCTACTTAACAGGTAACCGTCAAACATCAAATGATGTCAGCCTCGCACCATATGTTCTATATTTAGTGTAGTCCGTCCCAATGCGTCCACATCATTTGTTGAACTACACTGCGTTACTGATTCAGGGGTTGAATGTGGAAGGACATCCATTATAGATGTACTCTCTCCAGAGACACTCTGCGCTCAGCTATGAGACACAATTTTTTTTTTCTTACGACATGGGTGTAACCCAGCCACTTAAAATAACGATTATCACTCGAATTCGATGGTCTTTTCCTCATTTAAATTCCATAAGGATAACACTACCAGTGATTTTTAGTACACCAACCATTCCATGTGTGAGTTTTGGTATTCTATAGAAAAAATCAAAGTAAGTCTCACATTAATTCTGCCATCGACATCGCACCTCACAATACTCCACCTCCACACTTGTTGTGCAAAACGCTATACACAGTAAGATCAATAACACTTGATGCATAATATTATGACAACCGTTGTATGGAAGACAGTTCTAACCTATAAATTCAATGTCGATGGTAGATACGATGCTTACGCACATGACGAGGAGCATTTTGGCACACGCACACACTCACACACACACACACACACACACACACACACACACACACACACACACACGGTACAACTACTTAGTTACGATTCATATTACAATATTTATTTTTTTATTTAGTTTCATACACAAAACATCATTCCCCATGGAGAATGATTCTAGCTGTGTTTTCACGTGGTTAAGTCCCTTTAGCTAGGTGTGAGAGAGGTGATTGGTAAACAACAGCAGCTGGTAAGTACGAAGCTACTGTGACTTCGTAGGCTTTCCCGGCGTAATAAGTCTTGAAAGTCTCTTCGGGGTTGTTGCCGGATTGTAAGATCAACATGACTGAATATTTCGGCGATCGAACTGTCCACCGTCTTCAGGAGAATGCTGCTGCTGCTGAGTCCCACTGTAAAGTGATGCAAAGGCTGCAAATCATCGGCCTAAATAGAATGCTGCTGTTCACGAGAAAATTTTATTTGAGCGACGCACCTGACATTGAGTTACGGCAGGTGGTAGTTGATATAGATGTGCAATAGACTACTGCACATGGAGTGTCTATTCACCGACAAGTTCAGGCCAGACAACGTCGACATCAACATCAGTGTATTCACCAGCAGTGAACATCCTAGTGCTTAAGTAGTTAGCGGTACAACACTGAAACTATTGCATCCTGTGACGGCGTATACTGTATTAGTAAAACGGCAAAGTGTTGCAAACATCCGAGTGCTGTGTGATGCAATATGTCTTCCTGCTGACCAGATACATCCATTAAGTGACGATGTGAGTAACGTGTTCGATGATACCGCACGAGGTGTTCTGCAACATCGCCTGTGTGTTGGCTCCGAATTGGTTAACTTCATAGCAGCCCATGGACTAGTTTACATACATGATGAATGAAGAGTGCAAAAAAGTTATTTCGTACATACTGTCATATGGGAGATGGTTTTGGCGGAGGAAAAGTTAGTACATACTGAATGTATGCGTATATGCCCCCCATGAACCATGGACCTTGCCGTTGGTGGGGAGGGTATAAGATGAACATCAACAAAACCAAAACGAGGATAATGGAATGTAGTCGAATTAAGTCGGGTGATGCTGAGGGAATTAGATTAGAAAAGGAGTTTTGCTATTTGGGGAGCAAAATAACTGATGATGGTCGAAGTAGAGAGGATATAAAATGTAGACTGGCAATGGCAAGGAAAGCGTTTCTGAAGAAGAGAAATTTGTTAACATCGAGTATAGATTTAAGTGTCAGGAAGTCGTTTCTGAAAGTATTTGTATGGAGTGTAGCCATGTATGGAAGTGAAACATGGACGATAAATAGTTTAGACAAGAAGAGAATAGAAGCTTTCGAAAAGTGGTGCTACAGAAGAATGCTGAAGATTAGATGGGTAGATCACATAACTAATGAGGAGGTATTGGAAAGAATTGGGGAGAAGAGGTGTTTGTGGCACAGCTTGACTAGAAGAAGGGATCGGTTGGTAGGACATGTTCTGAGGCATCAAGGTATTACCAATTTAGTACTGGAGGGAAGCGTGGAGGGTAAAAATCGTAGAGGGAGACCAAGAGATGAATACACTAAGCAGATTCAGAAGGATGTAGGTTGCAGTAGGTACTGGGAGATGAAGAGGCTTGCACAGGATAGAGTAGCGTGGAGAGCTGCATCAAACCAGTCTCAGGACTGAAGACCACAATAACAACACATGCGTATATGAGATGAACCTGTAATAAATCAATTTCTTTCTACAGTTTGTAATATGTATTTAATTCCATGTGAGTGGTTCGAAGACTCCTCAAGTAAAAGAAACCCAGTATGTTGCCCTCGACGACGAGTATCTATGAGAGACACGAGTATCGTCAGGAGTGCTCCAGGGTGGCGTGATAGGACAGCTATTTTTTCTACATAAATAATGATCTGGCGGACAGGTTAGGCAGCAATCTGCTGTTTGCTCATGATCCTGTGTGTACGGAAACGTGTCGAAGTTTAGTGACTGCAGGAAGATAGAAGATGACTTATAAATAATTTTTAGGTAGTGTAATTCATGTCAGCTGGCCTCAAATGTAGAAAACTGCAAGTTAATACGGATGAGTAGGAAAAACAAACGGTAATGCTCAGATGCAGCATTAGTAGTGTCCTGCATGACACAGTCACGTCATTTAAATATCTGGGCGTAGCGTTCCAAAACGGTATGAATTGGAACGAGCACATGAGGATTGAGGTAGGGAAGGCGAATGGTGGATTTCGTTCATTGGGAGAACTTTTGGGAAAGTGTGGTTCATCTGTAAAGGACGCTAGTGGGACCTGTTCTTGAGTACTATTCAATTTTTTGGAATCTGTACCAGGGTGGAGTAAAGGAAGACATCGAAGCAATTCAGAGGCGGTCTGCTAAATTTTCTACCAGTAAGTTCTAACAACACCCAAGTGTTACGGAATGCTTCCGGAACTCAAATGAGAATCCTTCGAGGGAAGACGGCGAACTTTTCGAGGAAAACTATTGATTAAAATTTATAAAATTGGCATTTGAAGCTGACTGCCGAACGATTCAACTGCCACCAACATACATTTCTAGATAGCAGTTTATCCTTCGCCCTGTTTTCGTGTGGAACAGGAAAGGATATAGCTAGTGGCGGGACGGGGCATCCACAACCAAGCACTGATGGTGGCTTGTGGTGTATATATGTATCTGTAGATGTACACACTACACACGCACTGTATGTTGGCTTGCAATGTATATATGTAGCTGTAGATGTTGACACTACACATTTTATTATGTTTGCCTAGGAATACAGGTATTTCGTTTTCTGCAATACGTGTAATAAACTTATAGTAACACTGGACTCGCATTCGGGAGGACGACGGTTCAATCCCGCGTCCGGCCATCCTGATTTAGGTTTTCCGTGATTTCCCTAAATCGGCTCAGGCAAATGCCGAGATGGTTCCTTTGAAAGGGCACGGCCGACTTCGTTCCCCATCCTTCCCTAATCCGATGAGACCGATGACCTCGCTGTTTGGTTTCCTACGCCAAATCAACCAACCAACAAAACTTATAGTAATTCCTGCAAATGAGCTCTTACTCTGGCTGAAATAGATCTCTGCTGCATAGCACACATTAAGCCTCATTACGTTATTGTATACTCTAAAGATGCAAGACGATGGCACACCTAGGCTCGTGATCATGATGTCATATACTCTTGTTGATGTAATCCAATTGTAAAATTTCATTATTTTTTGTAACACACTCTCCTCATCGTCGGGCTATTGGTCATGCAAAATCTTTGTGGATTGATAATACCGATTTTAGAATGAAGTGTGATAGTGTTGGTGTTCGTTAGGATTCAGACGTACCCGTTACTGGTACATACAATAGTTTAGAAGCTGCTAAAGCTGAAAAATACTAGTAGTACTTTCAAAGCATCAAGTCAAGCTGCTAAACATTTGCAAAATGTTGTTCCACATATTCGTGTCCAGGGTTCAAAACTTCCTAGTGAACTTTTGCGTGATAAGGAATGGAATATAACAAAGCCTGTTATTACCAGTAATCAAACAAAAGTATCAAGTACATAAGTAACTGCCACGCCTACTTCTACAGGGTGTTACAAAAAGGTACGGCCAAACTTTCAGGAAACATTCCTCACACACAAATAAAGAAAAGATGTTATGTGGACATGTGTCCGGAAACGCTTAATTTCCATGTTAGAGCTCATTTATTTTACCAATTCCATGGCCTCCACGCTCTCCTGATCTCAACCCTCTTGACTTTCATTCATGGGGGCATTGGAAAGCTCTTGTCTACGCAACCCCGGTACCAAATGTAGAGACTCTTCGTGCTCGTATCGTGGACGGCTGTGACACAATACGCCATTCTCCAGGGCTGCATCAGCGCATCAGGGATTCCATGCGACGGAGGGTGGATGCATGTATCCTCGCTAGCGGAGGACATTTCGAACATTTCCTGTAACAAAGTGTTTGAAGTCACGCTGGTACGTTCTGTTGCTGTGTGTTTCCATTCCATGATTAATTTGATTTGAAGAGAAGTAATAAAATGAGCTCTAACATGGAAAGTAAGCGTTTCTGGACACATGTCCACATAACATATTTTCTTTCTTTGTGTGTGCGGAATGTTTCCTGAAAGTTTGGCCGTACCTTTTTGTAACACCCTGTATAACGAAATCTCTTGATTCTTCTGCTGAAGACAATAAATATATAAGAAAGTGTTGTAATAAAGGAAAACATGATGTTGAGGATGTGGAAACAATAATTACAGGAGCTTTTTTGACACAATGTAATCTGGCTGATATTAGACAGAGACTAATATTTTAATTATTCAGTTAAGTCTTCATCACAATTTGGATCATGTATTGTAATTAATGTTCTGTTTACATATTGTCGTACTCCAAAAGTTTTTAATTTATTATTCTTACTTAAAGCACTGTAATTAATCATGGCAGAAAAACACATTCGTGTAAATGTACTTTTGAATGAGTTTGGTTGACCTGCTGAGACCGCAGCAGCAATCTACTGAATTATGCCTCTATGCACTCCTCATTCATAAAAAATGAACTTTGTTCCCCTCATTGTCCGATCGCTCTGGGTTATAAGTCAAATGATATCATATATTTATTCATTCGGGTAAATATTTCAGATCGCGGACGTCCGCCGCTCATACGGCACATACCAGCTGTACACCGTGGCTCAAGTTCATAGGCCGTGCCACACCCGTACGGGGTGTTGTCCATATTGTAAGTTAGTTTAAGTTAGATTAAGTAGTGTGTAGGGTTAGGGACCGATGACCTCAGCAGTTTGGTCCCATAAGACCTTACCACAAATTTCCAATTTTCCCTGTTACGCAGTGCTGTGCTTGCTAAAAAATTATTGTGCACGTGTACACTAGGTTCACAGCAGCGTGTCGGTGTTGGAGAAATGTGATAATCACGAAACCGTGCACAGCAGGTGATGTGCATCAAGCACTGTAACGAAGATTGATACTGCGTACAGCTAGGGATTTATAGTCGCCTGGCACTTCCACTCCCAGTTCAAAAGAAACACAAGAAGTTGTAGCCAGCGGACTTCTCATCTACATCATCATCTACATGGATGCTCTGCAAATCACATTTAGGTGCCTGGCCGAACGTTCATCGAACCGCATTCACAATTCTCTATTATTCCAATCTCGTATAGCGCGCGGAAAGAACGAACACCTATATCTATCCGTACAAGCTCTGATTTCCCTTGTTTTATCGTGGTGATCGTTCCTCCCTATGTAGGTCGGTGTCAAAAAAATATTTTTGCAATCAGAGGAGAAAGTTGGTGATTGGAATTTCGTGAGAAGATTCCGTCGCAACGAACACGCCTTTCTTTTAATGATGCCCAGCCCAAATCCTGTAGCATTTCAGTGAGACTCTCTCCCATGTTTCGCGATAATACAAAACGTGCCACCATCCTTTGATCTTTTTCGATGTACTCCGTCAGTACTATCTGGTAAGGATCCCACACCGTGCAGCAGTATTCTACGAGGGTTGTCCACAAAGTAAGTTCCAACTGGTCGCGAAATGGACACCACAGTGAAAACCCAATGTAGCTTTGCACAGATGCGTTCGGTAGTGTCTCTAGTATGATCGTCAATAGCATCAAGATTCTCTTTTCAGTTATGAGCGCACTGTGAGCGAGTGAAGGTGCCTAGAACAACGATGTCTCCCGCCAAGTAGGAAGGCCCGCTGAGAGGCTTCGCCTTAAAAAACGCAGCCCAAATGCTTCAAATGGCTCTGAGCACTATGCGACTTAACTTCTGAGGTCATCAGTCGCCTAGAACTTAGAACTAATTAAACCTAACTAACCTAAGGACATCACACACATCCATGCCCGAGGCAGGATTCGAACCTGCGACCGTAGCGGTCGCTCGGCTCCAGACTGTAGCGCCCAGAACCGCACGGCCACTCCGGCCGGCTGAACGCAGCCCACCTAGCACAACTGCCACGCACTTCCTTCTCCATGGCAATTCTCAGCTGCACACGGCAGGGGCAGTGAAGACGCTCCTGCAGCCTTTTCGATGGGAAGTGTTTCATCACTCACAACACTGCCCTAATTGACTCGTCCTGAGTATCATCTCTGTTCACATGAAACGCTGGATACAAAGACAACACTTGGGCACAGGCTACGCGCTATATCCCAGCGTAGAGCATTATCAAAAGGCACAGGCGGCTGCCTTCTATGACGATGGTGTTGGAAATTTGGTATAACGCTCGGACAAATGTCTAAGTCGTAGCGGCGACTAGGTAGAGAAGTACCTGGAAAGTGTAGCTAATTTCTGCAAATAAAATGTTCCTGATTTTCACTGTGGTTTCTATTTAGCCACCGATCGGAACTTACTTTCTGGACAACCCTCGTAAAAGAAAACGAACAAGCGTAGTGTAGGTAGTCCCCTCAGTAGACCTGTTACATTTTGTAAGTGTCCTGCCAATAAAACGCAGTCTTTCCCCACAACATTTTCTATGTGTTCCTTCCAATTGAAGTTGTTCGTAATTGTAATTGCTTGGTATTTATCTGAATTTACGGCTTTTAGATTAGACTGATTTATCGTATAACAGAAGTTTAACGAATTCCTTTCAGCACTCATGTAGATGACCTCACACTTTTCGATATTCTAGTCAAATGTAAATCGTCGCACCATTCAGATATCTTTTCTAAATCGTTTTGCAATTTGTTTTGATCTTTTGACGACTTTATTAGTCGATAAACGACAGCGTCATCTGCAAACAACCTAAGACGGCTGCTCAGATTGTCTCCCAAATCGTTTATATAGATAAGGAACAGCAAACGGCCTATAACACTTCCTCATGTTAACAGATCGGCTGTCTAAAAAATATGGTGTGAAGCATTGACCTCTTTCCGAAATTCGCACTACACCCCGTAAGTGTGCCGCGTCACAGGCAACAAGGCGTGAGAATTTCCCCGTACATTACATGGTTGTAAATGGAAACATCGTGTCTCTCACACCTACTAAAAAAAGAAATCGAAGTTCTGTAAGACTGCGACCGCAGTGGTACCTATATCGGAAGATTCTAATATCGAGCTGAGACAGCTGACTTTTTCAAATCAGTATGCCTCTACGTGCACGATAACAATGCTGCCGATCTCGTCACCTGAACGTACAGACTTCGGACGAATTCAAATCAGTTTGTTATCTTCGGTCAAGTCGGCTAACTTTCTAACATACACAACATGGACTGTGAGAATCTCATACGTTTCGTCCAAGAGAAGAGTTGGCGGTATCCTGAGGATGGAAAATGTCATAGTTGATACATAGTTTGGAATATACGGACTGAAAATGCCGCTTTATTGAAGACCAAAAATAGGCAAAATCTTTATCAGAAATTTTACGTGTAAATTATAATTTTTTTATGTGAGAAGGGTGACATATATTATGCTTCAAGTCACTGTAGTGGATCTTTTTGGGTTGTGATAGGTATTAGCTATCTTCATATTATTATTACTGTTTACTGACGTTTTTAAGCCAGTATGGTGGTGATTCCGTTGTGTGAGATGGTTTGCAAATGGGGAGTACCGTACATGATTCCACTTTTCAGTGTTTTATGTATTCAGAGTAAGTTATTTTAAAATTTATGGTTCTCTTCAGGAATGAAAATAACTGAAGCGTAATTGACCTATGTTTATTTCGCTGTATTTATTTGAAGTCGTGCAGAGTATTTGTAATGCTGAGAACATTTTTCTCTCTCGCCCCATCTCATATCTTCGTAAAATTTGTGTGATTTGTCCAACAACAGAGGAAAGAGTGTATAATACGTGCCACCTTGTTTTCGTGAATCGTTCACACGCTTTCAGCATTTTTTTAATATCAAAAGCTGCACAAGTCTCCGAGCACAGAGGCGTTGCGGCATCCACTGTACCCACGGAAATTAAAATAGGTGCCTCTCTGAACCCACTACAAATTGACGAAGGAGATTGTATGTACTATGACCAAACTGTCGCCCGATGTTATTGGATGGCCTACGTCGACGGTGTCCGACGTTCGTTGTCGGTGCCACTGTGAATGCAACCTAACGAATTATATCGTGGAAAGGTGTTACAAGGACGTATTGTGGAAGAAAAATAGCTGGAAATACGGACGTCAAAGCGTTTTAAGAGCAGACATAAATTATCTATCTGCAACGACATTTTGAAACCTTCAAAACTCCATACAGCACTCTTAAGGTTAGTGTTAATTCAGAAGCTGAAACATTTCCCTTACTGTTCTTCTTGTTAAGATGCTTTAAAATGGAATGATCATATAAAGTTGATCGTCGGTAAAGCAGATGCCAGACTGAGATTCATTGGAAGAATCCTAAGGAAATGCAATCCGAAAACAAAGGAAGTAGGTTACAGTACGCTTGTTCGCCCACTGCTTGAATACTGCTCAGCAGTGTGGGATCCGTACCAAATAGAGTTGATAGAAGAGATAGAGAAGATCCAACTTAGAGCAGCGCGCTTCGTTACAGGCTCATTTAGTAATCGCGAAAGCGTTACGGAGATGATAGATAAAATCCAGTGGAAGACTCTGCAGGAGAGACGCTCAGCAGCTCGGTACGGGCTTTTGTTGAAGATTCGAGAACATACCTTCACCGAGGAGTCAAGCAGTATATTGCTCCCTCCTACGTATATCTCGCGAAGAGACCATGAGGATAAAATCAGAGAGATTAGAGCCCACACAGAGGCATACCGACAATCCTTCTTTCCACGAACAATACGAGACTGGAATAGAAGGGAGAACCGATAGAGGTACTCAAGGTACCCTCCGCCACACACCGTCAGGTGACTTGCGGAGTATGGATGTAGATGTAGATGCTTTCTGTTAACTATACCAATAGCGGACTAGACTAATTTGTGATGGGATGATGTATGTAACAGGCAGATCCCACCCTAAATCTATACATATCTCTTTCTTCTACGTGTGTAATAATGTTAGGTGATGTACACTGAGGTGACAAGTCATGGGATAGAGATATACACATATACCGATGGCGGACGACCGACGACCTTGCTGTTTGGTCCCCTCCCCCCAAATCAACTAACCGACGGGTGACGGCAGTATCGCGTACACAAAGTATAAAATGGCAATATACTGGCGGAGTGATTCGTGTGAACAGGTTTCCGACGTGATTATGGTCGCACGACTGGAATTAACAGACTTTGCACGCGGAATGATAGTTGGAGCTAGACGCAGGGGGCATTACATATTGGAAATCTTTAGGGAATTCAATACTCCAAGATCCGCTGTGTCAAGAGAGTGCCAAGAATACCAAATTTCAGGCGTTACCACTCAGCACGAACAACGCCGTGGCTGACGGTCTCCGCTTTACAACCGAGAGCAGCGGCGTTTGCGTAGAGTTGTCAGTGCTGACGGACAAGCAACACTGCGTGAAATAACCGCAGAAGTAAATGTGGGACTACCCGTCAGGACAGATCGGCGAAATTTGGCGTTAATGGGCTATGGCAGAAGACGACTGATGCGAGTGCCTTTGCTAACAGCACAGCAGCGCCTCTCCTGGGCCCGTGACCATATCAGTTGGACCCCAGATAATTGAAAAATCGTGGCCTGGTCAGATGAGTTCCGAGTTCAGTTGATAAACGCTGATGATAGAGTTCGAGTGTGGCGATGACCTCTCGAAGCCAACGACTCAGGTTGTCAACAAGGCACTGTGCAAGCTGTTGGTGGCTCTGTAATGGTTTGGGCAGTGTTTGCATGAAATGGACTGATCATTGTCCGGAAATAGTTATGTTCGGTTACTTGGAGGCCATTTTCAGCCATTCATCGGTCTTATGTGCTGAAATAACGATGACATTTTTATAGATGGCAATGCACCATGTCGCCTCGCCACAATTGTTAGCGATTGGTTTGAAGTAGTAACATTATGGACAGTTCGAACGTATGATCTGGCCACCCAGATTGCCCAAAATGAATCGCATCGAACATTTATGGATCATTTCCAAAAGGTCAGTTTGTGCACAAAATCCTGCACCGGCAACACTTTTACAATTATGGACGGCTATAGAGCAGCATGGCTAAATATTTCTGCTGGAGACTTCCAACGACTTGTTGAGTCCATGAAACTTCCTGGCAGATTAAAACTGTGTGTCGGACCGAGACTCGAACTTGGGACTTTTTCCTTTCGCGGGCAAGTGCTCTACCAACTGAGCTACCCAAGCACGACTCACGCCCCGTCCTCACAGCTTTACTTCTGCCGCTACCTCGTCTCCTAGCTTCCAAACTTTACAGAAGCTCTCCTGCGAACCATGCAGAACTAGCACTCCTGAAAGAAAGGATGTTGCGGGTACAGGGCTTAGGGCTTAGCCACAGCCTGGGGGATGTTTCTAAAATGAGATTTTCACTCTGCAGCGGAGTGTGCGCTGATATGCTAGTTCTGAATGGTTCGCAGGAGAGATTCTGTAAAATTTGGAAGGTAGGAGACGAGGTACTGGCAGAAGTAAAACTGTGAGTACGGGGCGTGAGTCGTGCTTGGGTAGCTCAGTTGGTAGAGCACTTGCCCGCGAAAGGCAAAGGTCCCGAGTTCGAGTCTCGGTCCGGCACACAGTTTTAATCTGCCAGGAAGTTTCATATCAGCGCACACTCCGCTGCAGAGTGAAAATCTCATTCTGGAAACATCCCCAGGCTGTGGCTAAGCCATGTCTCCGCAATATCCTTTCTTTCAGGAGTGCTAGTTCTGCATGGTTCGCAGGAGAGCTTCTGTAAAGTTTGGAAGGTAGGAGACGAGGTGCTGGCAGAAGTAAGGCTGTGAGGACGGGGCGTGAGTCGTGCTTGGGTAGCTCAGTTGGTAGAGCACTTGCCCGCGAAAGGCAAAGGTCCCGAGTTCGAGTCTCGGTCCGGCACACAGTTTTAATCTACCAGGAAGTTTCATATCAGTGCACACTCCGCTGCAGAGTGAAAATCTCATTCTTGTTGAGTCCATGCCATATCCAGTTGTTGCACTACGCCGGGCAAAAGGAGTGCCGACACGATATTAGGAGGCATCCCATCACTCTTGTCAACGCAATGTATAGGTATATCGACGCTTTTTCGGACCAAAGCAGTGCTTTCTATCACATTGGAGGCGAGAAGAAAATTTGTCTTTATTAATGTCTCGAAATTTTTTGATCATATTCATTCATTCATTTCATTGTTGCCCTTATGGACAGTGTTTGAACTCGAAAATCACATGATGACACAATTTTCACTTCTTTCCTTTCTTCCTCTTCTGTTCCCAAAATCTCTTCATCCTTTGGCTGTGCTCCTGTTTCCTTTGCTCTGTCCATAATGTTCCTGTCTTCTTTCTCTCCTTTACAATAAATTTTGCACTCCTAACTTCGTTTCTGAAGTATTTCCTGTCTCCTATCATTTGCCTGTTGATCCCTATCTGCCTTAAGTCTTCGTCTATTTCATGATACCAATTTGTTTTCTTGCTTGAGCTGTTTACTACATCAAAAATTTTCTTTGTAAGTCGGTTGTTGTCCATTCTCTGTATGTGCCCATAGAAAGTTAATCTGCGTTTTCTGATCGCGTCTGTTAGTCTGTCAGTGTGCTGGTACAGCTCTTTGGTAGGTTGCTTCATCCATATGCCATCTCTGTGAATTGGTCCAAATATTTTTCTGAGAATTTTGCGTTCTATTTTTTCTGTGTCTATGATGCCTGATGCTGCAATTGTGGTTGTTTCTGACGCGTACAATGCTTCTCGTAATACAACTGTTTTGTAGTGCCTAAGTTTGGCCTGCCTCGATATGCTTTTCTTATTATAATGTGACCATGTGAGTTTGTATGCCTTCTGGAGTTTCTTCGTTCGTTCCATGTTAGCCGCCTTGTTTGATCCTCCCATTTGTATGTACTCCCCTAAATACTTAAATTTTTCGACTCTTTCTACGGATCCATATACAGTATGCATGGTGCGTACATTGTTGGTCTGTCGTTCCATATATTGTGTCTTCTCGTAAGATACCTGCAGACCTGTTTTGGCAGCTATTTCATGCAAGCATTCCAGTGCTTCCTTTGCCTCCTGTGTATTATTGCTGAGTATGGCTATATCATCTGCAAATGCCAGACATTTTATGATTGTTTTGGTTTCACGTGTTCTTCCCAGCTGTATTCCTTTAACTTGTTCCTCCCACTGCTTGATAATTTTGTCTAACACCATGTTGAACAGGATTGGTGAGAGCCCGTCTCCTTGTCGGACACCTGTGTGTATGTGGAAGGGTTCCGAAATTTCTCCCATGAACTTAATCTTGGAGGTAGTGTCTGTAAGCGTCTGTTGTATAAGTGCCCGGGTTTTTCTGTCGATACCATATTCTTCCAGCACGTCAAAGAGTGTCTGTCTGTCTATGGAATCATATGCTTTTTTAAAGTCCACAAAGGTAACTACAGTGTTTCTTGCCTGTCTGACTTTCAAAAGTGTTCTCAAGTTCCAGATCTGTTCGATGCATGATCTCCCTTTTCTGAAGCCTGCCTGGTATTCCCCAATTTGCAGATCTGCTTGTGGTTCTAGTCTGTTTAATAGCACCTTAGAGAAAATTTTGTATGTAACTGGTACTAGCGAAATGCCTCTGTAATTGTTTGGATCTGACTTATCACCCTTTTTATGTGATCATATATTGTTTACGCGAATAATTTTTTCAACTTGATCGCTACAACCACCAAGAGACATGCCGTGACTCGTTCTTTCATTACACTCCAGCCCGTGCTCCAGCCACGTGTGTATTAGGTTGGCGCGAGAGCGCACCCGCGTGCGCGCACTTTTGTGTGTGCGTGTGCGTATGTGTGGGTGGGTAGGTGAGTACCAGCGCTGTATTTGGTCGACTTCTGGCATGGTTGTGTGCATTACTTAACGAATTACGTCGATATCTCCTCCCAATGCATTGTTGAAAGAAATAATGCAAGTCGTTCAGGTACTTGGTGCAGAATATGTCGAACTAAAATACGTAGTTTTGCATGGTATGTTCTTTCCCTCTTTACATCGAGGCATATCACTGAAGTTGTATGAAGAGACAGTTGGTGACTAGTAGTCCATCAGAATCAGATGTCACGGGCACGATCCAAGGCCGCGGCTGTAGAGGCCAACTCGCAGTAAATCTGTCACATGCAGAGCGACGAGCGACATGAGTACATTGTGCGGCATCATGTGACATCGCTAGAACGGATAATGTTAAGTAAACCATCCATGTGTGTTTATGATGCAGACATTTTTAATTGAAAAAATACACACTATTGTACTTATTCTGGTTTGATGGGCGCTCAAATCCTCAAATGGCTATAAAACTAGACTTGCCAGAGTACTCTCTATTGCTAAATCGATGTCACCCTCCCACGCTTCAGAGCCAGAAGAAGTAAAATATCAGCGTTATTTATATGTACATATCACTTTTCTCTAAATATCAAATATGCGGTTGTCTTGCATCAGGACGTTTTAGGAACTCACGGCTACATTTTGGCGCCACCACCTTGGTCATTTCTTTGTTGCTCTGAAAACAACAATTTTCAGTCTACTTAACACAGAAATCACTTTCGATAGTTGAAAGGTATATCACCGACTAAATATGTAAGCTTATTGTACGAGGGACGTTCAATAGTAATGCAACACTTCTTTTCCCGTCCAGTTTCGGTTGAGGAAATGCATAATTTATTGTGGGATGTCGAATAATCTTGCTTCAGCCCCTATAGTTTCATGAAGTGCCGATAGGTGCTGGCGCTACACGTAGCCTTCAAAATGACGTCTGTAACAGAAATGCGTTCAAGGTAGAGAGTTGTCATTGAACTTATTTCGGCGGAAAACCAGAGCATCGCAGATATTCATAGGCGCTTCCAGAATGTTTACGGAGACCTAGAAGTGAACAGAAGCGCGGCGAGTCGTTCGGCTATTTGACTGTCATCATTGCGACTAGGTCGCACAGAACTATTCGACCTCCAGCTTGCCGGTCGGCACACAGCTGTGACTCCAGCAGTGTTGGAACGTGCGGCCACTCTCATTCGAGGTGGTCAACAGATCACAAACAAACACCTCGCTGCTCAACTGGAGGTCTCTGGTGGTAGTGCTGACACACTCGTCCACCAGTTGGGATACTCAAAGGTGTGTGACAGCTGGTTTCCTCGTCGCCTAATAGAAGATTAAAAAGTGCAACGAAGAACTATCTGTGCGGAATTGCTTGCACGTTACGGGGGTGGTTGTGACAATTTTTGTCGAACATCGTCACACGCGATGAAACATAGGTCCATCATTACGAACCAGAAACAAGACAGCAATCCATGGATGGCGCCACACCACCCTTCTTCCGAAGGAAATGTTCAAAGCCGCACCCTTAGTCACGAAAGTCATGGTGACGGTCTTCTGGGGCTCTGAACAGGTTATTCTGTGTGATATCCTCCCCCACGGTGCAACGGTCAACTCTGAAGTGTACTTTGCTACACTCACGGAACTGAAGAAACGACTTCAGTGTGTTCGTCGCCACAAAAATGCAAACGAGTTTCTCCTTCTCCATGACAACACAAGGCCTCTCACAAGAGGAGCTGACAAAACTTACTGAACTGTTATTCCTCAAATGTTGATGATGTTAGGACAGCAACCAGCCACAATATTACTTTCAGTTCCATTATTCAAAGGATACCGTTACCGGTTTCGAATCGTTGTGATTCATCCTCAGACGGTTTACACGCTTTCTTTATGACATGTGGTGTGTTTTTTACAGATTAACTGTCCTAAAATATAAATAATACATAATTATAAACACGCCACACACAGATGGTTGCGTTACAGATTTTCGTTGCATGTGACTTACGTGAAACGTCGGTATGGAGTGTTTGTTTCCATAACATTCGTCCAACACATGTAAATGCATTCCCACTGCATTCTTATTGTTGCACACATAAATTGTTCTCACTGAACACTTTAGATTTGTCACTGAGAAGATTTCTACCACACACCACATGTTTTGACACATACAAAGTACAAACGTATGAGTATCACAGATGCAATGATATATCGTAACATTTGACGACGATGCTTTAAGACTTGGTAACTTGAACAAATCAGCATTTGCATCCCATATTGCTGAAGAAAACCTTTCAGTGGGAAACATTGAGGACAACTTAAAAATTTTGCATCCAGTAGAAAAAGGAGCTACTATGAATATATTTGAAGAATTAGAAATACACACACACACAAAAACAGCACCCCAGACTATATCCTTAACGAACAAAGAGTTAGCTAACACCCCTTTCCTGAAAAATTTCCAAAAATTACTGTCCAGCCTCCAAAGCCAATAATATTAGTACACCTATCTGCAGATCAAGTAGCAAATTTATATGTTACTATAATTCTCATGATGCTAAATGTAATTAAAATATGTACTATTTTACCTATATATATTATAATTAATTTAACAATATCTACTCAAAAATTCAATGTCTCTGTACTAGTGTAAAAGGCATTACAGTTGCGTAAATGAATATATGATCCTTTCCAAACATAGGACATCATCGTCAAATGTTACGATATATCATAGCATCTGTGATACTCATATGTTTGTAAACTCTTTGTATGTATCAAAACATGTGGTGCGTGGTAGAAATCTTCTCAGTGACAAATCTAAAGTGTTCAGTGAGAACAATTTAATTGTGCAACAATAAGAATGCAGTGGGAATGCATTTACATGTGTTGGACGAATGTTACGGAAACAAACACTCCATACCGACGTTTCACGTAAGTCACATGCAACGAAAATCTGTAACGCAACCATCTGTGTGTGGCGTGTTTATAATTATGTATTATTTATATTTTAGGACAGTTAATCTGTAAAAAACACACCACATGTCATAAAGAAAGCGTGTAAACCGTCTGAGGATGAATCACAACGATTCGAAACCGGTAACGGTACCCTTTGAATCAAGGAACTGAAAGTAAATTTGTGGCTGGTTGCTGTCCTAACACCATCTACATTTGTCTTCAAACAACAGCCACGGTCTTCATCATGTCATCATATGACAAAATTGCATGTTATTCCTCATCCACTCGGATCTCGCACCCTCCGACTTCCATTTTGTCGGCCCAATGAAGGATGCACATCGCGGGAAGCAGTACGTGGATGATGGGGAGTTCATTGATGCAGGAATATGTTGGTTCCGACATCGACCAGTAGAGTGGTACCATGCGCGCGCACAGGCCCTCCTTGTAAAGTGATGTAAGGCCGTCGCATTGAACGGAGATTATGTTGAAAAGTATGCTATTGTAGCATTGAGTGGGAAATAATATGCTGCGTTTGAAAACGGAATTAAACCAACCTGCTTTGAGAAAAAAATGTGTTACATTACTTATCGAAAGTCCCTCATACTTGAGAGATAAATATCAGCTGAATAATTTTTGCTCGAATTTTTAGTAGAAGTCAGGTATACTATGATAGGCTGTGTGTACTTTATTTATTTTTATTTATTTATTGTTGCGTGGGACCATATCAAGGAGAAGTCTCCATGGTCATGGAACGAGTCAATACATGAAATTATAACACGATAGTAGAAACAGATTAAATGAAATACAAGAAACGTATTCAGGCGACAGTTCGTAAGTTTAAATAAAGAAAATCAACAATGTAACACTGGAATTTGCTTAATTTTTCAGCTCTTCCAGGAGCTCCTCGACAGAATAGGAGGAGTGAGCCATGAGGAAACTCTTCAGTTTAGACTTAAAAGTGTTTGGGCTACTGCTAAGATTTTTGAGTTCTTGTGGTAGCTTATTGAAAGTGGATGCAGCAGAATAGTGCACTCATTTCTGCACAAGAGTCAAGGAAGTGCATTCCATATGCAGATTTGATTTCTGCCTAGTATTAACTGAGTGAGAGCTGCTAACTCTTGGGAATAAGCTAATATTGTTAACAACAAACGACATTAAAGAAAATATATACTGTGAGGGCAATGTCAGAATTCCCAGACTATTGAATAGGGGTCGACAAGAGGTTCTCGAACTTACACCACATATAGCTCGAACAGCCCGTTTTTGAGGCAAAACTACCCTTTTTGAATCAGAAGAATTACCCCAAAAATGAAATATCCAAAACTAAACTATCCAAGTACTTTTGGAAATGGGAATATAATTTTAGTTATTTGCGAGATATCGACTCCGTCATCGTCCTTCATCGTCTCGTGAATATATTCAAGGGAAACATATTGTTATAAAAACATTCTTCCTTCCTTCTTCAAAGCGAATAACTCATTACTTTCTATCTTCCTAACATGCTGTGTCTTTTCTGACTACGTTATGTGTTATTTTAATAGTTCATTACTGTCTATAAACCTTCTAGAGAGCCTTGGTACTATTGCTCTGATTGAAAACTTAGTGGAGGTTTGTGTCATTTTGACTTGAGGGTGAATAGTAAGTTGCATCAAGATTAGGCCTAATTCAGTATACTCAGATCATCAATCTGCTTGCATGCTTACCTTCGTATTTTTAGCTAAGACCTATTTTTTCCAAAGTTATGAACCTGGTCAGGTTAGTTTTGGCAAGTGTTAATATCTGTTAGAATCTTTTGTCATCTCGTGAGAGCATTTAAACAAAACATATCGTTCTGCAGTTTAAGTGACTTATTTGTGCCTCGTCTCGCGCATCAGGTGTCGAGGACGGAACGCACCAGCTGGAGCTCAGTGCATAAATAAAGAAACACAGATTTCCATTTACATAAATTTAGTTAAACATTCAAAAGCAAAGATAGTTTAGGATGCAAAATAAGTTTTCGCCCGGAATACTGAATACAATATGTTATGTTAGTGCTTGGTAGGCCCTCCTTCCCTCTTTATAATCTCTTGCACTCTCATTGGTACGTATTCAACCAGATATTCTGTTTGCATTGTAATTTTATGCCATTCCTCTAGTAGAGCGTTCTTTAGATCATTATTATTGGATACATGATGATTCATCATATTTTCATGGAGTACATTCCAGAAATTCTCTATTGGATTGATGTCTAGAGATGTTATACGTACAACAGCCGGAGACTTGCCTTTAGAGCTGTTTGTTTTGGATCATTATCACGTATGAAAAAATAATCCTCGGAAAGAGCTACATTATTCACACTTTTGGATAAAAGTCGTTTTTAAGGATGTTTATGTAAACCTTGTGGTCCATACGTCCATCAAAAAACAAAAAGTATCCCCCAAAGCATTTGCACTTACGCAGCCCTATACAAGTACTGCTACTTATTCATGTTTACCTGAAGCTGTTACATTTCTGTCTTCAAGTTCACAGTTCTTTTTTCTCCATATGTTACTCACTCATTTGACTTAAACAGCTCAAAACGACTGTCTTAAGCAGATGCAACCTTCTTCCAGAAATCAAATCCATCTCATTCTGGATCGCTTCATGACTAGTTTTCGTACGTTTTACTTAGATTAAACGTATATATAATATTCTTCACTGTACTGGTGGGTCTGCCAATGGTTTCTAAGATTTTGTGAAAGGGTTCTCTTTTTAATATCAAACTAATGGAGATTTTCTCTCACTTCCTTTGTAGTTTCGCTACGTTTTCGACCTACATTCCTTAAATATCGATCAATGTCCACTATAGTGGATAAAACACAGCTACATAAGGAAGGAGAGAGCGGTGTGTGTCAGTGCATAGGCATACACGGCATCTTGTTTGACATTAAACTGGGGCATGATTTTAAATAACATGTATTTGTTCCCACATTAAGCAACGTATGAACTGAAATAGTGTTTTATTTCTAGATGTGGATGTTAACCGATGTAAGGCAAATAATAATTGTTTGTTTCTTAGTGACATGTTTAGGATGGTGCTTGTTGTATTCTATCTGCTAAAATTGGATGAATACCTTTTTTGGGGTCAATTTATGTCCCAACTAGCATTGCGACGTATACAAACAAGCACGTAACTACGTGTTTTGAACATACACCATCCGTGTGTAATTAAGCTTTTATTGTGATACATCTCGATTATGCGATTTTTTTTCGTTATTGTCCACCAGTAGTATGTTTTCAGTGCGAAGTAGAACGGTGCGTTATTTAATCAGGTGCTTTGACAGTTTACTTTTCCTTCCCAGCACTAAAGGTGGCGGAAGAAGTCTGAGGCCACAGCTACGAGATCGGCTCACGACATCACGCAATTATGCAGATCAGTGTTTGAGCTATCTCTCTCGCTCCAGCGCACAGTTCTGGTATCGCGTTGCGCTGCCAAAGGGAATGACTCGTGCCAGTGTAACTCCTGGCTGCAATGGCAGATAAAGAGCTGACGCGGAATTCTATGCTCGAATGTAATATCACTGTATATTCGTAGCTATAAAATTCGTGTACTTTTCATCATTTTGATCCATCCTCTATCCAGAAGCTCTAAACAAATCAGCGAATATGATAAAATGGCTGACTGCTATTAAAGGGAATAATATGGTGCTAATTACACTTCAATTGTGTTTAAGGATTTTGGCGTGACAGAGATATTTTTGTAAGACATGTGTGTGAGCCCGTGAGGAAGCAGACTCAAGATTAAACATTAGTCAACAATTGTTGTAACTTATGTGGTCAAATTAATTATCACTGTGTATTAAATATTGAGTAATGTACTACGGTATTGAAGTTTTTCTCGCAAAATTAATGCAAAGAGACAATACCATAAGCTACTGACACGATTGGGAGCACTTTAAATACATTTACACAAATATTTTAAATATAATTATTACACTATGCCCATAAATTACTTTAATGTTGCATAAGCGTTTGTCTAAATCAAGTAAACAACCTTAAAATTTCATAAGAACTTCTCTGCTACAGCTTGGTGTATGACATGAAACATTCAAATTTTTCTAGGTGTCTGTATCAGTGTTAAAGGTAATTAATTGACATCTACATTGCAGCGAAGTTAAGACTATTAAGATTTGTTCAGTCTACATTCAAAATCTAGATTACTACCGTATGCAGGGTCATGTCTGTGTAAATCACGTCTTTGTGATGATGACTCAACCAACTTTTCTTTGCTTTTTGGGTGGAAGAAGGCATAATTTTAGCATAGAATGATTATACAATTAATGTTGTAAATAACTGAGTAGGATGGCCTGTACGATTCAATCACGTATTCAGTATTCCTTTGATTGCTCTGACTGTTTCCTTTTGCCACAGAAATACTGCTAGTGTCCAGTATAGTTTGCACAGAGGATAATACAAAGATGAAAATTTTAAGAGAGGAAAGTGTAGGACATGAGAAACTGTTTTCCACTTACAATGGTTCCTAATTTTCGAAGGATAAAACCACTTTCAGTAGCTTGCTGTATCCTTGCTGAATGTGTGCATACAATGTCCATTTGAGATCTAGCTGTATGACTAACATTCGTATTAACTCAGTAACTGAGTTTCTGATGGAAAATGTAAATAGCATCACCTTCAATGTTATTTAAAATATGGATGTGAAGATTAAAAAACCATTAAGGCTACTTATTATACGTACTGACTTTCCCACCTTATGTATGGAGTCATATTCTGGAGTAATTTGGCAGCAGCTAAGCCTGTTTTTAGAATATAATAATAGGCGATTAGAATCATAAAGGATATAAATCTAGAAACTCCTGTTTAGCCCCTGTTTAACAGTTTAGACATTCTACATTTACTGTGTTTTTATAGTATGGAGATTGTAGTTTTTTTTTAAGCTAACGTATTGGGCAAGAAATAGCAGACTATTTGAACAGTGACAGTCTTCATCATAACAACGTTGTTGTAGTTGTTGTTGTTATTGCTATTATTATCTTCAGTCCGAATTCTGGTTTGATGTAGATTTCCACACTACTCTGTTCCGTATAAGCCTCATATCTCCCAAAAACTCATGCAACCTACATAATTTTGAATTTGCTTCCTAGGTTCGACGCTTTAATAGCATAAACAATACACAAAATAAGTAAGTTCCAGCAGGAAATATAAAACAACAAACAAAAAGTCACAAAGAAAGTAAGCGAAATGAGAATAAGCATGCGATATGTGAGTAGGCAAGCTTAGCACACGTCTTAGCAGCTACTTTCAGAACGATAAAACACTCCCAGCCAGTTTGTTCTCTGATGGCGGGTGGGTATGGTCACGTGATGTAAATTTCCGGTCAGAAACTTCAACGCAGCCAAGCGTTTTACTGCCACGAGACACTACAACGGCCACGAGATGGGCTCGCGGCACATCGCTCATTTATGCAGATCAGCGTCTGCGCTATCTCCCTCGCTCCAGCACGCGATTCTGGCATCGTGTCGCGCTCCCACGCACCTTGCGTGTCGTCATGTCAGAGACACATACACGCGTGCACATCGCATCGTACAGAGCGTCTGATGAACCATCACGACAGCGTATTATTTTTATTTATTATTATCAAACAAGAAACATTACGACAGTATTCCCACCGTAGTGCGTAACTTAAAACAAACAATTCGGCTTCTTCGACATTTCAGTTTCTCGTATGATTTTTTTCACTTCTGGGTCTCTGAATTGCTCCTGTCAGAAGATGGGGTGTTCGCTGCCTGTGTAGATCAGATGTCGGTGTCATATGTATGACCCAACCAAGGCCATCGCGACAGCGGTGCAGGATATTCATCGCTAGTGTCAATATATCAGTCACAAAAGAACTGCTCGACACGTTCCATGCTCTAGACTTGGTCCTAGAAATCTGTAAATCACGACGTGTACGTTGAGTAGATCTGTAAGACTTCAAGATTCTTTGTTCATGGAAGATTAATCGCACCACCAGTCTGTTTAATCTTCGTGTACCACGCAACAATGCTCCTTCCGTGTTGTCTCGTGATAACACAGAATAAACTGCGACGGTTGTAAAGCTCTGTAGCTGCAAACAAACTTGGTGATTTATTCTACCATTTGTCACAAAATTGTAAAATAAATGTTGATTAACCGTTATGGTTTTCGTGGAGGTATGTTCCGTCTATGAAACTAATTGAAGCCGGTCTATGTGGCCGAGCGGTTCTAGGCGCTTCAGTCTGGAACCGCGCGACCGCAACGGTCGGTGGTTCGAATCCTGCCTCGGGCATGGATGTTTGTGATGTCCTTAGGTTAGTTAGGTTTAAGTAGTTCTAAGTTCTAGTGGACTGATAACCTCAGATGTTAAGTCTCATAGTGCTCAGAGCCATTTGAACCATTTTTGCACAAATTGAAGGCAGTTTGTTTATTTCCATACGCGTTTCGCTTCTTTTATTTGTGAAGCATCTTCAATGGCGGTTTCCAGCGTTATTAGCTCATGCGTGTGGTCCGGGAGATGTGATCATTAGTCTCCATGTTCCAGTTGGTCGCGCCGGACGTTCGAGTCCTCCCTCTGGCATGGGTGTGTGTGCTGTTCTTAGCATAAGTTAATTTAAGTAGTGTGTAAGTGTAGGGACCGATGATCTCAGCAGTTTGGTCCCTTAGGAATTCACACACACTTGAACTTTTTTTTTTTGTTCCAGTTGGTCGATTTCCAGCATTCTTTCACCCACATTTGATTCAACACATCGCATGCATAACTTGCACCTTCTGCTTGCAAAGTAAGTTTGTGATCGAATTACTTTCAGATATGTCACTTCACAGTACACACACAGCGGAGAGAAGGACCTCTGACATGAGAGCAACGATGATTTGAAGCAAACTACTAAATATGGTCATATGCCCTATTCCGAATGGTTTCCAAGGTAGACCACGTTTAATGTATGAGCAGCAATTTGACGTTTCGGATACCTCCAACGGCATTCTTAGACATCAGCAAGAGAACTACCATCACAGAAGCCTTAAACATCTACCATACATGCATATTCTTCATTAGTGCAGATGTGTCGCATTTTAGCCTCTCAGTGTAGAAACACAGTCACCGATACTTCTCTCTGATTCTCTCTGTCCCTCTCACTACTTCACTCGCAAACTCACAATACACAATGGACAACATAGAGCTCAACGGGCTATTTTAATGGCAAAAAGACATCCTGACCAAACGGAATTAAAAGCAACGAGGTAGGTAGGGCGGGAATAAAATCTCAAAGAAGTTGGATGGGAAAGACAATGCATGCGCTCCGCTAGCCCAAAAAGAAATGTGCGTTACATGTGTTCTATCTCCGAAACCATTAGGAATAGGGCACTTGTCCATATGAAGTGTTTCTGCTTTAGATTATAGCTCCTGTCGTATCGCTGAATGTTGACCGTTCCTACTGGGACACCCTGTATACAGGGTGAGTCACCTAACGTTACCGATGGATATATTTCGTAAACCACATCAAATACTGACGAACCGATTCCACAGATCGAACGTGAGGAGAGGGGCTAGTGTAATTGTTTAATACAAACCATACAAAAAGGCACGGAAGTATGTTTTTTTAACACAAACCTACGTTTTTTTAAAATGGAACCCCATTAGTTGTGTTAGCACATCTCAACATATAAACAAATACGTAATCAGTGCCGTTTGTTGCATTGTAAAATGTTAATTACATCCGGAGATATTGTAACCTAAAGTTGACGCTTGAAACCTCCGACGTTCAGTTGCGTGTTGTAACAAACACGGGCCACGGTCGGCGAGCAGCATCTGCAGGGACATGTTTACGATGACGACCGTGTTTACGAGTGTGGCTGTAGTGCACTGTTGTGGTTTGGTCTAGCTGTCGCAGTGTCCGCATGTAGCGCTTGCTGCTATTGTTATTCTGCATTCGTCTCCGCACGCAGACCAACTGTAGTACACCGTGTTACCAGACGTCTGTGATAGTGTAGTGTTGTAGGAACTGTAACCATGGTGTATTCGAACTCTGAAAAGGCGGAGATGATACTCAACTATGGCGAGTGTCGACGAAATGCAGCTGAAGCCTGCAGGGTGTATGCAGAACAGTACCCGGACAGAGAGCATCCAACGTGCCGCAAAATGCAAAACATCTACCGCCAACTGTATGCAACAGGTATGGTCGTAGCACGCAAACGGGTCCGTAACAGGCCCGTCACAGGAGAAGCGGGTGCAGTTGGTGTGTTAGCTGCTGTTGCCATGAACCCACACATGAGTACACGGACATTGCGAGAGCCGGTGGACTGAGTCAAAGTAGTGTCATGGGCATACTGCATCGTTACCGCTTTCACTCGTTTCATGTGTCGCTGCATCAGCAATTACATGGTGATGACTTTAATCATCGAGTGAAACTCTGTCAATGGGCATTAACAGAGAATGCGTTGCAGTTCTACCTGTTTACCGATGAAGCGGGTTTCACAAACCACGGGGCTGTGAATCTACGGAACATGCATTACTGGTCCGTGGACAATCCTCGCTGGCTCAGACAGGTAGAGCGACAGCGACCGTGGACTGTAAATGTATGGTGCGGAATCATTGGCGACCACCTCATTGGTCCTCACTTCATTGCAGGGGCCCAAACAGCTGCAACATGCATCGCGTTTCCACAGAATTATCTGCCAACGTTGCTCGAAAATGTCCCGCTGGAAACGCGTCGACGTATGTGGTATCAGCATGATGGTGCACCTGCACATTCCGCAATTAACACTAGGCTGATCCTTGACAGGATGTTCGATGGACGTTTCATAGTATGTGGAGGACGCATAAATTGGCCAGCCCGTTCTCCTGATCTTACACCTCTGGACCTCTTTCTGTGGGGTACGTTAAAGGAGAATGTGTACCGTGATGTGCCTACAACCCCAGAGGATATGAAACAACGTATTGTGGCAGCCAGCGGCGACATTACACCAGATGTACTGCGGCGTGTACGACATTCATTACGCCAGAGATTGCAATTGTGTGCAGCAAATGATGGCCACCACATTGAACATCTATTGGCCTGACATGTCGGGACACACTCTATTCCACTCGGTAATTGAAAACGGAAACCACGTGTGTACGTGTACCTCAACCCTCATGGTAATGTACATGTGCGTCAGTGAAAAAGACCAATAAAAAGGTGTTAGCATGTGGACGTAAAGTGCTGCTCCAGTCTCTTCTGTACCTAAGGTCCATCACCGTTCCCTTTGGATCCCTACGTATTTCGGTGCTCTCCGATACACACTATCGAACAGCGGAGGAGTGGTACTCAAGCGTCAACTTTAGGTTACAATATCTCCGGATGTAATTAACATTTTGCAATGCAACAAACGGCACTGATTACGTATTTGTTTATATGTTCAGATGTGCTAACACAACTAACGGGGTTCCATTTAAAAAACGTAGGTTTGTGTTAAAAAACATACTTCCGTTCATAAGAAAATGAACGGAAGTATGTTTTTTAACACAAACCTACGTTACGTTAACCAATTACACTATCCCCCCTCCTCACGTTCGGTCTGTGGAATCGATTCGTCAGTATTTGATGTGGTTTACGAAATATATCCAGCGGTAATGTTAGGTGACTCACCCTGTATACGACTGTCGTCGTCATCCTCTTCATAACTTCCATAGTTCCATACCTGTCTAGTCTTGTTCCTGAACGCCACTTGAATTCATTGCATCTTCAATATCTTTCATTCGTCTTATCGGTGTCATCCACGTTTTCTTAGTTCAGCTTGTGTCCATTTATAGTCTCCATTTGGCCATCTGTTATCACCCATTCGTTAGAGACCGCCATACCAAGTAAATATATGGCTACCTATGACATCGAGAATAGTGTATTTTTCTCCTATAATTTCCAGTATTCTATCATTTGTGATGTGTGCTGGTCTGAAGATGCGACAGATTCTTCGCCAAAAATCCATCTCACGGAAATGGAAGTTGGCACAAATGGCAACCTTTAAAAGGAATAATTTGTCTCTTAAAATCTGGAAAGAGAACCTATTTAGGGGAAGAACATCCCTACACAAGGTCACCTGGTCGCACAGTTTGGGACGCGAGGCGATGGGTCTGCGGCTCTTTAGTCGTAAAAAAATAAACACAAAACGAGAAATTTCTGAATTAAGTCTAGGAAATGATGTGTCAAAATAGAAAACGAATACAGCTACACACCTGTACTGCTCACAGATAACAACATACTGAAGGTGCGAGAGGTATATGGGAAATTAATGGAAGGGAAACAAGGAAGCCATGTCCAACTCAAATATAAAGCTGTGACTGGCAGGCAGTGTTTGAGAACATACGCAATCGAGACCTTCCAGCTCAGGTCAGGGCTTTGTGGTATCGTGCTATGAACAGAAAAATCTCACATAATTTTTAAGATGACTGGATTGCACCTTGCACACACTCTGAATGCACTACATGTGATCTAACAGAGAGCTAAGAGCACAGATTGGTCTGAAACAGCATCAGAGGAATATGAGACAACTTTCGGAAAATATTAGCAACAATAAACAGAACTACGGCTAACAGCATGTCAGGAGACTTCTTAGATACTGCCGTTAAACCTTATACAGCATCGAAAGAACGCCATGAAATAGAGAAATGGTCACATGACCTATTACGTTCTAATAGAGAAAGCAGAAGTAAATAAGATTTCTGGAAATACATTACACCGCAACACGAAAAGCTATGACAAACGAAAACTACAAAGAAAGATATGTCAACTTCAGTCAAGATTAGAGGCCACCGGTTTTTAAGTCTAGTAATAATATATTCTTAAATCTCCCGAGAGCGATCGAAACTTTGGATTTTAAATTAATTTAAGATTTCTGGTCACCATTGCAGAAAGCCAAGAAAAAGATTACATTTATTTTTACATGGAGCAAAACGCTAATGCACGCGATATTTTATAGAATTTATAGACATATATAGAAAACGCTTTGAAGAAAAGAACGCGTTTCATTTCCTTATTTTCCCTTTATTTAATAAGAAGATACAAATAATGTTAGTTGGCAAAAATTTCTTCCAAGGTTTAAACTCTTTAAAATATGTAGAAGAAACTTTCAATTGTCGAGTTAATTATGTTGATTTTATTACATTTTAGAATGTAAAGAATAGATATTTATCTTCACTAGTTGAAGGAGAGTTTCAGCTGTGTAAAGTCAAATTGCAGAGGAGAGATTTCATATGCCGTTCCGCATAAATAAATTCTTATTTTCTCTTTAAATACCATGATAAATATTATTTCCAATATGTCAACAAGAAAGAGGGGTAGCCCTTTACATAGCCGATTTAGCCCATGCCGTTGAAGGCGAAGTACAGTGCCCTATTCCTAATGGTTTCGGAGATAGAACACATGTAACGCACATTTCATTTTGGCCTAGCGGAGCGCATGCAATATCTTTCCCATCCAACCTCTTTGAGATTTTATTCTTGCCCAGTGGATGGAGGAGATGCCTAAAAAAAATTGAATGATGGTTTGCATCAGAATACTCGAGATTGAAAATTTGATTCTGGGCCTAGATGAATATTTTTTGTTAGTTTTGGAGTGCGTAATATGAGATCTGGCTTTTTAATCGTTATACAGCAGATGCAGAAGATCTTGTACAAAACAGGTGAAATTATTTAGTACTAACAAAGAAATGAGTGTACAATCCCTTTCATAATTCCATATTTAAAGGTTTATTTTGATTTTAAAACTTTTTTCTGTTCTCTTCCACGCACCACGTCTATCCGTTCTTCCTGGTCCCTTTATTCAGTTATACCCCTTCCCCCAAAGCGAAAATAACCGACTCCAACCCTCTCCTTTTTGGACCATTCCTGCTTCTTTGATCCTAGATAGTTTCCATGAAACAGCGCAAATCACACAGCCACATACTCTAACTACATGTTTTCGCCCTACTTCATCAACTACATTTGAACCCAGTTTCTGGTACACCCTCTGCCATTGTTTCTATCAAGTAGCACTATCTTCCTTGGCATTTTCATGTCCATTACGTTTCCACAAGTTATTGCTGTTGTTGTAGGATAGGTTTTTTTTTAAGAAACTGTGTATATTGCAGCATTAATGGCCACGTATAAATAAAAAAATTAAAAAACACATCTACAACCGGAATCTAAGTGATTAACTCGAGTGTTCTAACCTAAAACTGTTCCTTTTATGCTAACCAGGCAAAAAATCTACTCAATATTAAAGGAAAATATTTGTGATTCATGTGACTGGTGTTGCCAAACTGCATAACTTTGACGTCTGTTTTCTACCGATAATCTGTACGAGATGAAATTTTGTAACAGAAATTTTTGTACTGTTAACATGCAAGGAATTGCACGCGACGTCCGAGTGCACGAATTTTGGTTCACCCCATATACACACAGCGTGATTCAGTTACACTGTTTTCATTACATATTGATGGAACCTCTGATGACATCCTAATTCTGTATTAACCCAGATGTATTGTCTGAAAATCCTCTTTTCCTAGTTACATTAATCTGAGAGAAGTCGGTATCGACTTTGTTTTTGCAAATAGATCTATGGTAATTTTTGCTATTAGTATAGTAGTTTTAAAGTAGATAAATTCAACGGTGTTTTACTCTTTAAAATACTGCTGCTAGTTTTGGAGTAACTAATATATTTAGGTTTTACCTGTTTTGAACATGGGATCAGCTGCGTCTTATATGGGAGTTCGTGTTTTCATGCCAAAACAAGGAAATACGTCACGTCGGATAAGAAGAAAACCGTGTGCTACACCTCCGGGACAACTGTCGAAAAGGGACACAGAGAAATGAGGCCATTATGGTCTCCTAGTACCTCACGTTTGTTGAGTGCTTGTTAATTTGGTTTGTTGGTTCGTTGGTTGGTTGGTTTAAAAGAGAGGGGGTGTGGAGGGGGGGGGGGTGGGAGGGACCAAACTGCTAGGTCATGGGTCCCTCTTTCCGATTTAAATAATTCCACAAGGGAGGTTGTAAGATAATCGAGACATACAAAACACGGCTGGAAGAAAGGAGAAAACCACAAGAATGGCAGAGGGCCAACAAACACTACAATGGACAAAATCGGACTAGAAAACCACAGACAGACGCAAGAAACATGTAGAAGAGTTCAAAACAAGAGAGCAGATTACCATGGCTGGCTGACCATGAGAATAAAAAGGAGAAGCCAGCCACTCTCCAACACATTAAAACTTCCACCCTAAAAGCACTACGGTAGAGGACACAGAGGGACAAGGGCCTGCGCCAAAACTTAGATCAAATGATAAAACCCACCCTTACGAATAAAACGTAAAACTAAAGCTGATGTTGAGGCTTTGTCGCCAACACCGAAGGTAGGGTGCTGGGAAAATTAAAAAGTCCGCCGCAGAGCGGCTAAAAGTGGGCAGTCCAGCGAGAGATGGACGACTGTCATTTGGGAGCCACAGCGACACTGAGGTGGGTCCTCGCGAAGGAGTAGATAACCATGTGTTAGCCACGTATGGCCAATGCGGAGCCGGCAGAGGACAACTGATTCCCTGTAAGAGGACCGCATGGAAGACTTGCACACATTCGTAGTCTCCTTAATGCCACGCAGTTTGTTGTGCGTACTGTTATGCCATTCCATCTCCCAAAGCCGTAAAACCCTGCCACTTAAGACAGAACGCAGGTCAGTTTCGCAGATTCCCATCTCCAGAAGCGGTTTCCGGGTAGCCTGTTTGGCCAGCCTATCGGCAAATTCGTTTCCTGGGATTCCGACGTGTCCTGGGGTCCACACAAACACCATTCTATGGCGGGACCATTACAGGGCATAGACGGGCTTCTGAATCGACGCTAACAAAGGATGACGAGGGAAGCACTGGTCGATAGCTTGTAGGCTGCTCAAGGAGTCCGTACACAGGAGAAATGACTTACCAGGGCATGAGCGGACGTGCTCAAGAGCACGAGATACGGACGCCAGCCCTGCAATGAAATCACTGCAGCCATCTGGCAAGAAGTGATCTTCAATATGTCCTCCATGAACATACGCAAAGCCTACGTGACCATCAGCCTTCGAACTGGCGGTGTAAAGCACTCCATGGCCCTGGTACATGTCGAGAATCGAGAGAAAGTAATAACGGAGAACCACAGGGTTAACGAAGTCGTCGGGGCGATGCGAAATGTCCAGAAAAATCTGCGGTCTAGGTGTACACCATGGAGGTGCACGTGAATCGACCTCGAGGAGAGGTGGTAATGGGATGGATTCCAGTTCAGACACAAGGGACCGGATGCGAACTGCTATCGTAAGCCCTGACATCGGCCGAGATGAACCACCGTGGTTGGGAAAATGAGATGGTAATTCGGATGCACAGGAGATCTACGAACGTGTGCAACGAAACTGGCGAGCAGTTGCGCACGCCTAACCTTCAATGGAGCGACTCCAGCCTCCGCCAGGACACTGGTCATTGGACTTGTTCTAAAAGCTCCCGTCGCTGGACGAACGCCACAGTGGTGCACTGGGTCGAGTAAGCGAAACGCTGAGGGCACCGCCGAACCGTAAACCAGATTCCCATAGTCCAGGTGGGATTGAACAAGGGCTCTGTAGAGCTGCAGCATCTTAGAGCCCAGTTAGTGTTGCTCAGGCAGCGGAGGGCATTGAGATGCTGCCAGCACTTCCACTTAAGCTGACAAAGGTGAGGAAGCCAAGTCAATCAGACGTCAAAAACCAGGCCTAAGAATCGATATGTCTCCACTACAGTGAGTGGATCGTCATTAAGGCAAAGTTCTGGTTCTGGAACAACTGTGAGACGCTGACAAAAATGCATGACGCATGACTTCGTGGCTGAAATTTGGAAGCCGTGGGCTAGAGCCCATGACTGCGCCTTGTGAATGGCTCCCTGTAGGCGCCGCTCAGCAACACCAGTACCGGTACTGGAGGAGCAGTACGAAATGCAGAAGTCATCCGCATACAGAGAAGGTGAGCTGCTGCTAGAACGTTAATAGCCGCTAAAAATAGAGAGACACTCAATACAGAGCCCTGCAGAATGGCATTATCATGAATACGGGGGAAACTATGGTAGGCACCGACTTGGACACGGAAAGTACGAAGCTACAGGAAGTTTTGGATAAAAATCGTATGCTTTACATAAGTCAAAAAATGCAGCAACCAGATGTTGGCGTCTGGAAAAAGCTGTTCGGATGGCAGACTCGAGGGACACAAGATTATCAGTGGTAGAACGATCCTGGCGGAAACCGCGCTGATACGGAGCCAGTATCCCATGTGACTCTAGGACCCAACCCAACCGCCAACACACCATACGTTCCAGCAGCTTACAAAGAAAGTTGGTGAGGCTGATAGGCCAGTAGCTATCCACATCAAGCGGGTTTTGACTGGGTTTGAGCACCGGGTTTGTGGTGCTCTCCTGCCATTGCAATGGAAAGACGTGATTGCACCAGAGCCGGTTGAAGATGACAAGGAGCTGTCGCTTGTAGCCAAATGAGAGATGTTTAATCATCTGACTGTGGATTTGATACGGCCCAGGAGCTGTTTCAGGGCAATGTGCAAGCGTGCTGAGGAGCTCCTACTCTGTAAATGGGGCGTTGTAGGGTGTAGTGAACCAGAGCACTCTCCCTTCTATCCGCCGTTTGAAGGTGCGAAAGGCTGGGGGGGGGGGGGGGGGGTAGTTCTCTGATGCAGAGACTCGAGCACAGTGCTCAGCAATTAGATAACACGCCATTGATGTTAATGCCAGAGACACCTGTTAGGGTCTGGTACCCAAAAAGACGTCTGATGTTTGTCCAGCCTTGGGAAGGTGATGTATTTTCACCCAATGGTCGACACATACCTCTCCCAACACGCCTGTTTCCGTCGTTTTATAAGCTGGCGAACGCAGGCACGGAGCCGCTTAAATGTTATTAGGTGCTCTAGGGAAGGGTGCCGCTTCTGTCGCTCTAGAGCTCGCCGAGTCTCTTTAATTGCCTCAGCAGCTTCCGGCGCCCACCAAGAGACTGTCTTTCGCCAGGAGCACCCTAAAGAGTGAGGGATCGCGTTTCAGCCGCAGAAACGATCGTTGTAGTGACTTGCTCAACGACAGCATCAATAGCACCATGGGGTGGGATTCAGCGGTGACAGCAGAGGTGAAGGTTTCCCAGTCTGCCTTGTTTAAAGCCATCTGGGTAGGCGTCCGTGGGCATGACGCTGCTGGAGTGACAGGAAGATAGGGAAGTGGTCACTACTACCACACAGGTCGTTGTGTGCTCTCCAGTGGATAGATGGGTGAAGGTCCGGACTACAAACCGAGAGATCAATGGCCGAATATGTGCCATGTGCCACGTTGAAATGTGTGGGAGCACCTATATTTAAGAGGCCGAGGTCGAGTTGTTACATTAAATTTTCGACCTTCATACCTCGGTCAGTAAGCATGGCACCATCCCAAAAGAGGTTATGCATGTTAAAATCACCCAAAAGTAGGAAAGGTTTAGGAAGTTGATCAATCAGTGCAGCCAATACGTTCAGGGGTACTGCACCATCTTGAAGAAGATATACATTGCAGACAGTTATTTGCTTTGTCGTCCTTATCCTGACAGCCACAGCTTCAAGAGGGGTTTGAAGGGACACAGGTTCACTACACACTGAGTTCAGGACATAGACGCAAACTCCACCTGATACTCTTTTATAGTCGCTACAGTTCCTGTAATACTCCTTATAGCCGCGGAGGGCGGGGGTCTGCACTACCAGGAACCAGATTTCCTGGAGGGCAATGCAGCAAGCAAGTGTAAATCTTAACAGTTGCGGTAGCTCAGACAGGTGGTGGAAAAAACAGCCGCAATTCCACTGGAGGATTATGCGATCATGAGACTGGGAAGGCATGAAACTCTCAATGAGGCAGTCTACGCCTCAGGGTCACCTTCTGCCACCAGGTGAGTACCTGTGCGATCGACATCCATTGTGTCTGAGGGCCCAGCGAGATCTAGGTCCTCAGCGGATGCCAGAATCTCCACGTCATCCTCAGACACAGAGCTTGTAGGTAGTTGTGGTGTGGGTGCCATCGCAGTGCCTTGGTTCTTGGGTGTCTTTTTCTTTTTGGGTTTCTCTCGCTGCTCCTAAGGTTTGTCTGGCTGGGAGGGCTTCACTGATTCAGTCTCAGGGACTGAGGAGGACTGTGAAGCCCTACAACCAGCTACCTGTGGTTGCCTCAGCAACTGGTGGGTGTCACCTTTGCCACTCGTAGGAACCTGGGAAGAGAGTGATCCAAAGGGATCCCTTCCTGGCGAGAGGAGCGGAAGAAGACTTACGCTTCTCCAGCTAAGAAGTGGGGACTGACGTATCCGATGGTTGGGAGGGTGTTGCTCCCGAAGTAGGTTGTGCAGGAGCAACAGGGAGGGAAGTGCCTCCCACCACCAAGGGGGCAGGTGGAGTGTGACAGCTCTGAGAGGCAACTGTACATGGAGGAATGGAAGATGATAGAACCATTATTGTAGCGGTGGCATAGGTTCACGTCATATGCACAGGATGTACCCTTTCATATTTTCTCTTAGCCTCAGTATAGGTGAGTCGGTTCAGGGTCTTGTATTCCATTATTTTTCTTTCTTACTGGAGAATCCTGCAGTCTGGTGAGCAAGGCGAATAGTGCTCTCCACAGTTGACACAGACGGGAAGCAGTGCGCAGGGAGTATTGGGATGTGAAGGACATCCACAATCTTGACAGGAGACGCTGGAAGTACAGTGAGAAAACATGTGGCCAAGCTTACAGCACTTAGCCGGCCAGAGTGGCCGTACAGTTCTAGGCGCTACAGTCTGGAACCGAGCGACCGCTACGGTCGCAGGTTCGAATCCTGCCTCGGGCATGGATGTGTGTGATGTCCTTAGGTTAGTTAGGTTTAAGTAGTTCTAAGTTCTAGGCGACTGATGACCTCAGAAGTTAAGTCCCATAGTGCTCAGCGCCATTTGAACCATTTTTTTACAGCACTTAAAGCACCGCATCGGGGGAGGGATGTATGGCTTTACGTCACAGCAGTAGACCATCACCTTGACCTTCTCAGGTAATGTGTCACCCTCAAAGGCCAAGACAAAGGCATCGATGGCAACCTGATTTTCCCTCGGACCCCAGTGGACGCGCCAGACAAAATGAACACCTCGCCGCTCTAAATTGGTGCACAGCTCATCATCAGACTTCAAAAGAAGGTCCTCCTCACAGGTGCCACCCAGCTGGCAGGATGACCACTGCCGGTATCCCGATGTCCCAAGGTGACAGGCATCTACCCCTTGGCATACTTGGGGAGTTAACGGCGCAGGCATCAGCAGAGCAATCCCTATGTGGTCAGGGCTACAACCAACAGGGTACATGACAGGCCCACCACAACGGACTGGATACCATGCTGGATATCAGGTGCAAACAAGCTAAGAAGTTCATTATCGTCGACAGCGCAGAAAGCGATACTTCACAGAGGATGGAAGAAAACGCACCCAGGAGGGTGACCTGGCCCAACAGCTGGAGAATGAGCGGAGGTGTAGACTCACGTCGACGAAGGATGCAAGAGGTGTCAGTGCATGATGGACACTATGCACCATGTAAGACGCCCTTCCCCAGTTGGCTCACTCTTCGGGAAAATTTTGAAAAATGGAGGTCAAACCCTACCGGGGACCATCACATAAAGACCTAACGTGTGAGACTCCTTTTAGTCGCCTCTTACGACAGGCAGGAATACCTCAGGCCTATTCTAACCCCTGGACCTGCAGGGGGATGTTACTTGGGAGAAATAAATGTCTTTCAGAAACCAAGAGGATCTACGTATGCCATTTCTTTACAGAGTATACAGAAGGAACACAAAGAGAACAATAGTGTTATATGCACAAAAGTGTCCTGACTGACGGTGTCCAACAAGGACGACAATTCAGGGAATGTGCTAAAAATTTAGACTGAAAGAGCACTAGAATACTGCGCATAGGGTAAGGAGGCAGCCTGCAGCCAATAGAGCTAACGAAATAGACGTTAAGGCAGTTGTTACTCATTATCCAAACCTTCCATGCGCATCATGGGTCACTTCACAAGCAGATTAACCACATGTATTGAAGAAGACGTATGACAGGGTAGCCAGGAATTCGGTACGCTCGCCATGCCCGGCACCGAGTGCCAAAGCGCTCAGCCTCACTCCACATTTCGCCCACCGCCACACCACGCTGTCTGAGCTCGAGAAGGGGAAAGAGAGGAAAACAGTGAACGAGCCGCATTCAAATGACAGTGCAGGCGCACTGCATGCGACTTGGTTTTACATTTCACATTTCTCAACAACATAGATCATAAACCAAACAAGTTTTCAATATTAATTATTTTTGACGTGCTGAAGACAATATAATTTCAATATGGTACAAACTGTCGGCATACGGAGAGACGCAGACGATTTCACAACGTTTCGCAGTCACGTTCCCTCGTAGTTGTGGTTTGTTTAGTTTCATAATCGAAAAATGGTCTTTGACACAAATATGTCAATCGAAATATTATAACACTTTTGCAACCTCATTGTCTAGACTTGACTACCTGAGGAGAGCAATGTAGACGTCCTGGGCAGTTTTAACGTAAAACGATTTGTCATTAAAACTGGAATTACCTTGTAGGATTGTCAGTTACGTCTGCACATGCATGCCCTTTCAACTGTAGCGGTAGATGGTCTCTAAAACAACTCGAAAGGAGAAGTAAGACTGATAGTGAACTCAAAAGGTTTATAAAACTCTCCTTTTCATTCTTGCAGGGCCACAATGAACTCTTCAAACCTCATGTTCTCTATAATGCCAGTGATCTTAGAGAACAGGACTGCCTTTGTCAGAATGAGTTCCTCCTACAATGAGATTTTCTTTTTCAGTGCATACCCAATAAATCAGAAGTTACCTTGCCGCGTTTTCCTGTGGGCGGTGTGCAGTTAAGTCCACTTAAAATGCGAAGTTTGCAATCCATTTCGAATGTTCTAATTTTCGTTCCTGCACTCCTTTTTCCTTCGTAAATTCAACAGTAGAGGGTTTTAAATCTAAAAATCATTCTAGGCATGCGCCTTGACTTACTCAGCGTACTTCTCAGTAATATATGTAGTCTCCATACTCTTCGTTCATTTTAACTGAAAACTGCTGCAGCTGACAATAGAATAATGGGTGCGACATCAGGAATTTTACAATCCACACCACCAGTTTCTTTAAGTGTTCTACGCCTGCGAATTTAGCACAAAGTACTTCTTGATGACGAGAATTCTTTTCTGTTTCATTCTCATCTAAATGTTGAAATTTTCTCTGTAAGGCACTGTAATGTCGTTTCATAGCAACTAAGAGAATCTACATCTACATCTACATTTATACTCTGCAATCCACCCAACGGTGTGTGGCGGAGGGCACTTTACGTGTCACTGTCATTAACTCCCTTTCCTGTTCCAGTCGCGTATGGTTCGCAGGAAGTACGACTGCCAGAAAGCCACCGTGCGCGCTCGAATCTCTCTAATTTTACATTCGTGATCTCCTCGGGAAATATAAGTAGGGGGAAGGAATATATTCGATACCTCATCCAGGAACGCACCCTCTCGAAACCTTGACAGCAAGCTACACCGCGACGCAGAGCGCCTCTCTTGCAGAGTCTGCCACTTGAGTTTGCTAAACATCTCCGTAACGCTATCACGCTTACCAAATAATGCTGTGACGAAACGCGCCGCTCTCCATTGGGTCTTCTCTATCGCCTCTGTCAACCCGACATGGTACGGATCCCACACTGATGAGCAATACTCAAGTATAGGTCGAACGAGTGTTTTGTAAGTCACCTCATTTGTTGATGGACTACATTTTCTAAGGACTCTCCCAATGAATCTCAACCTGGCACCCGCCTTACTAATAATTAATTTTATATGATCATTCCACATCAAATCGTTCCGTACCCATACTCCTAGATATTTTACAGAAGTAACTGCTACCAGTGTTTGTTCCGCTATCATACAATCATACAATAAAGGATCCTTCTTTCTATGTATTCGCAATATATTACATTTGTCTATGTTGAGGGTCAGTTGCCACTCTCTGCACCAAGTGCCTATCCGCTGCAGATCTTCCTGCATTTCGCTGCAGTTTTGTAATGTTGCAACTTCTCTGTATACTACAGCATCATCCGCGAAAAGCCGCATGGAACTTCCGACACTATCTACTAGGTCATTTATATATATTGTGAAAAGAAATGGTCCCATAACACTCCCCTGTGGCACGCCAGAGGTTACTTTATCGTCTGCAGACGTTTCTCCATTGAGAACAACATGCTAAAAACTCTTCAATCCAGACACACAGCTGGACTGATATTCCGTAGGCTCTTACTGTGTTTATCAGGCGACAGTGTGGAACTGTATCGAACGTCTTCCGGAAGTCAAGGAAAACGGCATCTACCTGAGGGCCTGTATCTAATATTTTCTGGGTCTCATGAACAAATAGAGCGAGTTGGGTCTCACACGATCGCAGTTTCCGGAATCCATGTTGATTCCTACAGAGTAGATTCTAGGTTTCCAGAAATGACATGATATGCGAGCAAAAAACAGATCGATGTCAGAGACATAGGCCTATAGTTTTGCGCATCTGTTCGACGACACTTCTTGAAAACTGAAACTACCTGTGGTCTTTTCCAATCATTTGGAAGCTTCCGTTCCTCTAGAGACTTGCGGTACACGGCTGTTAGAAGGGGGGCAAGTTCTTTCGCGTACTTTGTGCAGAATCGAATTGGTATCCCGTGAGGCCCAGTGGACTTTCCTCTGTTGAGTGATTTCAATTGCTTTTCTATTCCTTGGACACTTATTTCAATGTCAGCCATTTTTTCGTTCGTGCGAGGATTTAGAGAAGGAACTGCAGTGCGGTCTTCCTCTGTGAAACAGCTTTGGAAAAAGGTGTTTGGTATTTCAGATTTACGCGTGACATCTTCTGTTTCAATGCCATTATCATCCCAGGGTGTGTGGATATGCTGTTTCGATCCGCTTACTGATTTAACGTAAGACCAGAACTTCCTAGGATTTTCTGTCAAGTCGGTACATAGAATTTTACTTTCGAATTCACTGAATTCTTCACGCATAGCCCTCCTTACGCCAACTTTGACATCGTTTAGCTTCCGTGTGTCTGAGAGGTTTTGGCTACGTTTAAATTTGCAGTGAAGCTCTCTTTGCTTTCGCAGTAGTTTCCTAATTTTGTTGATGCACCACGGTAGATTTTTCCCGTTCCTCACAGCTTTACTCGGCACGTACCTGTCTAAAACGCATTTTACGATTGCCTTGAATTTTTTCCATAAACACTCAACATTGTCAGTGTCGGAACAGAAATTTTCGTTTTGATCTGTTAGGTAGTCTGATATCTGCCTCCTATTACTCTTACTAAATAGATAAACCTTCGTCCCTTTTTTTATATTCCTATTTACTTCCGTATTCAGGGATGCTGCAACGGCCTTATGATCACTGATTCCCTGTTCTGCGCTTACAGAGTCGAAAAGTTTGGGTCTGTTTGTTATCATTAGGTCCAAGACGTTATCTCCACGAGTCGGTTCTCTGTTTAATTGCTCGAGGTAATTTTCTAATAGTGCACTCAGTATAATGTCACTCGATGCTCTGTCCCTACCTCCTGTCCTTAACATCTGGGTGGCCCGGTCTATATCTGGTAAATTGAAATCTCCACCTAATACTATAACACCCTGAGGAAATTTATGTGAAATGTATTCCACATTTTCTCTCAGCTGTTCTGCCTCTAAGGCTGCTGAGTCGGGAGGTCGGTAAGAGAGGCCAATTATTAACCTAGCTCGGTTGTTGAGTATAACCTCCACCCATAATAATTCACAGGAACTATCCACTTCTATTTCACTACAGGATAAACTACTACTAACATCGACAAACACACCACCACCGGTTGCATGCAAATCTACCCTTTCTAAATACCGTCTGTGCCTTCGTAAAGATTTCGTCAGAATTTATCTCTGGCTTCAGACAGCTTTCCGTACCTATAACGATTTCAGCTTCGGTGCTTTCTATCAGCGCTTGAAGTTCCGGTACTTTACCAACGCAGCTTCGACAGTTTACAATTACAATACCGATTGCTGCTTGGTCCCCGCATGTACTGACTTTGCCCTGCACCCTTTGAGGCTGTTGCCCTTTCTGTACTTGCCCGAGGCCATCTAACCTAAAAAACCGCCCTGTCCACGCCACACAACCCCTGCTACCCGTGTAGCCGCCTGCTGTGTGTACTGGACTCCTGACCTATCCAGTGGAACCCGAAACCCCACCACCCTATGGCGCAAGTCGAGGAATCTGCAGCCCACATGGTCGCAGAACCGTCTCAGCCTCTGATTCAGACCCTCCACTCGGCTCTGTACCAAAGGTCCACAGTCAGTCCTGTCGACGATCCTGCAGATGGTGAGCTCTGCTTTCATCCCGCTAGCGAGACTGGCAGTCTTCACCAAATCAGATAGCCGCCAGAAGCCAGAGAGGATTTCCTCCGATCCACAGCGACACACATCATTGGTGCCGACATGAGCGACCACATGCAGACGGGTGCACCCTGTACCCTTCATGGCATCCGGAAGGACCCTTTCCACATCTGGAATGACTTCCCCAGTATGCACACGGAGTGCACATTGGTTTTCTTCCCCTCCCCTGCAGCCATACCCCTAAGGGACCCAATTACACGCCTGACATTGGAGCTCCCAACTACCAGTAAGCCCACCCTCTGCGACCGCCCGGATCTTGCAGACTGAGGGGCAGCCTCTGGAACAGGACAATCAGCCATGTCCGGCCGAAGATCAGTATCAGCCGGAGACAGAGCCTGAAACCGGTTCGTCAGACAAACTGGAGAAGCCTTCCGTTTAGTCCTCCAGAATGTCTTTCGCCCCCTTCCACACCGCGAGACTACCTCCCACTCTACCACGGGTGAGGGGTCAGCCTCAATCTGGGCAGTATCCCAGGCAGCCACAGCCGTAGTCCGATCAAGGGATGCGTGGGACGAGCTGGCCGTCCCCGACAAACCCCCGTCCGGACCCCCACAGTGATGCCCATTGGCAACAGCCTCAAACTGTGTGACTGAAGCCAACACTGCCTGAAGCTGGGAGCGAAAGAAATAAACAAATGAAATTTCGCGCTGTTCCGGATACTTCCGGAGAAGGACGAAGGAAATCCAAGTGACACGCCGGGCCTTGGCACGCCCGCGGCGCGCATACCCCGCACGCGTGAAATTTGGAACTCCGTGGCCGGCTCCGACGTATGCAGTACGATATCTGGGTTCTAACGTGACATCTGGACAACAGGTTGTTTCTTGAAATAATTCTCTTTATTCTTGAAGTTCCCTCACAAATTATGGAAATCTGACTGAAAGAAAAAGCATTTTCGTCCGCTCAGAATCCTTACTGGCTGAGGCAGGTTGAACGTCAGAGGTTTCCGATCTGGCCATTTGGTATGAAATTACGGAATACTACAACACTTGTCTTTACTACATTGAAGAAACTTTAACGGGTAAAACGTACGCATAATTTATTATCAAAGTAATACCAGTTCTCCTAGAGGAAGTACCACTTGAACTACGTAGCAGTATGTGCCACACAAGCACCATGGGTGCCTAGATCACTACCCGTTTGTGGCTAGGAAAGCTCACACTCAGCTCATTGCTGCTCTCTGTATAGGGCTTGAAAGCGTTGTCAATTTGTTTGCACGTTCGCATGATTTTACAAAAAAATGGCTCAAATGGCTCTGAGCACTATGGGACTTAACTTCTGAGTTCATCAGTCCCCTTGAACTTAGAACTACCTAAACCTAACTAACCTAAGGACATCACACACATCCATGCCCGAGGCAGGATTCGAACCTGCGACCGTTGCGGTCGCGCGGCTCCAGACTGTAGCGCCTAGAATCGCTCGGCAATTATAATTTTAGAGTTCTGGGCTTTATTCTGTTGGGGAAATTCAAAGATGAAGTCTATTTACAAGTCGTGACAGCCCAACATGGATTTAAAACATCGCACTGTTGCAGCATATCCGATGACTCTGAATGAATCTCTTAAGTCTGTCTAGAATTCCTTCCACTAGTGGCAGTACCTCCCTTGGAAAAAGCATTTCTGGTCACAAGTCCGTATGATATTTTTTGTTTCTTACCCTCTCAGTGATCGTTTCTTGCAGTTTGTCCAAATTTAGCAAAATCACCATGTATATATTGAGGGTAGAAATTCGTCGTATATGTAATTTTAGAGTGTTTAGAGGAGATCAAAAGAAAACTTTTATTATGCGACAAAAATGTCTTAGATACACCATTTCCCCGCTAATGGTTCATGAGGGTTTTGACACTAATGATGTTCAGATACGGTGTTCAAACTACCGTGTGATGAATATTGTTTTAAATATGTTGCCCCACTCCCATAGATTTCCTTTTGTGGGGAAGATAAAATGTTTAGTGTACGAGACATCAATAGATGCTCCGGAAGAGCTGGTCGCCCGTTTGTCTGAAGCTGCAGCATTATTCGTGACATATAAAGTATCATTGCTTCGGGTGTGTTAAACAATCATTAGCATGGAGGGGCCAGTTGCTTGTTAGCATAAACATATGAAATTTGCGGCAGCATCTATGAGACAATATTCATCACGTGGCAGTTTGAACACCGTCTCTGAATATCACTAGCGTTACAACCTTCATGAGACCCTAGCGAGGAAACCATACACCTGCGACATTATTGTCACACCAAAGTCTGCCGAGAAGACTTAGCCGGATGACAATGCAACTTCGTATGAGTACCGTCTACCAGAGTGCGTTAGTGCTGGTCGTGTTAGTGTTACAGGTGGCAGTCATTAAAACAAAGGCGTTTTTCGCTGCGGCAGCACTTTCTCATGAAATTTCAATCACCAACATTCTCCCCAGAATATGAAAAGATTTTGTTGGCTCCGACCCACATAGGCAGAAATTATCACCATAATAAAACTAGAGAAACCATAACTCGAGCAGAAAGATTTAAGTGTTCGTTTTCTCCGTGCGCTCTTCGAGAGTGGAACGGTAGAGAAGTAGCTTAAATGTGCTTCGATGAACCCTCTACAGTGCCCTTAATTGTGAATTACAGAGTAACCATGTAGATGTAGATGTACCTGGCCTGATAGATACTGTATATACCGGGCATGTGCAGCATCTGGTGTTGAGTGATCACTGTAGAGGACACGGGCATGCCGCATACTCGTGTCAAACGTCAGTTATCAGCATCCAAAAGAGTATGAATAGGTTCTCGCTGTGGTTTACCTGGACGGCTGTTGCAATCATGCACTATCCAGATTTGTGGGGCGTTCAGATGTTACAGTGGCGTGGTGTTGCTCTGTGTGGAAACGTCAGGGCAGGCATACATGTCGTCAAGGTTCCATCGACCACGCCTGAATACCACAAGGGAGTATCGGCATGTTATCCAGCAAGCACATCGTATCCCCTTCACATCTCTCCCAGCTATCGAAGAACGAGTAATGGACTGCGCAACATTCTGCGTCATCCTGCATCATTGGTCGGATAATAGCACAAGCTGGATTAGTCATCTACCGTTTTATACATAGGCTGCCGTTTATCCACAACACAAACGGCTCTGCTTGGAGCGGTGCCTTGACTGGGAAGCATGGACTGCTCATGAATGGCTTCGCATTATGTTAATCGATTAATCGAAGTTCTACACTACCCCGGTTGACCACCATCAGCGAGTATGCTGATGACCTGGACAGAGATACGATTCTTCCAATGTTTTGAGGTGGCACAGAGGTCCTGGGTGGCTTCATGGTGTGGGGAGCCATTGGGTATTTTTCCAGGTCATGGCTGGTAGCGATTGAGGGTACTCTGATGGCACAATGATACATCACGGAGAGCTCGTCTCTTCATGTGTTAACCTCTTATACAATAATCGATGTTTCGTTTTTCAATATGACATTGATAATTCATACAAGGCATGTGTCTATGACAAGTCTGAGTAATTCTTAGGTACTGTCGTGGTCAGCAGGATCCCCATATCTGTCTCTCATAAAACATGTGTTGCACCAGCTGAGACTCCATCCCAGTTCCAGTATCCAAGATATCAAAGAACAGTTACAACGGTTGTGGGTCAGTTTGCCTCAAGAGAGGATGTAAAGGCTTTGTTACACACTACCCAATCGAATCAGTACATGCAGCCAGTCGAGATGGAATGCAGCTTCATAGTGGTAAGTGGGCTCATACTGCCAAGTTATTTGTAAATTTGACTCGAAATCTAACATATTTTCAGAACTGATGTGATTTAATTTTGGTTCCATATTGGTTACTATTTCTGAAAATATGTCAGATTTCGAGCTCGAAAAAGATATAGTAGTCAGTCAAAAAGTTAATTTTTCTGCTTGATTAAAAAGGAATGCATATAGCTTGCTGTCACCCGCTGCACATACACATGGTGAACTACTAGCGACAACATACTGTTTTAAGTCCCAGTTGCTAGCACGTACTTTCAAGTTAGGGTATGTATACTGTCAGCTTCTGGTTGTAGAATAACCGTTTCAGAGTTGAATGCCCATATATTTGTGTCAACTATCACTACCTTTACCTGCTTAATATTGTAGTTTAACAGAAGTTAGCATTACCAGCAAGAGATGACAAATGTCTTGTACTGAAACATAAAGTCAGTATCCTAGCATGGAGTCGCTATAATGCTTAGGATTATTGGGTGGTGTGTAGTTCTACATCTACATCTACATTTATACTCCGCAAGCCACCCAATGGTGTGTGGCGGAGGGCACTTTACCCGTCACTGTCATTACCTCCCTTTTCTGTTCCAGTCGCGTATGGTTCACAGGAAGAACGACTGCCGGAAAGCCTCCGTGCGCGCTCGAATCTCTCTAATTTTACATTCGTGATCTCCTCGGGAGGTATAAGTAGGGGGAAGCAATATATTCGATACCTCATCCAGAAACGCACCCTCTTGAAACCTGGACAGTAAGCTACAACGCGATGCAGACCGCCTGTCTTGCACAGTCTGCCACTTGAGTTTGCTAAACATCTCCGTAACGCTATCACGCTTACCAAATAATGCTGTGACGAAAAGCGCCGCTCTTCTTTGGATCTCCTCTACCTCCTCCGTCAACCCGACATGGTACGGATCCCACACTGATGAGCAAAACTCAAGTACAGGTCGAACGAGTGTTTTGTAAGCCTCCTCCTTTGTTGATGCACTACATTTTCTAAGGACTCTCCCAATGAAACTCAACCTGGTATCCGCCTTACCAACAATTAATTTTATATGATCATTCCATTCCAAATCGTTCCGCACGCATACTCCCAGATATTTTACAGTTACCAGTGTTTGTTCTGCTATCATATAATCACACAATAAAGGATCCTTCATTCTATGTATTCGCAATACATTACATTTGTCTATGTTAAGGGTTAGTTGCCACTCCCTGCACCAATTGCCTATCAACTGCAGATCTTCCTGCATTTCGCTACAATTTTCTAATGCTGCAACTTCTCTGTATACTACAGCAACATCCGCGAAAGCCGCATGGAACTTCCGACACTATCAACTTTGTCATTTATATATATTATTGAAACCATAGCGACCCTCGTTTCTTACATGAACGCGTATTACTACTATTCAGTACGCTCGTGCAGCCACCACCTGGAGCCAACTACGACGGGTGGTCCACAACTGTCTACCATTCGAGATGAATCAAAGAGCAGCCGCCGTCAAACCCTGCTTCCATGAGGTGGGGGCCTACTATCCGCGCTATGTCGGGATGCTGCTCATTTGGCATGTTGTTACCAGCGGGCCAATTGTTGGCTAACTTCCATCTGCCGCTGCTTGTCGGCTCCGGAGGTCCGCGGTTCGACCCACGGCCATCTGGCTGCACTACCGCTATTGATTGTGCAGGCACACCCTGTTGCTGACCACCGCCCCGTGCGGGTAAACGCGGTAGCTGTTTGCCATCCCCTGTGCCGACACACGTCGCCACTGTGAGCCGCCTCCGTCCGCAATGGGTCCACGGGTTGATTGTGCACGCTCTGCGCTTCCCGCCCCGAACTTCGAATTTGTGCTGCCTGCGCGGCCGCCGCCATGGGTTGCCACACGCTGCCCTGAGTCGACACCTCCTCCGCTCGGCTTACCGCATAGCTTCGCCGGACGCCGCGCGCTGTTCGAGCGAACAAGTCGTTTCTGAGCCGAGAGCGCTGTCGCTAGCTGAGCCCAGCGAGCGTCTTATGGGCGTTGACTGTCTTCTGGAACTATCACGATTGTCATGGTTTGCTATGAAATAAAAGTTTATTATTAAAAAACTAAAAACCCGTCTCGATTGCGAAAAAAGCACCTAGTGTGAAGTGTTAACCCAGGTCTCGGCGTAGATAACTACACCTTCTTTAGAACAACAATAAAACCCACAAGTGCCTAAGAAGACCTTTGTCAATGATTAAAAGAACACCATAGCTATACCTTTATAAACGAAAAAGAAAAGGCATACACAAACAGTACATATGTACAAAGTCAAAAGCATTACTTAACTTAATGGTGTACGCTCCACCTCACACCGGCCTGTGTTCGATGGGCCATGACCCGCCATAAACTGCAGCTACAAATGGTTTCATCCCCTATTTAGCCTGTTCTTGTTCTATCCACTCCATTTTTTGATATACGTTGATCCACGGTTGGGAATATATTTGGGCTTTTTAACCCTGACCCATGTATAAACTTTCTCGTATTCGTATACGCATGCGCATTCAAGTAACATCCCTTGTCTTGCACATGTGCATAGGTAGCGGGCCAGGCTTGTAAGTGAGCGACCATTTGTAGCTGCAGTTTATGACGGGTCATGGCTCATCGAACATAGGCCGGTGTGAGGTGGAGCGTACACCATTAAGTTAAGTAGTGGTTTTGACTTTGTACATATGCACTGTTTGTGTATGCCTTTTGTTTTTCGTTTATAAAGGTATAGCTATGGTGTTCTTTTAATCATTGACAAAGGTCTTCTTCGGCACTTGTGGGTTTTATTGTTGTTCTGAAGAAGGTGTAGTTATCTACGCCGAAACCTGGGTTAACACTTAACATTAGGTGTTTTTTTCGCATTCGAGGCGGGTTTTTAGTTTTTTAGTATATTAACCAACGATTGCTGACGCCCTGCGATGTTGAAGGTTCTTAAATAAAAGGTTACTTAGCAATGTAGTATTTCTGACGGAACGTCAAACAACGGCCTGATATCTACCCACCAAATCTCTGCAACCACTCCTGTGATTTTGAACTACAGGCTATCGCGACCACAAGAAGCTCAGCTCCACCACCAATCAGAGGCTATCCAACCCAAACCTCTACACGAGTGTTACACATTGTCAGTCACAACTGATTTCAAACACGAGCGCTGTCACTTAATGCTGTCAGATACTATCAGACCAATTGTGTGATTGGATTGAAGAGTTCCTAGATAACAGAACGCAGCATGTCATTCTCAATGGAGAGAAGTCTTCCGAAGTCAGAGTGATTTCAGGTGTGCCGCAGGAGAGTGTCGTAGGACCGTTGCTATTCACAATATACATAAATGACCTTGTGGATGACATCGGAAGTACACTGAGGCTTTTTGCGGATGATGCTTTGGTATATCGGGAGGTTGTAACAATGGAAAACTGTACTGAAATGCAGGAGGATCTGCAGCGAATTGACGCATGGTGCAGGGAATGGCAATTGAATCTCAATGTAGATAAGTGTAAAGTGCTGCGAAACATAGAAAGAAAGATCCTATATCATTTAGCTACACTATAGCAGGTCAGCAACTGGAAGCAGTTAATCCCACAAATTATCTGAGAGTACGCGTTAGGAGTGATTTAAAATGGAATGATCATATAAAGTTGATCGTCGGTAAAGCAGATGCCAGACTGAGATTCATTGGAAGGATCCTAAGGAAATGCAATCCGAAAACAAAGGAAGTAGGTTACAGTACGCTTGTTCGCCCACTGCTTGAATACTGCTCAGCAGTGTGGGATCCGTACCAGATATAGTTGATAGAAGAGATAGAGAAGATCCAACGGAGAGCAGCGCGCTTCGTTACAGGATCATTTAGTAATCGCGAAAGCGTTACGGAGATGATAGATAAACTCCAGTGGAAGACTCTGCAGGAGAGACGCTCAGTAACTCGGTATGGGCTTTTGTTGAAGTTTCGACAACATACCTCCACCGAGGAGTCAAGCAGTATATTGCTCCCTCCTATGTACACTCCTGGAAATGGAAAAAAGAACACATTGACACCGGTGTGTCAGACCCACCATACTTGCTCCGGACACTGCGAGAGGGCTGTACAAGCAATGATCACACGCACGGCACAGCGGACACACCAGGAACCGCGGTGTTGGCCGTCGAATGGCGCTAGCTGCGCAGCATTTGTGCACCGCCGCCGTCAGTGTCAGCCAGTTTGCCGTGGCATACGGAGCTCCATCGCAGTCTTTAACACTGGTAGCATGCCGCGACAGCGTGGACGTGAACCGTATGTGCAGTTGACGGACTTTGAGCGAGGGCGTATAGTGGGCATGCGGGAGGCCGGGTGGACGTACCGCCGAATTGCTCAACACGTGGGGCGTGAGGTCTCCACAGTACATCGATGTTGTCGCCAGTGGTCGGCGGAAGGTGCACGTGCCCGTCGACCTGGGACCGGACCGCAGCGACGCACGGATGCACGCCAAGACCGTAGGATCCTACGCAGTGCCGTAGAGGACCGCACCGCCACTTCCCAGCAAATTAGGGACACTGTTGCTCCTGGGGTATCGGCGAGGACCATTCGCAACCGTCTCCATGAAGCTGGGCTACGGTCCCGCACACCGTTAGGCCGTCTTCCGCTCACGCCCCAACATCGTGCAGCCCGCCTCCAGTGGTCTCGCGACAGGCGTGAATGGAGGGACGAATGGAGACGTGTCGTCTTCAGCGATGAGAGTCGTTTCTGCCTTGGTGCCAATGATGGTCGTATGCGTGTTTGGCGCCGTGCAGGTGAGCGCCACAATCAGGACTGCATACGACCGAGGCACACAGGGCCAACACCCGGCATCATGGTGTGGGGAGCGATCTCCTACACTGGCCGTACACCACTGGTGATCTTCGAGGGGACACTGAATAGTGCACGGTACATCCAAACCGTCATCGAACCCATCGTTCTACCATTCCTAGACCGGCAAGGGAACTTGCTGTTCCAACAGGACAACACACGTCCGCATGTATCCCGTGCCACCCAACGTGCTCTAGAAGGTGTAAGTCAACTACCCTGGCCAGCAAGATCTCCGGATCTGTCCCCCATTGAGCATGTTTGGGACTGGATGGAGCGTCGTCTCACGCGGTCTGCACGTCCAGCACGAACGCTGGTCCAACTGAGGCGCCAGGTGGAAATGGCGTGGCAAGCCGTTCCACAGGACTACATCCAGCATCTCTACGATCGTCTCCATGGGAGAATAGCAGCCTGCATTGCTGCGAAAGGTGGATATACACTGTACTAGTGCCGACATTGTGCATGCTCTGTTGCCTGTGTCTATGTGCCTGTGGTTCTGTCAGTGTGATCATGTGATGTATCTGACCCCAGGAATGTGTCAATAAAGTTTCCCCTTCCTGGGACAATTAATTCACGGTGTTCTTATTTCAATTTCCAGGAGTGTATATCTCGCGAAGAGACCATGAGGATAAAATCAGAGAGATTAGAGCCCACACAAAGGCATACCGACAGTCCTTCTTTCCACGAACAATACGAGACTGGAATAGAAGGGAGAACCGATAGAGGTACTGAAGGTACCCTCCGCCACACACCGTCAGGTGGCATGCGGAGTATGGATGTAGATGTAGATGTAGATGTAGAATGCAGGTCTGTCTCTGTTCCGGCGTATCGTCAAGCGTCGGCACGCCGATCGGGAACGTTAGAGCAGAGAGGGTTGTGAAGAGGACGTCAACCAGTTGCACGCCTGCCCAGGGCGGCAGTGCCCTCGACACGAAGAGGACGTAAGCCCCGCGCCGCCTGGCCGCTGCCCAGTTGAAGACTAAAGTGGTCAGCACGGAAGTAGAGTACTCAAAGTCCCGGCCGCTGCCTGCGGCCAGTAGGGGCGGGCTGTGATTCTCCCACCTCCTGGCTTTGTTACCATGTAGGTAGTGGTGCGGTAGGCCAGAGCAGCTGAAAGCTCAGTGTTGCCGTGCTGATTTCGGTGTCTTACTGTCTTTAAAAAGGTGCTTTGACGTGTGTTCGATGGTGAACAACAGTGCAGGAGCAACGGCCTACTTTTAGTTCAGGTCCGAACGCTGTTGCAGAGGCAACGGAAAAAGCATGCGACGTTCAGCCGGCCGGTGTGGCCGTGCGGTTCTAGGCGCTTCAGTCTGGAAACGCGTGACCGCTACGGTCGCAGGTTCGAATCCTGCCTCGGGCATGGATGTGTGTGATGTCCTTAGGTTAGTTAGGTTTAAGTAGTTCTAAGTTCTAGGGGACTGATGACCTTAGAAGTTAAGTCCCATAGTGCTCACAGCCATTTGAACCATGCGAAGTTCAGAAAAACGCGAAATCCCGAAGATTGGCTAAAATTTACAGACGCGTGAAATTTGGCACGGACTTCAATGTGAGATGCCTTTAATAGGTTCCACAACGAAACATTGTCTCGAAATTTGGTAGAAAATCCGAAGAAATTCTGGTCGTATGTAAAGTGCACAAGCGGCAAGACGCAGTCAATACCTTCGCTGCGCAGTGGCGATGGCACTGTTACCGACGACTGTGCCGCTAAAGCGGAGTTATTGAACGCAGTTTTCCGAAATTCCTTAACCAGGGAAGACGAATGGAATATTCCAGAATTTGAAACACGAACAGCTGCTTGCATGAGTTTCTTAGAAGTAGATACCTTAGGGGTTGCGAAGCAACTCAAATCGCTTGATACGGGCAAGTCTTCAGGTCCAGATTGTAAACCAATTAGGTTCCTTTCGGATTACGCTGATACAATAGCTCCCTACTTAGCAATCATATACAACCGCTCGCTCACCGATAGATCAGTACCTACAGATTGGCTCAAATGGCTCTGAGCACTATGGGACTGAACTTCTAAGGTCATCAGTCCCCTAGAACTTAGAACTACTTAAACCTAACTAACCTAAGGACATCACACACATCCATACCCGAAGCAGGATTCGAACCTGCGACCGTAGCGGTCACGCGGTTCCAGACTGTAGCGCCTTTAACCGCTTGGGCACCCCAGCCGGCACACCTACATATTGGAAAATTGCGCAGGTCGCACCAGTGTTTAAGAAGGGTAGTAGGGGTAATCCATCGAACTACAGACCTATATCATTGACGTCGGTTTGCAGTAGGGTTTTGGAGCATATACTGTATTCAAACATTATGAATCACCTAGAAGGGAACGATCTATTGATACGTAATCAGCATGGTTTCAGAAAACATCGTTCTTGTGCAACACAGCTAGGTCTTTATTCGCACGAAGTAATGGCCGCTATCGACAGGGGATCTCAAGTTGATTCCGTATTTCTAGATTTCCGGAAAGCTTTTGACACCGTTCCTCACAAGCGACTTCTAATCAAGCTGCGGGCCTATGGGGTATCGTCTCAGTTGTGCGACTCGATTCGTGATTTCCTGTCAGGAAGGTCGCAGTTCGTTGTAATAGACGGCAAATGATCGAGTAAAACTGAAGTGATATCAGGTGTTCCCCAGGGAAGCGTCCTGGGACCTCTGCTGTTCCTGATATATATAAATGACCTGGGTGACAATCTGAGCAGTTCTCTTAGTTTGTTCGCAGATGATGCTGTAATTTACCGTCTAGTAAGGTCATCCGAAGACCAGTATCAGTTGCAAAGCGATTTAGAAAAGATTGCTGTATGGTGTGGCAGGTGGCAGTTGACGCTAAATAACGAAAATTGTGAGGTGATCCACATGAGTTCCAAAAGAAATCCGTTGGAATTCGATTAGTCGATAAATAGTACAATTCTCAAGGCTGTCAATTCAACTAAGTACCTGGGTGTTAAAATTACGAACAACTTCAGTTGGAAAGACCACATAGATAATATTGTGGGGAAAGCGAGCCAAAGGTGGCGTTTCATTGGCAGGACACTTAGAAGATGCGACAAGTCCACTAAAGAGACAGCTTACACTACACTCGTTCGTCCTCTGTTAGAATATTGCTGCGCGGTGTGGGATCCTTAGCAGGTGGGATTGACGGAGGACATCGAAAGGGTGCAAAAAAGGGCAGCTCGTTTTGTATTATCACGTAATAGGAGAGAGAGTGTGGCAGATATGATACGCGACTTGGGATGGACGTGCGTAGAACTGTACTCGAATATCACGACAGAGGAGAGTATCCAACGGCTACAAAAATACAGGCTGACCTCCGTGAAAAAATTAATTACTTGGCCTCAGAAACCTCCGTTCTTCGTCTTCTCCGCTCCGTCGGTTTCCGATTCAAGAATTGTAATGCCGGACGGAAATTCTTAGTGGAACGCACATACATTGCAGCAGCAAGAGCTAAGTTTTTGCGTACAATGCACTTCTTGCGTGCTGAACGCACCTGGCCTGAAGTGTACTTGGATGAAACTTGGGTTCCATAGAACCACACCAGTAAGTATATATGGCGCGACTCCAAAGGAAACGGCGGTTTGAAAGTGCCTACTGGTAGAGGTGGCCGATTAATCATCGCCCACGCTGGTTCATTAACCACAGGCTTCATACCAGAGGCCAAACTTGTTTTCTATGGTGGACAAAGTTCTTGCCAATCCGGTTACCATTCAGAAATGAATGGAGAAGTTTTTAAGAATTGGTTTTTTCGACTGTTGTCAGCACTGGAAGGGGGTTAAAATGATTCAAATGGCTCTAAGCACTATGGGACTTAACATCTGGGGTCATCAGTCGCCTAGAACTTAGAGCTACTTAAACCTAACTAACCTAAAGACATCACACACATCCATGCCCAAAGCAGGATTCGAACCTGTGACCGTAGCAGTCGCGCGGTTCCGGACTGAAGCGCCTAGAACATCTCGGCCATTGAGGTCGGCCTGGAACAAGGGTCAATTATCGTGATGGATAATGCCAGCTACCATTCAACTGAGATAGAAAAGCTGCCATGTTCAAATTGGCGCAAGGTAGATATTATGGAGTGGTTAAAGAGAAAGAATGTTTCATTTTCAGTCCATCAAACGAAGGGTGAACTCCTGTCTAAGGAAGAAATCGTACGTGCCAAAAAGACTCAGGGATTAGATCACCTGGCAAACGAAATCTGACACCAAGTGCTACGTCTACCACCGTATCACAGCCAGTATAATCGCATTGAATTGATATGGGCCCAAGTAAAGCCAGAAGTAGCGAAAAGAAATACTACTTTCAAACTTACTGATGTCGAGAAGCTCTTGACAATGTTACTCAACAGGACTCGGAGAGGTGCGTAAAACACGCAGAAGCATTGCAAGAAACTGATTTCTAGAACCAGGCTTTAAGAGACACCACAGTAGAATCTGTGATGATACACATGGCTGAAACAAGCGACAGTGAATCTGAAGACAGGGAGCCAGAAGATCCGTCAGTTAGGTAAAAGCCGTCTATGTAAAAAGCTGACTTGATTTAAATGTTTGTCTATTCATTTCAGTTGAAAGGACATACTTCAAATGTTTTTCCCTTACAGTAGATGTCTGATAAATTTATCACAACTGGTGGTGATTAGTTTTCTCGAAAGTAACTGTCAGTTAAAATAAGACTATATATACTAAGATGGTATCTGTTCTTTCGGACATGTCAGAAAGAACAGATACCGTCTTAGTATATATATATATATATATATATGTATATATATATATATATATAGTTAAGGCTCACCGGCCACTTGACCATCTTCTTCTTCTGTGCGAATGCACAAACAGTGCCTGAACTCTTACGGGAATCGGCAACGCGCCGCGAGTAATGAGTATAATGGGCGGGGGCACTACGAATGTAGTGCGGGACAATACGTTGAGAATGTGGGTTTCGCGGGAGGCGTGCCAGAGATAAATTCCTGCAGTCGCGCTATCCTCTATGTCCTCGGTGGCTCAGCTGGATGCCGGCACGGTAACTCAGCGCGTTCGGTCAGGGGGTTCGTTGCCTTCTGTAATAAAAAAAAAAAAAAACGAGTAAATGGATTAGCGACGAACTGAAACGTGTGTCTTCCGACGTCCGCCCCGAGCATATACAACTAACGAAAACGAACAAAATGAGATTTAAAAAAAATGGCTAGAGCGCCTGCCATGTAAGCAGGAGATCCCGGGTTCGAGTCCCGGTCGGGGCACACATTTTCATCTGTCCCCGTTGACGTATGTCAACGCCTGTAAGCAGCTAAGGGTGTTTATTTCAGTGTCAAATAAGATCGTCAATTCTGCATTAATTAACAACAGTTCTTTCTAAAAACCGGTATCCAATGTCTTTACATTCAGATACAATCTTACTGAATTTGGTTTATTTGTACATTCGAAATGTAACTCCTTTTTTTCATAGAACGATTTACTAGCTGTTTCGTAGTATTGGTAATGCAGTTCATAAAATGACAAATGTTGTGGTGGTTCTGTATAGACTGTATATATAAACAATGCAGTAACATCAGAACAGTCACAGCACCTATTCTTATTCTTCGAGAACAGCATAGAAATCTGTGATACTTGACGACTTTTACAAAAAGCTAGAACGACAAATTGTGCTACTTTAATATGACAGACGATAGTATCCGATGGCTAGGGAAATACAGGGTAATGTCCGTGATAGATTGATTATTCTGGCCCGTCACTTCAATGCACTGTCTTCTCCGCCCACTTGGTTTTTAATCCAGAAATTGTAATGATGGACGAGATTTGTAAAAAAAGACAGGGACATTGCAGTAGTTAAGAACAAGGGTTTTGTGTACCAAGCACATAATGCGTGCTGAGAATAATAGGCTTACAGAAAATTTAGATAAAACTTGAGTTTCACAAATACTTTCGAATAAATATTTTGCTCGACTTCAGTGAAAATATTGGCTTCTAAATTAGTACAATTATTTTTGCATAGGATATATTTGGGTTTTGTCTGATGGATGCAAGGACGAAGGATATGTATTTCAGCCAGTAAAATGTTTTCGGAAAGTAGGGAATATTCTCCGTCATATTAAGGAAAGCAGTCCGAACAAAACTCTTGGGGACGGCCTACAACGACCCGCGCGTTGCTGCGCAAGGCATATCAAGGAAGTAACTTGCCTCTGTGCGTTATACGGTACAATAATGATGTCTGACATGTTACCAAAAATAACTTTGTAGTTTTCTTAACAACATTCTCGGGGGAAGTTCCTCTACAGTCCTACAGAACGAAAATTCATCAACGACTACATTTTTCGCTCTGCAGTCGGCACAGTTTCACACATCTTATAATATTTTATTTTTTATCTTAGAATACTTTTACGTTTCTGGAATAAAAGACGCAGAATATGCATCTGTAAACTTTGAGGACGTTCATATTTTTTTCAGTCCAATTACATTAGTGATTCTGTTACTAACACAGGTTGAAGTAAAAAATTATTTTCCTCCAAAATTTCTTGTAACGTTAGTTTTCATTTTTTTCCTAGCAGCTAGTGAGAATTTTATTTTGGAAAATACTCCATCATATTGTAGACTAAACATAGAGTTGCCGAATAACTTTTTTGAATTTCTACAAATATTTGAAATTATCACTATAAAAAGTTGACAATGCTGTAAGACGGCGAGATGACATTGAAGCCATATTTTCGTGCCGGCCACTATAGTAGTTCGCCGACTTCGACAGCGGTATGAAAAATAGGCACTTATATAGCAGCGACTTAGGAACATTAATACTTGTCTTGTTTTGCGAATTGTATATACTGAAGAGATCGCTTATGTTGCATGTCTCCCTTTGCTTGCGACACATCATCGTAAATTCTCAAAGTTAAGTATTGTTATTTATTGTGTGTAAATAAAATTCATTAATACGATTTGCTGGAATTGTTGTCTAGCTATCCGAGAAAGCATGTTTCCTAGGCACCCCATATTTGACGAATAGGAAGGATACAACAGTCTCAACCAGTGTCCGAGTTAACAACGCGAAGAGATCGACATGCAGTGCACATTTAGAGCACGATACCTTAGAAAAAATCATCTCTCACAGTGGTGTGTAGTGTGATCTGGCTAGTCGCTATTTTGCCTCTTTTTAAATGATGCAAAGCATGAAGTGCACCAAAGGCACAATCAGTCTTTTAAACCATGTAGCTGAGAGTGTAGTTCACCCTGGAGGTGGTTCTGCGATGCTTTGGGGTGCTTTTCGTATCACGACATGGACCCACTTTTTGTTGTTACCGTGAATGTGAACCAGGATATTTATTTCAACATTCTTATTGGCAAACTATTGCCCTTTCTTCTTCATGTTAATGGTGACGGTGTTGTGAACGTTTCATGATTGGAAGCTGAAAAAATTCTAATCATCTTCAATTTATGTAGTCCTGTCTTCCTTAGTTGCGTGTAATACGGTATATTGATAATATTTTACTTTTTGAACCGTCTGACTACAACTGAACGAAACATAATTTTTGTGCCATACGCGTTTCGCCTGTATTCCCTACTATGCATTTTTATGAGCCTGGAATATGTACATATTTTTACCATTTAGTTTACATTTTGGGGCAATGTTCCTATAGGTTATAAACAGTTCAAGTTGTTGGTTTTTGCTATGATGTAGTAAAATTTGAAATTCTACTTACGGGTTGTGTGGACGATTTTTTACATATTATGTTTCTGTTCCATTTTTGGTGCCGTTTCTTTTCTTGTAATTGCCACTTGAGGTTTTTACCACATTTCACAGCATTAGAAACTGAACACTTGTTTCGATGCAGTGTTTTGGTTTGTGTTTCTGACTGTCAGATGTTATTGACAAAGATCTAATGTTATTGCTAACTATCGAGTGTAATTTTTGAAGTATCTGTGATCTGTTTGTGTAAGCGCGCGCGTGCGCGTGTGTGTGTAGTTGGCAATAACATTCGATCTTTGGCAATAACATCCGACAGTTGGCAACACAAACTAAAACATTGCATCAAAACAAGTGTTCAATTCCTAGTGCTGTGAAATGTGAAAAAAAACCGAAGTGGCAATTGTAAGAAAAGGAACGGCACCAAAAATGGAACAGAAACGTAATACGTGGAAAATCTTCCACGCAACCTGTAAGTAGAATTTAAAATATTACTTCATCATAGCAAAAACAAACCACCTGAAATGTTTATAACCTATAGGAACATTTCCCCGAAATGAAAGCTAAATAGTAAAAATATGTATATATTCCAGGCCACTGAAGATGCCTTGCAGAGAAGAAAGGCGAAACGCGCATGGCACGAAAATTGTGTTTCATTCAGTTGTAGTCAGACGACCTAAAAAGTTAAAAATTATAAATATACCGTAACATTCTAACCCTACAAAAAATGTCTGAGATTGTCTGGAACAGCGAGTGAAACGTAGTAGTCTATATAGACGCAGTATGGTAGCTCTAATGGATCTGCCGGCCGGAGTGGCCGAGCGGTTAAAGGCGCTACAGTCTGGAACCGCACGACCGCTACGGTCGCAGGTTCGAATCCTGCCTCGGGCAAGGATGTGTGTGATGTCCTTAGGTTAGGTAGGTTTAAGTAGTTCTAAGTTCTAGGGGACTTATGACCACAGCAGTTGAGTCCCATAGTGCTCAGAGCTATTTGAACCATTTTCTAATGGATCTAATCATCAATGAGTTGCTTTAGCTGGATATGGCATACCAAAAGGAACTTACAGACTTCTTTTTTCACCGAACTGAAGCCGTTATCAAGGCTTACACTGTTTTGGCTTGATGTTCCCTGGCGGACTTATGTTTTTAGAGTTTTATATCTCGCATCGGGATCATGGATAGAAGATCATAAGATTCAGTGCAAACTCTTTGCACCTGAACCCACAAAAGAGCGTGGGTTAGCTACTTTCTGCCGCATTGGGTCCATAGTCTTACTTCCAACTGACTTTCGGCGACTGTGCACGTTCTGCGCCACATAATTCTCTTGTTTATGATACTGCTCGGTGCCAAAACATAGCGGCACATGTAATATTTGTAAAGACAAAAGCACCATGCTGTCACCAGGTCGGTAGGTTGTAAACACATTAAATTGAGGTGTTTTGGCGATCTGCTACTTACGGTTATTTTTAAAGGAACGTAAAATGTTTTATTAATTTTTTGAGATTATTATGTTTTTATGCCATAAAAAATCAGTTGTAAACTGTGTAACATTTTGCTAGCATTTCTATTAAATAAAGATAGAATAAGGACACGTTTTTATTTATTACTGTTCTTCATAATGTCGAATATGTTGCAGTAACTCGGCGAACATTTACGCTAAAATAAAACCGGACTCGCACGATCGTGCTGATCCTCTAACCATCTATGTTTTTAGTGAAATAATATTTTTACTGTTTTTCATCGTCTAATACGTCAAAATACACAGAGAATTAAACTCAATTCTCAATTTTCTTAAAGAAAAGTGCTCATGGTGAAAAGAGAAACAGATAGCAATTTTCCCTAGCTCAATATGCGAGTGGAATACGACAGGAAAAAAAAAAACATTTTTTTTTCCACGACGTATTCTCTGCAATAAACCGCACAGTTTCCTTAGGAGTATGTATGTAAATGTACTGCCTGATCGACAGCCTGAGAAAAAAAAAATGAAGCACCATGAAAGAGAGAAACAAACGAAATGAAATTTTACGGACTGACAGGGTTTGTGATGATATTTCATTGATTGCAAAATCGAGTCAAATTGAAAAATAATTTGCAGTATAAGCCCACTTACCACTATTAAGCTGCACCCTTTCTCGCCTGGATGCATCCATTGATTAGGTTTGGAATGGTGTCATAAACCTGTTGTATCTCTCCTCGGGCAAGCTTGCCAATAAGTGTTGTAACTGTCCTGGATAGCGGCAGTAGGACGCAGTTGCCCGAGCTGAGCTCTGCATGTTCTGTCGGGGCCAGCTCTGAGGATCTTACTGGCCACGGGTGTAAATCAGTATCACACCGCAGTTCATAGACAAAAGTGTCATGTGTAGACGAACATTATTCTATTGAAAAGTGACACCCAGGTCTCCGCAGTACACGTTGACGATAGTCACTCGGCGTAGTGCTGAAGCACGGTTCGTCATTGAACGCAGTACGACGCAGTTCATCACCAGTCCATGCTTTCAGTCCACTGCACCAAGCAAAACGTAGCCGTTTGTGTTGTAGTGTTAATGCCAGCCTAAGCATCGGACGGTCCAGCTGCTGCTACTCTCCAACCAACGGTGCACAATGACACAGAATGTTACAGGAAGTCCATTAATTGTTCTGGGATGGCAGGCGCAGGGGACTACGATGTGCTTGTTGCACAAAACGGCGGTCCTTACTTTTGGAGGTCAGAAGTGATCGGTCGGAGCGTAGACGACGAGTATGCCTGCCGTCACTTTCCCACGACATCAGGTCGCTGTCAAACCCGAAAGTCTCACAAATCTGGATATTGCATGATTAGGTCAACCAGCTCAATGGAGACCTACAATGAGGCACCTATCAAACTCTCAGAAGCTGAAAACGCTGTCTCACACTAATATGTGGCGTCTCCGAGTCGTGCACAAAGTCGTAACATCTGAAACTGTTCACGCCCTTTATACGAGGGGGGACCCAAAAGAAACCGGACTCCGAGGGCGCTGCCACTCGTAGACGTAGTACAGGGTTCTGACGCTAGATGGTGTAGTAGAGACCTTCATGAAACTGCTGTGCAGACGGCGTCAGTGTAGAGCTGAACGTGCAAGTGTGGTATTGTGTTTCTCTGACTGTTGGCGGGTTACCTCTGCGAAGTCGTTATGGCAACTTTAAAAGAACAAAGAGTGTGTGTGAAATTTTGTTTCCTGCTTAAAAAAACTGCAACGGAGACACACCAAAAATTCAGGAAGCTTTCCAGGAGGACGCTATGAGCCGCACACAGGTTTTCGAGTGGTTTGGGCTCTTTAAACGTGGTGAGATGTGTGTTGAAGACCAAGCTCGTTCTGGACGCCCTTCAACATCGCGAAATGAGGAGAACATTGAAAAGGTCCGCCAAAAGATCAACGAGGATCGTCGGCAAACGATCGACCAAAATTCAGCAGAGACAGGAATCAGTTGGAGCACGTGCCAGAGGATTTTGAGTGAGGATTTGCACGTGAGACGTGTTGCTGCTAAATTTTTTCCGCGCCTTCTCACACAGAAGTAAAAAACCATCCGCATGAATGTGTGTCACGACTTGAAAACAGAGATTTCACGTGATCCAAACTTCTTGTACGAAGTCATTAGAGGGGGTGAGAGTTGGTGTTACGGGTATGACCCAGAAACCAAGCAAGCGTCAAGCCAGTGGAGGACTCCCAACTCTCCCAAGGCAAGTGAGGTCAAATGTGAAGACGATGATCATTGTCTTTTTTGATGTTCGTGGAATTGTGCATCGGGAATTCGTACACCCTGGCCAGACTGTTAACCAGCACTTTTACTTGGATGTTTTAAGGCGTCTGCGAGAGAATGTGAGGAGGAAACGTCCGGAACTTTGGCGATCAGGTGACTGGTTTCTGCATCACGACAACGCTCCAGCACACACGGCCTTACGAGTGACCCACTATTTGGCACCTCAGAGGTGGTCTATCGTTCCCCACGCTCCGTATTCGCCGGACTTAGCCCCGTGCGACTTTCTCCTATTTCCACGAATGAAAAAAATGCTAAAAGAGGAGCATTATGACGATGTGGAGGCGGTAAAAACAGCTTCGCAAAGGGCACTGGACAATGTCAAACTTGAAGAGTCCCAAACATGCTTCAAACAGTGGGAAAAGAGACTTGACAAGTGCATCGCATGTAATGGAGAGTATTTTGAAGGTGACTGAAGTAATTTTGTAAAAAGGTTCATCAATAACTTTTTATGACAACAGTCCGGTTTCTTTTGGGTCCCCCCTCGTATACACCTTACCAGGCCTGGTAACAACAATAAACGCGAACATCACTAATGCACCCTGGTGGGCGGCTTACCTTTTATAGAGAAGTGCAACTGTAATTATTTACATAACCTTCGATGGTGTGTACGTCTACAAAGTTATACTGACATACGACCATGTCTTCTGGGTGTTTCACTTTAATTTACAGGCAGCGTATTGAGTGACAAGTATGATTACAGATAATGGCTGACTAGAGTTGAAATTTTAATGAACTAGATTCAGCAGGTGTTACCTTTCATGTGTTGCACGAGCGCACCCGCAGCGGCGAGCAGCCGCGCCGACTGCATGGCGGGATACTTGTCCAGCACTGCTCGCAGGATGCGAGTCACCTCGCCCACACACGCGTGTGCCTCTACGCGCTGGCTCTCCCGATCCACTGCAACAAGAAGCAGTACACCATCAGACAAACCACATCCGCAGTTCACATATCATTGGTATTAGCAATATTTTTGTGTAAATAGCTTTTTTTAGGATCCCGTCTTCTGACTGTTATGACGTTGGCCGCTGGTATGATGTTGGCCGCCAAGCTCTTCATCTCAAGGTAGGATTGGCACCTAGCGTCTACAGTTCTTACCCTCTACAGTTTATAACAACCCTACCACAACAAAGGTCAAAAATTAATTATGATTGTAGTGTTGCTCACGGCCGGCCGAAGTGGCCGTGCGGTTCTGGGCGCTACAGTCTGGAGCCGAGCGACCGCTACGGTCGCAGGGTCGAATCATGCCCTGGGGGATGGATGTGTGTGATGTCCTCAGGTTAGTTAGGTTATTTTAGTTCTAAGTTCTACGCGACTGATGACCTGAGAAGTTAAGTCGCTCAGTGCTCAGAGCCATTTGAACCATTGTTGCATTTTCGGGCAACAACAAAGTTATATTATGTTGCAGGTGTCATTAGAGCACGGTTAATAAAGTAATTTCTTGAAATAATGGATAAACTAGGCACTCATTTTTTCCTGTTTCCCACGCTAGTCTCGTTGTCTACTCATGGCTCAATCGCCGAAAATCTAGGTGGTGATGATTCCAAGCACGGATGCAAAGACGCCTAGGCGTTATTCTGCGATATTCAAAAGTTTTATAGATGTGTTTCATAAACCATTCTCGAAGATTAAACTTTTGCGAGTTAGGACAATGGTGATGTAAAAAAGTAATCAGCACTCTTAATTTAAGTTACACTTCTCTTTTATTACTTTTTTGCAATATCACGTAACTCGTTCCAAAACATCACTTCACAATATAAAACATACTTGAAAATGTCTTCCTCACTGTTAAAGTTCACATTTCATAAACTGACTACAGTTTGCATCTTTTTAACATGACGACCAAAGCTTGACTCTCTAATAACCGCTTCCGCGCCCAAAAATCAGAGTTACAAGTACGTCAAAGATCATAGTGACAAAAGAAAGAATACACGTAAGAATAATATCATTGCAATATATACATATCGATGTATCGAAGTACCTCTACATTAATGAAATAAAATCTGAATGTTGTCACAGAAATATGTTAACTATTTCACAGAAACACAGTAGAATATTGTTGGTATCGAGAGGTTGAGGTGAGGTGCCGTAATGGTTACGTAATTCAAGTACCATTACAAGTTCCCGCATGTACCATGGGAAGTTATTCCTTGAACTCATGTCCAATCATCATGTCTCCTCTTGTCGTCAGTGTTCGCCACGTATTTCTTTCCTCGCCGATTATGCGGAGAACCTCAGTTCTTTTAGTGCCAGTCTACCAAATTTCCAACATCTTTCTAAAGCATTCCATCCCAGACGCTTCGATTCTCTCTTTTCCGGTTTCCCCACATTCTACGATTCACTTTTGTACAATTCTCAGAAATTTCTTATTCAGTTCGAGGTCAAAGTTTGACAGTACTAGACTTGTAACTCTTCAGGCTTCACTGGCGAGATCTTTTCATGTGGAATAATCGGGTCTACTGCCGGATGCTAGTGTTGCTCAAGCACAGCGCTACCTGAGACTGCCTTATTGGATGATCTTGTCCAGTATTTATGCCCAGAGGGCGCTGGGTGCTCTCTCTGCCGTCCGCGTCAGCCTGGCGCTGCCTGTAATGTGTTGTCTCTTCCCCGGTGCTCCCTCAGACTGCAGAGAGAGCACCCAGCGCCCTCTGGGCATAAACACTGGACAAGATCCTCCAAAATACTGCCGCAACCAATCGACCTGTGTCAAGTGCGCTGGCAATCATGACAGCCACACATGCACAAGACCACGAGAAGATGCACCGACGTGCGTCCGCTGTCGCGGACCGCACGTGGCCAGCTGGCGTGGCTGCAAGGCCTATGCAGACGGCGCCAAAATCGACCAAACGCAGTGAGCTGCGCCGGGAGAACATGAGAAGACGAAAACCAAGAGACGACGGAGAAGAAGACGCAAGAAATCCTCACGCTCCTCCCCAGCGCAGAGGAACAAAGAGATGACAACAAGCTGCCCACCTGAGCGGACAGCCGCCCCCACTGCCAGTGAGAGTGGCAAAGGGGCGGGCCGGCCGACCGACAATAGACGACATCGGAAGGCGCCTGACCGCCGAGAAGCCGAAGACGCCGCAGTGGCAGAAAGCAGCTCACGAGAGGACAGCAACAGAGAAGAATTGCACGTATCCATCGAGGATGCGCTGAAAGAGGCGGAAACGCGCTTCAAGATCGCGCTGCATGCGGAGATGGAAGCTGCCTGCCTCAAGTTACGGGAAGCATTCGAGCGCAGACCGCAACTGACAGCAGCGGAGACGCAATCGGAAATCATGACCGATTGCTGCAATCGACCAAGCTGTGCAAACAAACCGCACCACACTGATCGACAAAGAAGTCATTACAGACAGAAGATCTATAGTTAACCTCGAGGTGATGGACGAGGCGTGCCCAAATCCTGCAGCGCGAAACAGGAATCAACGCAGCTGGCTAGAGTACCGCGCGGAAAGGGCAAGAGAAGAAGAAGAAGGTCGCCTCCGGGACGAAGAGGAGAAACGACGGCGCAGGCAAGGATGCTACTCCAACTACCACCGCTACAACCGATACTGACCGACAGGAGGCGAATGAACGAGAAGAACCAAAACGAAACAACAAACAACAAGCAAAGGTGACAACACCAGCAGCTCTGGCCGGGTCTTGCAGGTTTTCCTTAGGCCGTAAGGTAAATACCGGAGCTGTTCCCCGAACTTCCTGCAAATAAATTCCCAACTGGGAGATAAATTCCCCCCAAATTTCCATTAGCACACATGCAAACAAGTAAAATAAAATAACCAGTGATGTCCCATGTACTCCCTCGGCCGAAAAAGAGCAAAGCAAGCTCTAGAAAGGCCCGCCTTCCCCTTATGGGAAGGAATGAAAAGTGCTAAAAAAATCCTCCAATACGGCAGTCTCAGGTAGCATCTGAAGAAGCCAACGAGTTACGTGGCCGAAATATTGTGCCAGAGCGACACAAACATCCGGCAGTAGACCCGATTGTTCCACATGTCAGTACTAGACTTCTTTCGCCCTTTTCGCCTGTTCTTGTCTGCGTCTTATGTCCTCTTAGCTTCGTCCTTTATACGGTAGTTTGCTTCCAAGGCAGCACAGCTCCTTCACTTCGTGGTCCTCAATTTTGGTGTTAAGTTTACCACTAATTTCATTTCTGCTACTTCTGATTACTTTTGTATTTCTTTGGTTTACTCTAACCCCATGTTTTCTGCCCATTCATTATGTCTTGTACATTTTCCATTCACATTAATGTGACCACCTGTCAGAAGCCTAAATAACCAACTTTTGGAGCGCGAAGCGCAGCGAGACGCGCAGGAACAGAATCAATGAGGTTGTGGAAGGTAGTGACAGGGAAGTGGAGCCATGTCAACTCCAGTGCCGCAGCCAGCTGCGCTAGGTTACTCTGTTGAAGATCCATAATGCCTACATCCCGGACGAGGTGGTCCCACTGATTCTCGATTAAGTCTAAATCTGGGGAGTTTGGTGCCCAGGGGTGAACGGTAAACTCACCCTGATGCTCTTCGAACCACACACCTACACTGAGAGCTGTGTGACATGTTGCATTGTCCTGCTTCTAGATGCCATCGTGCTGAGGAAAAACATGTAGGAGTGGACGTGATCCCCTAGGATAGGTGCCTATTTGTTTTGATCCATTTTGCCTTCCAGAGCGATGACATCGCCCAGGGAACGCTCTCCAACCTGGACCATTTCGCGGACTGTTACAAGGGCAGGAAATATATTCGCATTTGCGAAAATGAACCACTTCCAGCTGTATAACAGACTGGCGTCAATGTAAATTTGTACCGGACCTGGACACGGACCACGACTTCCCGCTTTATACGAGCAGTCTTCTTAACCGCTTTTTCCCCTTTTATTTTCACTTTATTTGTTATTGTCCTCGTCATTTGGCCCACGCACAAGTCACACGATACACCTCGAGGCCCCCAAGAAAGACAGGCCGCGGCGCGTACGTCACGAGGGTAGGCCTGAGCTCGTTCGCTCGCTTAACTCAGCGGGCAAAATGTGTTTCTAAACCTGTTAACTCACAACTGGATGTGTACGTACTAACGAGAATTGGATCTTCTACTGGGATCTGCTATTATGAAGTATTACTGATTACTAGTTGTACAACAAAATTTTAAATCAATTCTCGACATAAATGGTATAACGGCTTGTTTATAGCATTTAGTCTCTTCTGCGTAACAATCCTCATTTCATAAAAGATGTGCTGCCTTATGCAACTGATAACCATTTTGGCAAGATTTTAATTATATTGTACCCCAGTGCAGGCGTAACAAATTATTAGTAGGCCTATGGACTTCTTATCATTGTAGGACTAAAAACAATAAGATTCCATTATAGTGGATTCCAGTTAAAGATGCAATTCTTGTTCGTACATACACACCTAGCTACGAGTTAACAGGTGTAGAAGCGCAGTTTGTCTGCTGAGTTGAGTGAGCTTGGCCTACCTTCGTGACGTACGCACCGCGGCCTGTCTTTCTCGTAAGCCTCGACACACCTTCAATTTCTTAGTTGAATGCTTAACTCACCTTTTTTTTTTTTTTTTTACAGAGGGCTAAGCCTCTTAGTAAATGCGCTGAGCTACTGCTCCGGCGCTGCTGCACCTTTCTGAACACGACTCTCACGTCCAGCTCCAAACTTCCATACGTCGTGCATGTGTCACACCTGTTTATTTTTAAGTTGCAGGTCCGGTATTGGCCGATAAAAACAAAATTTCAGTGCCTGTGCTGTGAAGAGGTATGATGGTTCAAATGGCTCTGAGCACTGTGGGACTTAACTTCTAAGGTCATCAGTCCGCTAGAACTCAGAACTACTTAAACCTAACTAACCTAAGGACATCACACACATCCATGCCCGAGGCAGGATTCGAACCTGCGACCGTAGCGGTCACGCGGTTCCAGACTGTAGCGCCTTTAACCGCTTGGCCAGGTATGATGAAATGTTGCTTCAGACATACATGGATGTCCGAAGAAACAGGCACAACGGTGACTATAGCTGCTATGAAAGACAGGAAATATAATTGCAGTTGCGAATTTGAACCACCTCCATCTGTATTCCTTCGGACATGCACGCATCTCTGAAGGAACATTGACAACTGGTAGCCTATTCCTCCCCCAACTGTTTTCTAAAGTTACACTAGGAGAACAAAAATGTTACCGATACAGTACGCAGCAGTAGGCAAAATATGCTAAAAATATTGAGAAACAAATTTTATAGAATGAATAATGTTTATGGAGATGTTTCAATAATTTGTTGGCTGTGAAACAGAAAGACAATCGCGACGTGTATGAGACACGATATCAACGAAACGTCGAATTGTAGAGATGGTTGAAACATACAGGCAAACAGTTTAGGAAAACAATGAAGCCCGAATGCATCCTGAAACACAATAACGGAATGAGTGAAACTGATCATCAAGAATAGATAGATGGTGGTCTGTTTCCCAACTATGAGAAATATTCTCAAAGGGTACGGCAAGCATCTTTTTTTTTTTTTTTTTTTTTTTTTTTTTTTTTTTTTTTTTTTTTTTTTTTTTTTTTGAATCGCTCGTCTTCCATATTTTGCATTCTTTATAAGTTGTATACAGTTAATCTTGCATTTCTGCAACTTGACCTAGCCATTGTCCGATACCAAAATAGATCACCAATAGCAAATATACGATCACTGCAGGAGGTGTAAGTGCAAGCGAAAGAAGTACGTTTACACATAGTGAAAATTGATACACGACTCTTAATTCAACGCAACTTTCGAATGGGTCCAAGAAATCAACGCAGCAATATCGTGAATGTAGCAGCTATTTGCGACAGTATCGCTTCGTGTAGAGCTGAATGCAACTTTGTTTGGGAGTGAATAGGAAACTGTGCACTATATTAACAATTTTTAATTAATGAAGGAAGTTTTTTAAAATTACATACCGACGTGAGTTGTAACGGTCGGTGACTATAGTGAATGTTATTTCAGTGGCCGGTGCAGAACAAAATGGCAGCGATTTTCTTAGCAACGAGTTGCTGTTTCAAATACTATATCACATTGAAAGCTCTCGTCAGTAGTTGAGTCACGAAATTATACGGTTATCGGGAAATAAAAAGGGAAAATGAACACTGTTGCAATAAATTATTTGATGCTATTGGTAGACTACGAACGGAGCTCAGCAATACATTTAATCACAGGCATGACGAACTCCGAACGGATTTCAGTCTAAACATGATGGAAGCAAACCAGAAATTCAAGATGTTAAGACAGTTTGCCGAACAAAAAAACAAACGAAAACTTAAAATTAACAAGGCTCATAATAAAATTCGTGCCCAAGATAGTCAAGCTGCACACACAAATGGTGTTTGTATCAGTAACAAAGTGACGATTAGTAAGTGGCGGCGTTCAGACGCATTCCAATGAGTTGAATAACGAAGTATAAAAAATCTACCGGCAAGTTTCAGAATGCGAAAGGGCAATGAACGAAACAAATAAAAAGTTTGTGCAGGAAGAGATTGATGCGGCACTACGTATAACAGATCGTAACATTGTTAAAATGCCTCAAGTAACCATAGACAACGCGATGACTACACAAAACGTTCAATAATATTAACCCAAACAACGTATTCATGCCGTTGCTTTTATCGAACAGTTAAAATATGTATTTCCGAAACATTATACAGATCAGAGTAACATAGATACGTGTACCACCTACATGAAAGGTGAAGCACATATCTGGGGTATCAATGCATCCTAAAATTACTCCACATACATTGTTGTTGTTGTGGTCTTCAGTCCTGAGACTGGTTTGATGCAGATCTCCATGCTACTCTATCCTGTGCAAGCTTCTTCATCTCCCAGTACCTACTGCAACCTACATCCTTCTGAATCTGCTTAGTGTATTCATCTCTTTGTCTCCCCCTACGATTTTTACCCTCCACGCTGCCCTCCAATACTAAATTGGTGATCCCTTGATGTCTCAGAACATGTCCTACCAACCGATCCCTTCTTCTGGTCAAGTTGTGCCACAAACTTCTCTTCTCCCCAATCCTATCCAATACTTCCTCATTAGTTATGTGATCTACCCATCTAATCTTCAGCATTCTCCTGTATCACCACATTTCGAAAGCTTCTATTCTCTTCTGGTCCAAACTATTTACCGTCCATGTTTCGCTTCCATACATGGCTACACTCCATACAAATACTTTCAGAAATGACTTCCTGACACTTAAATCTATACTCGATGTTAACATATTTCTCTTCTTCAGAAACGCTTTCCTTGCCATTGCCAGTCTACATTTTATATCCTCTCTACTTCGAACATCATCAGTTATTTTGCTCCCCAAATAGCAAAACTCCTTTACTACTTTAAGTGTCTCATTTCCTAATCTAATACCCTCAACATCACCCGACTTAATTCGACTACATTCCATTATCCTCGTTTTGCTTTTGTTGATGTTCATCTTATATCCTCCCTTCAAGACACCATCCATTCCGTTCAACTGCTCTTCCAAGTCCGTTGCTGTCTCTGACAGAATTACAATGTCATCGGCGAACCTCAACATTTTTATTTCTTCTCCATGGATTTTAATACCTACTCCGAATTTTTCTTTTGTTTCCTTTACTGCTTGCTCAATATACAGATTGAATATACACACATTCAAAGAACCTCAAATAGAATTCTTTAAAAGAAATTTTTTCACAAGAAAAACAATAATACATAAAATTATAAATTCTTCCACAGACGATCTACGGAAGATATCAGGGTACAACGCGAGAATATATGCTGAAATACTAGAATGACAATGCCTACGTCGATGAACCAGTTAAAGAAGAAGAAATTAATGTTAATTCAAACACTAAAGTTATGACTGGCGGTACGTCTAAAATGTTGGCACTCACGCCATATTTGAATTTGGAGCAATTGTGATTAATGATAGATCGAATCGAAGTCGTCGCAGCAGAATGGGAACAACGAGGAAGAAATAATGATGGAAGTCGAAATTGTAATACTAACCCACCATGAAGATAAATTCAAAATTGCGGAGAACCAAGTACATTCGATCGAGGAGACGACGACATGCAGAGATAGGACGAACGGATTTAATTCGAATCATCAATCAGATTACCCGATGCAGGAGACAGAGCATAGAATCAATACCCAGAACGTGCAAGTAGCATCCATGAGACCGTGCTGCTGCAAACTAAATTAAGTTTCGGAAACCTCATCCTCCGAAACTAATATCACAGGAAACGAGTCAGATATCACCATAAATATCATTAAATGCGAACGTATCACAGACCTGAAAGACGACCTGTACAGAGAGGAAGATGATGCTGACAAAGACACTTTTATTGTGGAAGTGAAGATTCGAAGAATAAGTATGGACACCATTGTGGACTCAGCGAATGAGACGAGTGCTATCTCGGAAAATTTATTCTGGTAACTGAATAATCTAGCTCCATTCCCAACGTTTCCTGTTATTAAAGCAGATGTTTTCAGTGCTGTAGGTAATCGAAGCAGGCCCATCAAAGGTCAGCTAGTGCTAAGGTTCGAACTTGAGGAAGATGAGTACGAACAGATCATGTTAGGGTTATATGTTTAACGTTGGTGTAGTCGTCGGTATTGACTGGTTGACAGAGATTAAACGAAAGATGGATTTGGAAGAGAGCTGTCCGCATGTAAAGTCTGATAATGCAGTTACGTGTGAAGTACGGCTCAACATGTGGGCAGTGTTTTAAGAGCAGAGCAAATAGTAATATAGCCAAGACACTTTTCCAATGCTTTTCTTAGTTCGCAGCGTCGTAGTTTTCAAAGATCATTGCTTCAAGAATTTTTTAAATTGCGTTTGACGTACTCGTCAACATGTAGACACTGTGTTGAAAAGCAGAGCTGCTGATGATATGTGACGAAGCACTGTATTGCATCGGTGACCAGTGTATCATAATGCATTAAAATGAGTTTTAAGCACAAACATGTGTTTGGACTAAATCAGGGCATGTAAATATGAATATTAACGTATAAGTAGAATGTAAACTTTGTGTCATTTTTTTCAAATGATAACTTTCAAACGACCATTAAGCAATAGGATATACTACATTCTTTTGAGATAGTGAAATGTATATAGATATAAATACGATTTCTTATGACGCTTGACGTTTCCTATACGTACGATCTAAACGTTACCCTACTTTCATCCATCTGTTCCCTACTCCAATAACTCCATCCGAACAGGCCTCGGAAGGCCCAACTCCAAGAGGCGACAATGGATGTAGATATGGAGGAGCATGTTGTCAGCATACCGCTCTCCCAGCCGTTGACAGCTTTCGTGACCACAGCCACTACTTCTGAATTAAATGTCTCCTCAATTGGTCTCTCAAGGGCTGAGTGCACACTGCTTGACAACAATGCTCACCAAGCCTGTCAGATCTGACGGGAACCATTGTTACTACCGTGGTAGGGTCGTTGACTCTCTGGTTGATGGTTATTATGAATATTCGTGTTGGCTCACATATACCTGGTCTGGGGCGTAAGTGCAGACATTTTTATTGATGACTAGTGACAGTATTGTGAACAACATTACATCAGTATTTACTTTCTTTGCAGACTAATAATTGTAGCTATTACGAGTAGAAAATGTTTAGTTTAGTTAGTACCTCCAAGTACACAAATAAGTCGTTAACGTTTATTTACTCCTGGACAGCAGCTCAGATATTATAATGTGGACACAAATAAAGAATCCTACACTGAGAAGAGTAATCCACTTAGTAGTGCTGTTACAACCATGCAGAAGACATGAAATCATAAAGTTTGTGACGTGTTTGTTGAAAGACTGTTTGACACAAGGAAAAAAGCAACCAACACACTGATATGTGTACATATTAAGGTACGGTATATAAAATATCTCCTCCTAAAACTGTTATACCCTAAATAAATATATGAGAACAACTTTTTTTCTAGATGGCCGCTGACACTTTCCAGCAATGCTAGGCATCCTTTAGTGTTCGCTGGCTGTGGGATGAGGAGATTTCATGGAAGTAGCAGGGTCTGCTAACCAGCTGTCTTGCATGGTACCTATCCCAGTGAACTGACAGAGTGACTTTTTGAACATGAATACAATGACAATGGTTGTTTACAAATGACGAAGAATATTTTACAAGGAAATCTGGAATTCTAGTTTGGCCTGGCCTACGGAATTACGTGTGGAGCAGAAAACTAGATGGTAGGCCGCACAAATTGCATATGAACATCGCAGCGTGTCTACAACTGATCACCTTTTAGGGGGTGACAAGTCCTAAGGGTAGACTCAGTGTATAGTATTACAATGACGCGTAAAAATAGTTTCAAATTACATTAGATGTGATGTTCCCAGTTTCCTTCTGCTGCCTCCAGCCAATCAGAGTTTGGTAGTAAAATGACATGCCAGATATGCAGTAAACGAATTACATGACAGTTTGAAAGTCAAATATATAGCCATTGTTTCCGTGAAAATCACATACCTCAAACTTAATATTAAATGGAAACCGAAGTCAAAGTTATGCATTATTTACTGAAACATACATCTCTCTGGCGTAATATTCAAATGATTCCAAGGTCGAAGAGGTACACACACACACACATATTTGAATTTCAAAAATTCTTTACTCTTTGTGTTCTGTCTATATTTCATATGTAAGCAAAACTTTCCTCCTTAAATACCCTTCACGTAAATTAATGATCCTCTCTGTTACCTCAGACTGAATATTATAGAGAAGCCAATATCAAAATAACGCGTATTTACCCACACATAAGAGGGCGTGCTGGCAAGTAATGCCTCCGATTTTTTATGTGAAAACTATTAAAGATTTTTTAAATGTAACAAACGTTATTAACATTCTACAACTTTATTCTTCACGGCTACGTATTTTCAGCCCTCTGTCTCTACAGGGCTCCTAATTGCGGCGTCTAACATGACGATGTGTAATGTAACTACGTCGGTGCTGAGAATCAATGCGCTGTAATCGAGTTTCTAACTGCAGAAAACGTGCGTCCAATTGAAATCCATAGAAGAATGAAAGCTGTGAACGGTGATGATTGTATCGACATCAGTAACGTGCGACGTTGGGTTGTTCGTACTCCCAATGAAGGAAACGGTGGTGCTAACCTCAACACGTGTAATACCCCATTTTAATCTGTTTCCAAAATTTAAAGAAAACCATCGACGATTTCATTTTGATAGTGATGAAGCGGTTCAAGCAGAGGCGAGGTTGTGACTCCGTCAGCAAAGTCAAACATTCTACAGAGAAGGTGTCAACAAACTGGTCTCTCGTTAGGTGAAATGCGTTCATCGTCAGGGTGGCTATGTTAAAAATAAATATGTAGACTTGAAGAATGAAGACATAGAATGTTCGTAACGTTTGCTTTATTTAAAAATCTTCAAGAGTTTTGACAACATAAATTCGGAGGCCTTACTTTTCAGCACGCACTAGTACATACCTGTGTCGTAATATTAAAATTATTCCAATTTCAAATATATGTATTATATATGTACACACATATGTCTCTGCGTTTCAAACGTCAAATACTGTACTCCTCAAACATCTCTCTCATTCAAAGTAATCATTTCTCTCTATAGTGATCTCTGTCATCTAAAGATTCAGTCTTTCTTTCGCTCAGAGTGTCTACCATCCCCCACTGGGTTGTCACCATTCCAACTACGTGGCTACCATTCCTCCCGGGTAGTCACAATTCCCCTTAAGTTTCCACCCAGGCACACTTAATGGCTAATGAGTAACAATTAAATGTAAAAGCCTAACGTTTCATAATCTATATGCCATAAATTCCAACACCTAATATGTAAAATTGTGTAATATTAAAAAATGACTCCAAGGCCACAGATATGCATTATTGCGTTCCGTCAGAAAGGTGTATTTCATAAAAACGTTCATGATATGAAACCCTCGAATACATTCAGTTCTTGCCAGAGAGACAGCTGACTGCTGCATTATTCTCTGCTAAGGACGCAATTGAATGTCATCCTCTCCGCGCTGTACAGAGGCGATGGGTTGGAGGGTTGTTCATATCCCACGGAGTTCGCTGCATATACACCCACTCAAAAAAAGAAAGGTTGTACACCTGAGGAATTATCCGAATGGGGCGTAAATCGGTAAATGTGATTCATATGTACAGAAAACAAATGGTTACAATGGTGAAGCCACGAATCTGTGACAAGTTGCTGGATGTCAACGCCTCACCACAGAACGTGAACGTCGGAGGCTTAACTGCTCTGTACAGTAGAACAGGCTATCTGTGGCAGACCTGACGAGAGAGTACAATGATGGCGTAGCTGTGTTTTGAAGCACACCGTTAAGTACACATTATTGAACATGGGACTCTGCAGCAGACGACCCCTACATGTTCTCATGCTGACCCAATTACATCGTTAATTACATTTGCAGTGGTCAAGAGATCATTGAAATGGGACCACGGATAAGTGGAATGGTGACATATGGTTGGATGAATCACATTTCCTGTTACATCTGGTTGATAGTCGTGCCCAGAATCGCCATCATCCACGAGAACGGCAGCTTGAAACATCCACTGTGGCACAAACAAATGCCAGTGAGTGCCGAATTTTTTATTGGGACATTTACCTTGGTTTGCATGGGATCTGTGGTAAAATTCGAAGGCACAATGGGATCTAGGATTAGATGGATACTGCTGGTTCTGCTGCGGGCTGCCCCAAGGCCTGGGGCTACCAGCAATATCCATCTACTACTACCAATTCCTTAACATACCCTCACATCCCAAACTAATTTATTTAGTAAATTTAACTAAATCTAATGATCAATAAGAAAAGATCAGAAGAACTAAAATTTTAGTGACTATAAAATCATTAAAAATGTTGCACATGAAGAAAACATTTAGATTTTTAAATAAAGGGATAAATCTTTTTAACAAATTCTAATAAAATATTTTATTTTTAGAAACTCTAATAAAACTTTTCCTTAGAAATTAAACCAAAAAATGTATCTAACGTGTGGGATGAATTTAAATTTGATGTAAATATTTTAATAAATCAAGAGAGCAAAATAGTGAAATGTAATACTTACAAAACCTGTTTTGAACCAACTTTCATAATAGAACATTTGAGAAGCAATAAACACATAGAGCATTTTGACTGTATATTAAATTATAATAATGGTGACATGTTGTCTTATATAGGTGTTGCCGACTGCAGAGTCATATTCTGCCTGTTTATATATTTCTGTACTTGAATACACATGCATATACCAGCTACTTTGGTGCTTCAGGCTTAATTATTTTAATTTAAATATTTTACATAATTTGCCATCCTATTTTTATCAAAATTTTTGTGTATTTATTGTTTGCTTTAACATATCTTTTACAACATTAGGATGTGCCATCTCTTGTTCCTTCTGCAATCATTGAATTTATGTCATAACAATGTAATAATTCAATTGTTCAAGCAATCATTTTCAACATCACTTCAAAAGATAAACTAAGTGCTTTATAACACCAGGAGGGATCTAAATAAAATGTGTTTATATATGTTTTCTAAAACTTGCAAAAAGAGCAGTTGCTAATAGAACATTAATTTTAAAATATAAGTCATGATATTCTCCATAATTTTTATATTAATGTCTTCTCGAATTAGTTTAGCATATTTAAAATGTTCACTAATATGACATTCATTTAATTATCATCAAATCCTTTTTTTAGTGCAAGTTTTGTTTCTTGAAATTTTTGCTAGCTGTCTATATAATCAGAAGGGTAAACTCCTTTTTTAGTTACTAAATTTCTTAGTTCTTCTGGATAGAATTTGTTACTATTTTTCATTTGATTCTTGCTTAAATTGGAACAAAGTTCATCAAGGCCTGAAACAAAACTAGATGTATCTGTACATCTCGTTTCCAAATTTTTGGTTCATTCCTCAAAATTAATTATTTATTTACAGTATTTGCTGTAAAATGTTTATCTTTTTCACCATAACCAATTTCCTTTTGCAAATAAGTGAGAACACACTCTGATAAATTATGTAAATAAATTAGTACATAATTGGGGGTTCAGTTGTAAATTAGAATTACAATTACAACACAAATTATAATCGTTTAATATATTTTCCAGTGAAATGATCGTCATGAAGAACTTTTTTATCATTTTTTGCATAATGTTTTCGATGTAAAGAACAAACTTAGGTGTATTGTGTATTTACTGCTTTCAGATATTAACTGTTTCATCTCTTCAATTTCAGAATAAATTTCCCCAATTCCTTCAATTTCTTTCTTAATATATACACTATTAATTATTCATGACAGTTTGGTCCTCTATAAACAACTGGATTCTTATAATGTCCATTTACATATTTAATATAAGAACAAGAACCCCTTGCTTCATGTTCTTGATATTTTACAGTACAAGAATTCTCTTTATTAGCCTGACAATTAGCCATTTTTCATAATAAACAGTCAAAATCTGCATAAACAATAAAGCAACGATTGGACATAACTCACAACTTCTAGATTGTATGTATATAGATTTTTTTGGTAGTTCTACTTTTATTGGTTTATTAATTAAACTATTCTTCTTTACTATAAAAAATTCAGTAAACGCAAATCCCAAACACATTTTTTGTTTTCATTTTTAATAATTTGGCTAGAAACAAATTGAGATAGTTTGAATTATTTCCTTATCAAAATGTAATAAATTAATACATTTTGTTTTTTTGATTTTGTTATTTTTAACAGATATACATTCTAATATTATCCTCTGCAGGAAATTTTTTTCTTTGCAGGAATAAGCATTAATAGATAAATTAATTTTAGTCTGATTTTAAAGATAACATTAATTTCAACAGGGAACGAAATATCTGGTATTTTTCCTGTAAGTTCTGTAACAGAATCTTTATAATTACTAATTCTGTCACTATTTTTATATTTGTCCATCCACTGGTCTTAATGCAGAAGCTACTGCCTATAGGAGGAACTTTTTATTATTATTTTTTTCAGTAACACAAGCCATTTTCCTTTATTTTTTCTGGTAATTTGATGTAAGACAAACCTCTTAATGAAATATATTTATTACTTGGTAATTGTAATCCAATAATTCTATTTAACATCCATCCCTGTCCCCATGTTTGAAAAGTAGAGATTTTTCTTAATATATTTTTTTTCCCATTCCTAAATTACTAATTATATCGTTTTCTATAAGAATCTTATAATTAATTATGAGTTTGATACCCAAATTCCACAGGCTTGTTATTCATCTGCATTGTATACTCTCACAGTAAATTAAAATTTGTTTTCAAACTGTCACATAATTTAAGATTTTCTCTATGTGTTTTAATAATTTTCGTTTTTGCCAGATTCTACAAATATTTTGTTTCAAGTGAGCTATTAACATTTTCGAAATTTATAGTCTAATCTTTTGTTAAATGCTATGTCAACTAAATAACAAAAAACAATTTCTCTATTTCTTTCTTCCACAATCACATTGGTGGAAAATAGTAATATTTTTTAAAATTTATTCTCTCTGCTATCGATTTGTTTCCAAAACACATTGGTAGAAAGTGGGAATATTTCTTTTAATTGTATATCCTTGTTATTTTTAAATACATCATAACTATTTTCTATTTTATAATACAATAATCATTTCCAATTCTTCCTTGCCTTTCTTCCTTATTAAATATTTAATCATTAACCTATTCAAATGAATTTTATTTAATTAACAACACCCTTTTAAATAATTTAGTTAACAACATTCTTAAAGATCAACAATGGAGCAGTTCCTTTTGATATATTCTTGAACCTCAATAAAATGTTTTATTTTTGTTCTCATTTATAAGGAAATAAACATTAGATTTTCTATTTTTTATATTTTTTGTATCAAAAGATGACAAATGTGAGAAATAATTTATAAGGAATTTTTTAAAATGTTATTAAATTTTTTTCTGTGTAAGTGGAACCCTTACTGATGGAGTCAGTTATGTTAATAATTGTAATTTTTTTAAAAAGATTAGTGAGCTACAAATAAATGCTCTATATAACATTACAGGCTGTGAATATTTGAAAACTAGATATGGGGACAAAATTTGTATGGAGATCAGTAACAAATTTAAGATTACTTTGCCAGGCAGGTACTTGAAAATAATGAGTGGATGGGATATCCAATATTTTGAGGAAGTAAATATTAAACTGGGATACAAAGCCGTGAAGAAAACCAAAAAAAAATGTAATGAATTTCACGATCGGATATTTTGTTTTGAAATGTGCAGTTGTTCACAAATTCTTTGTGATTTTAACTGTCAATTTACATAGTTTTTAGATTTTTCTGAATGGTAAAACCATGGTCTGGTCGAATATATTTTGTATCCCTTTATTCTCAGATCTAATTTTTTTGTGCACAAGATTGTTTATTTTTATTTTCATTTATTAGATTCTGTTAAATTTGCTGAATAAAATAGATTGGGATACGAGGAGGTAATCGGGAATCAGCAGAAGTAGACGAATATTGCCAGTAGTTCCAGGCCTTGATGCAGCCTGAGGTTGAACTAGAAATATCAATCTACTCCTGTAGTCTACATCAACATTGGTGTGGACCACTTTTATGCCTTCATGCTTGATGTCTTCCCCGATAGCGATGGCATCTTCTAGCGGGATAACTGTCCATGTCACAAGGTTAGAATCGTGTTATAATGATTTCAGGAGCATGATAATGAACTCACATTGTTGGCTCAGCCACCTACTTTGCCTTATCTCTAACCGTTGGTACACATCTGCTGCCATATTCCTCTAGAAATCCACCTACCCACAGAATCGCTACTGTATTTTACTCTGGGAATGGAACCTCACGCTATTAAGTGTATGGTCATAAAGTTTTGGTTCATCACTGGGTTTTACAGCTCTGACATGGGCTTATTATACACACTGATTCAGCTAAGCTGTTCACCTCAAATTTGCACCCAATACCTTATGATTTGTTAATTCGTTTTCATCTGCATGAGTTGTTAGAAAGTCTTCACTCAACAACTAATAATCTCTTTTCACAGCTACATTAATTACAGTTATACCAGAAAGAACTTTGCATTTTTCAAGTGGAACAAGAGTAATTTATGGTGTGGTGTCGTAGTTGCAAAAGAGACAAATTTATTTCGTATAAATGGTAATTATCCTTAATCCCGCAGGATTTTTCCATAAAGTTTATTTACTTATAAATTATTTTGCTACCCACCTTGCTACATTATAATGATCTAAGGATCGGTTCTGTAATAGATGCATTGGCTTTAATATGCTGCTGTACGACCGACTGAAACGACATGGAAGCGAGTCAGGCTAATAGTCTAGGTCGCACCTTGTCCACACCCAGATTAGTTTATAAAAGCGTTGGTGCAGTCGTACTCTTAAAGACCACTTGTGGTATTCTGAATATGCCTGACACACTTGAACTTTACATGGATGCCTGTAACATACTCGTCGAAGGGGTGTAAATTTGAAATTTTTAAAAGCACAGCAAGAGTAAACACAGAAAGTGAGGCTTAGCTTGATGATGATGACGATTGGTTTGTGGGGTGCTCAACTGCACAGTCATCAGCGCCCATACAAAGTCTCAAGTTTTTTCACAGTCCAAAGTTTTACACAGTCCAATCGAGCCAGTGTCACGAATGATGGTAATGAGGATGAAATGACGAGGACAACACAATACCCAGTCACTGGGAAGAGAAAATCTCCAATCCGGATGGGAATCGAAACCAGGACCCCAGAGGCAGCAACGCTAGCTACTAGACCACGAATTGCGGACCCCTAGCTTGATAGCCAGACAGTCAGTGCTTTAGATGGAGTAAGGCGAAACTGATGAAGGCAAGCTAATGAGTCACTCTTCTCTAATATCTGACAGTGGCTAAAGAGACGCCATGTCAAGTCTAGCCATGGCTTAACGTGTTCAATGGTGGGACATGGTGCACCGCAAGACACATCGCGTGATTCGAATCTCCGGTCAGGATATCTTTCATTAACTGTACTCAATAAAATAATGTTGTTAACTGTGCTATTTGTGGCAAACAATAACTTGTGGGACAGGTAGGAAGGATATCGGCGAAACAGATTTTAGAGTACTTGAGGGATCAACACAAAAGTTTTATCTCAAGTACAGATCTACATCTACACCTACATCTACATCTACATCCATACTCCGCAAGCCACCTGACGGTGTGTGGCGGAGGGTACCTTGAGTACCTCTATCGGTTCTCCCTTCTATTCCAGTCTCGTATTGCTAGTGGAAAGAAGGATTGTCGGTATGCTTTTGTGTGGGCTCTAATCTCTCTGATTTTATCCTCCTGGTCTCTTCGCGAGATATACGTAGGAGGGAGCAATATACTGCTTCTGTTCTCGAAACTTTAACAAAAGACCGTACCGAGCTACTGAGCGTCTCTCCTGCAGAGTCTTCCACTGGAGTTTATCTATCATCTCCGGAACGCTTTCGCAATTACTAAATGATCCTGTAACGAAACCCGCTGCTCTCCGTTGGATCTTCTCTCTCTCTTCTATCAACCCTATCTGGTACGGATCCCACACTGCTGAGTAGTATTCAAGCAGTGGGCGAACAAGCGTACTGTAACCTACTTCCTTTGTTTTCGGATTGCATTTCCTTAGGATTCTTCCAATGAATCTCAGTCTGGCATCTGTTTTGCCGACGATCAACTTTATATGATCATTCCATTTTAAATCACTCCTAACGCGTACTCCCAGATAATTTGTGGAATTAACTGCTTCCAGTTGCTGACCTGCTATTTTGTAGCTCAATGATAAGGGATCTATCTTTCTATGAATTCACAGCACATTACACATGTCTACATTGAGATTCAATTGCCATTCCCTGCACCATGCATCAATTCGCTGTAGATTCTCCTGCAGTTCAGTACAATTTTCCATTGTTACAACCTCTCGATACACCACAGCATCATCTGAAAAAAGACTCAGTGAACTTCCGATGTCATCCACAAGGACACAGTGTTGACGATCAGTGGACAAAGTTCAAAACCATAGTACAATATGCATCAGATGAGTATCTGCCGAGCAAGATCGTAAAGAGATGGAAAAGAGCCACCGTGGTACAACAACCGAATTAGAAAACTGCTACGGCAGCGAAGGGAACTTCACAGCAAACATAAACATAGCCAAATCCTTGCAGACAAACAAAAACTACACGAAGCGAAATGTAGTGTGAGGAGGGCTATGCGAGAGGCATTCAATGAATTCGAAAGTAAAGTTCTATGTACTGACTTGGCAGAAAATCCTAAGAAATTTTAGTCTTATGTCATAGCGGTAGGTGGATCAAAACAGAATGTGCAGACACTCTGTGACCAAAATGGTACTGAAACAGAGAATGACAGACTAAAGACCTAAATACTAAATGTCTTTTTCCAAAGCTGTTTAACAGAGGAAGACTGCACTGTAGTTCCTTCTCTAGATTGTCGCACAGATGACAAAATGGTAGATATCGAAATAGATGAGAGAGAGATAGAAAAACAATTAAAATCGCTGAAAGGAGGAAAGGCCTCTGGACCGAATGGGATACCAGAGCGATTTTACACAGAGTACACGAAGGAACTTGCCCCCCTTCTTGCAGCGGTGTACCGTAAGTCTCTGGAAGAGCGTAGCGTTCCAAAAGATTGGAAAAGGGCACAGGTCATCCCCGTTTTCAAGAAGGGACGTCGAACAGATGTGCAGAACTATAGACCTATATCTCTAACATCGATCAGTTGTAGAATTTTGGAACACGTATTATGTTCGAGTATAATGACTTTTTTGGAGACTAGAAATCTACTTTGTAGGAATCAGCATGGGTTTCGAAAAAGACAATCTTGTGAAACCCAGCTCGCGCTATTCATCCACGAGACTCAGAGGGCCATAGACACGGGTTCCCAGGTAGATGCCGTGTTTCTCGACTTCCGCAAGGCGTGTGATACAGTTCCCCAGAGTCGTTTAATGAGCAAAGTAAGAGCATATGGACTGTGAGACCAACTGTGTGATTGGATTTAAGAGTTCCTAGATAACAGAACGCAGCATGTCATTCTAAATGGAGAAAAGTCATCCGATATAAGAGTGATTTCAGGTGTGCCGCAGGGGAGTGTCGTAGGACCGTTGCTATTCATATTTATGACCTTGGGGATAACATCGGACGTTCACTGAGACTTTTTGCGGATGATGCTGTAGTATATCGAGAGGTTGTAACAATGGAAAATCGCACTGAAATGCAGGAGGATCTGCAACGAATTGACGCATGGTGCAGGGAATGGCAATTGAATCTCAATGTAGACAAGTGTAATGTGCAGCGAATACATAGAAAGAAAGATCCCTTATCATTTAGCTACAATATAGCAGATCAGCAACTAGAAGCAGTTAGTTCTATAAATTATCTGGGAGTAGGCATTAGGAGTGATTTAAAATGGAATGACCATATAAAATTAATCATCGGTAAAACAGATGCCAGACTGAGATTCATTGGGAGAATCGTAAGGAAATTCAGTCCGAAAACAAAGGAAGTAGGTTACAGTACACTTCTTCACCCATTGCTTTAATACTGCTCACCGGTGTGGGATCCGTACCAGATACGGTTGATAGAAGAGAGAGAGAGAGAAAATCCAACGGAGAGCAGCGCATTTCGTTACAGGATCATTTAGTAATCGCGAAATCGTTAATAAACTCCAGTGGAACACTCTACAAGAGAGACGCTCAGCAGCTCAGTACGGGATTTTGTTGAAGTTTCGAGAACATACCTTCACCGAGGAGTCACGCAGTATATTGCTCCCTTCTACGTATATCTCGCGAAGAGACCATGAGGATCAAATCAGAGCGATTAGAGCCCACACAGAGGCATACCGACAATCTTTCTTTCCACTAACAATACGAGACTGGAATAGAAGGGAGAACCGATAGAGGTACTCAAGGTCCCCTCCGCCACACACCCGTCAGGTGGCTTGCGGAGTATGGATGTAGATTTAGACAGATGTAGAACTATCTCAACTGCAGCCAGTCTGAGTAAAGCTATTAGAGAAATAGCATATTGCCTATGGGAATCAAAACTAGTTTTGGAAATGCTTTCTCTGAGGAGCGACGCAGGGATCAGTTCTGGGTTCAGCTATTGTTCCCGTTGTAGGACAGTGACATCTCGTCGTTTCCATCCTCTGGTAAATATTACTTCCGTACCAATAACATCCAGCTTTACTTAAGTGCCAGTCCTGAAGATGTCAACTCTGTCAAAGGCCAAATGATGATAACCTGTCTTCTGACTTCACGTAGATAAAAAACCTGGGAAAAATTCAAAATCTCAAATATTTTTAGTGTATCACCAGAAGTTACTTAGTCATAAATTTGGCAAACAGTTTCCCCCTACTGTTCTTGATGTTATGCAATATCGTACCAGAAAACATTAAGTAAGATAAGTGTAACTTTAGATAAGGATCGCAACTCAGCAGAAAACACTGATGCCACGTGTAATCAAATTACCGCTTGCTTCAATATCATCGTGAAGTTTCGGAATATATTCCACAAGAAGAGAAACGGAAATTTCTGCAGTCACTCTTTCTGCTGAACCTGTATTATTGCGATATAACCCAGCAGGGCACAAGTAGTGATTACTCTACACGGTCCACACTAGCTATGAGTGTGTATGTTAAATCTCCAACATCTGTCTCTTTGACCACATCAGCGCTTCATAGGGTCAGCTAGGATAGCAGCCGTCAAACGAGTTAAATGAATACCATACGCTACGTCTACTTTTTCGGTTCATCAGTATGCATGCTCCCCGTTACCTTGCTACCCAGTACCTGTCATTCCATCATAATCGCAGTACAAGGGCTCACTTATACAGCAGCTTAGCAGTACCCATCTAGAATACAAATATATTTTCAAAGGTCTTCTCCATTCCTGCTATCACCTCTGTAACAAGCAACCATGCACTCCACGTACCATTCAACTCCAGCTGCAATTAAGAGTAAGTTGAAGCACTTCGTCAGCTTCATAAGTTTTACTTCAAAACTTAATATGTGTTGTGCTTTACTTCTTTTTTCGACTACAGAGGGAATACTCACTTCTTCTCGCAGCTATGCTTTTTATTCATTTTGTTTTTCAGAAAGTCTTGTCCTTTCTTTCTCCTATTTAATTACCTTTATTTTACCAAGTACCCTTTAATCTTTCTCTTTCATCACTTCTCTCACCCCTATTGCTTCCACAGTCCAAAGTATAGCCCTGTCACCACGGAATTTATCTGTCTTATTCTACTTTTGGTATACAAATATAAACAGTGCATTTTTCTGTACACTCAGGTTCGGTACTACTCGAATTCCTCTTGCACAGAAAAACCATTAACGGTGACCGTGTACTGTGAGACACTGCGTGACCTCCACAAGTGAATGAGGAGCGAACTGCCTGGGCTGCTCACGGAATGAGTGGTTCTGCTCCACGATGACGGGCGTCCACACGTCTCCAAGGTCAGACAAAGTTTAATGGCCAAGTTAAAGCGGGCGCAGCTTGAGCATCCCCCCTACGACCTGGACAAGTCGCCCTGCGACCTCCATGTGTTTCGGCGAGAAAAAAAAGGTCTCAAAAGGAAATGCTTAACTCGGAGGACGAACTGAAACACCTGGCTGCTGTCACAGAAACAAGAATTCTGAGAACAGGGAGTTTTTCTGCTCGTGAAACTGTGGAATAGTTGTGCTCTGGCTTCTGGTAATTACTTTCGAATAAAGACATCAATTACATCCACAGTGTTGTTGCATACCTTCTTTTCTGAACACCCTTGATAACACCTTTATATAGTGAGTACGATAATGAATACAATGTAAAAATAAAAAGCGCCTGGTTAGGTCTAAAACAGGGCCTTATGTGGCTACTCTTCCAGGATTAATAAATTAATAAATAAACATCACGAGCTTTACTCAACATGCAGGTAAAATTGTATATTCCTTTCAGAGACCATGACTGGAAGAGTTCCATGGATATAGTTGATGCTAATAAGCGAGCAGTGTCAGGCATGGCCACTAAAATAACAATAACAATAATAAAAGACAAGTCTATAAAATATGGCAAGGATGATTCAGTAGTTCAAATAAAAATGTGTGAGGGGTAGAAGCGGCCGTGTTCGATTTAAAGAACCTCAAAGTCAGTCTTAACAAGTAATTTACGAAAAAACGAAAATATAGCAAGGATGATTCAGTAGTTCAAATGAAAATGTGTGAGGGGAGAAGCGGCCGTGTTCGATTTAAAGAACCTCAAAGTCAGTCTTAACAAGTAATTTACGAAAAAACGAAAATATGGCAAGGATGATTCAGTAGTTCAAATGAAAATGTGTGAGGGGAGAAGCGGCCGTGTTCGATTTAAAGAACCTCAAAGTCAGTCTTAACAAGTAATTTACGAAAAAACTAAATCAAAACAGTTAGACAACCATTCTAAAACAGTTCCTCTTGAATGCAAGGTCCTATGCACCTACCCGCTCAAAATTCTACACAAATTTTCAGTTGCCTACGAGAGGAAAAGCAAGTATGTGTAGATATTTGCGCGAATCCTAAAGGATAAAATATTTAATGAGAAGGAAGCCCCCGCTCCCCCCCCCCCCCCTCCTCCTATGTCAACAGTTGTGCCGCTAAGCTAGGTTCCCATACACTACTACATCGGCATATACCTCCAGGATGTTTAAGCTATGCTGTTCACCTCAAGTATTTCCGGAACAGTTTAAGATATCATCATTCTATTTCCATGCAGATGAACTATTAGAAAGTCTTCACTAGGACGTACATGCTCTTTTCACAGCTATAATAATTACAGAGGTATTGGTGTAAACTTCACTTTTTAAGTGGAACTATACGAACTTCCGCTACTAATGCCGTAGTTCTAAAGTGACGAGTTCAACGGTATTTCACTATTCAAAACAGGTTTGCAAGTTTCGGAGTAATTACAATATTTAGACTTTCGAATTTATCTATTTCAAAATTAACCGATTGGTGTCTTACGCTTAAGTTCATGATCTTATACCCATACGACGAAATATGTCACACTGGATAAGGAAGAAACAGAGTAAATTAGTTTCTGGATGCGTCTCATCTTCAGAAATACAGTTTTCTTCATTTAACCAGACATGTTTCGCTAAAGTTAAAGCATAATCAGTGAATTTTTTTATTCCTTCTTGTTACCACTGCTGTGGTTTTATATCTTTTACATTGCAGTCGTTTTCCTTTCAAAGTTAGTTTTTTTCTGGTTTTCTCATTATTTTCACTGTTAAAAATTGCACTGTCAGTGAAATTTTACAAAGTGAAATTTTTCACAGTGAAGATAGTGGGGAAACCAGAAAGAAAGACAAACTGCGAAAAGAGAAAAACTGTTATGCAAAATATAAAAAGCCATAAAAACTGCAGCGTGTGGTAACACGAAATAAAATAAAAACCTACTGATGTAATTTCAGCGAAACATGACTGGATAAATGAGGAAAAAACTGTGTATCCCGCAAGGTGGTTCCTATGCAAATATAAATTTATTTTTAAACAGGTATGGACACAAGTGCTTCAACATCAAGACGAAAGGAAAGATTGTTGCACCGCTGTGACACTGCTATAAGAAGGGAACAGAGGAAATGTAACTTTCATTCTGTCCTTTCGTCTAGACGTGTCGAGTGCTGGTTAGCCTGGAAAAATGAATGTCCTTCACAAACCAAAAAAAACTAGCTATCCTACTTCTTTACTAAGAATGAAAAAAGAATATGAAGAGAACAGCTGAGCTCTACTCACGAAGGTATCTCGGCAGACGGTATCCAACAAGAATGACAATTATCGAATGTGCAAACAATCGTTATTGGAAGAGCAGCAGAGTATACTGCTTGACAACTGCTAAGGAACAGAAATAGCGTTGGACAGGAATAATCACAGGCAAAGCTGGACGACAAGAAACACAGTAGATACGTGAAAGGTGGAGTGGTATATTTATTAGAAAAATGGTACAGATTTTACCACATGGGAAAGCAGGATAACAGACACAAATAACTTTCATGTTTGACACACATCAGTCGCTCAACATAAAGATCTATATCAGGCTCTGAGTAATGAATGTGCCCACTTAGGGCACTAATCCACGTTTTCCACTAATTATTCATGCTGGCTACGAAACTGTTGAGGAGTCCTTGAGGGATCGTGTCCCATTCCTCTCTAAAGAGGGTTTTCGGATCTTCAACAGTTCGGAGAGGGAGTGTTCCTTTGGAGATACATCTGCCAAAAGCATTTTAGGCATTCCCTATAGGGATTAGGTCCAGCGAGTAGGCAGAGCATTCCATACGGTCAACATCTTCACTTTCCAGTGTGCATGACGAGTCAGTGGTCCTGTGTGGGCTTGCATTGTCGTCTATAAACAGAACGTCGGAACTTGTCCCGCCCCTAGAGAAATGGACATGATTCAGAATAATTTCCCTGCAATATCGCTGTGCTGTGATGGCTCCTCGCGCAAAGATGTGTAGGGGTGTTCGGCCATTGTGCATATTGCCTGCCCACATCATAACGCCTAGGCCATACGGATGATGGATGGCGTTCATGAAGATTCAATGGTGCGGAACGTTTTCCCCTCTCTCTCCTCACTAACAGGTATCCAGAATCACTCGCCACAGTGAAGCGGGAGAACATCACACTGGACCACCGTTGCTGACCTTAACTAACATGCTCTCTACACCAAAGAAATCTTTCTCGGCTATGGAGTGGTGGATGTGGGATGCTTTTAACAGTTTTACTAGCATACAGACCAGCCTGATTTAATCGCAGCAAAGTGTTTCTGGCAGAGACAGGTGTAGCGGTAGCGGATGCAAGGTCTGCAGCTATCTGCCTAGGAGTGAGATGCCTGTTTCATTTCGCCACTAGGGGTAAGTATCGATTCTCTCGCAGTGTGGAGGTCCGTATACTACCACCAGCATGCTTTCGCATAGCATTTCCATCTTAAGCGACCTTTTTTAATTGCGAGATGATACTTTTGGACACACCCATGATTGTAGTCACATTAGTGGCGCACTGACCGACTTCGGGCTGTCCAGCTGCTCGCCCACGACCGTGAGCATTCAAATGACGTCTCGTACACATGTTGCTGTACCACACGGATCGCCGCCCTATTTGGTTGCACAACAACCTTCGTCAAACACCGTACTGCAAGAACTGTCGAAAGCATACAGACCATTCGTGCACAGAATTACTGCAGTTAACACGTCCCACCCACTGCATTTGTTTTTATTGTCATTGATCGAGTGTTACGTAGCAATTGGCATTTGTTCTGTACCAACCAGCAGTTGTTCCTTAGCAAGTATCTGTTATTTATTAGCAACTGTCAAGCAGTGAACTACGCAAGGAGCAATCCAGCAGCGAGCGATGCGAACGAAATCGATGATGCGGGAGCTGTTACTCATAATCCGCAGCTTCCAAACGTATCATGTGTCACTTCACCAGCAGGTAAATTATAGGGATCAGAACATGCAAGGGATACTGCCACTCAGTTTCCACCCGGAACCAAGACAATAGTTTCTTTCTTCAAGGAATCCGTATTGTTTGAGCAGGTTGAACAACAGAGGCAGTGGAGTGAGAACGGTGATGACTACGTGACTGATCCTTATTGCATGGAAGAAACCTTAACAGGTAAAAGATACACAGAAATTCTTACTGATACGCTACAAGCTCTTCTAGAGGAAGTACTACTTGCTACACATAAATGTATGTGGTAACAACATGATTGGTGACCCAGATCACTACCTGTTTCTTTCTAGGAAAGAGCTAACCTAACTCTTTCCTGGTAGCTGTATGAAACGAGAAGGTGTAATCAAATTATCTGCACGTTCACTTGATTGGACGTCGCTAGACCTCTTTCTCTGGGCACCGTCTCTAAGATGCCATCCATGCACTAGTTTTGACGACTGAAGGTGATTTTGTTGCAGGATTCTCGAACATATTCTCAGTTCGAATATAATGAATTTCCTTGAGACCAAGAAGTTGCTGTCCATGCATTAGCACGGCTTTTGAAAGCATCCCTCCTGCGAAACGCAACTCGCCCTTTTTTCACATGATATCTTGCCAACCATGGATGAAGGGTATCAGATGGATGCCACATTCCTTGACTTCCGGAAAGCGTTTGACTCGGTGCCCCACTGCACACTCCTAACTAGGGTACAAGCATATGGGATTGGTTCCCAAGTGTGTGAGTGGCTCGAAAACTTCTTAAGTAATAGAACCCAGTACGCTGTCCTCGATGGTGAGTGTTCATCGGAGGTGAGGGTATCATCTGGAGTGCCCCAGGGAAGTGTGGTAGGTCCGCTGTTGTTTTCTATCTACATAAATGATCTTTTGGATAGGGTGGATAGCAATGTGCGGCTGTTTGCTGATGATGCTGTGGTGTACGGGAAGGTGTCGTCGTCGAGTGACTGTAGGAGGATACAAGATGACTTGGACAGGATTTGCGATTGGTGTAAAGAATGGCAGCTAACTGTAAATATAGATAAATGTAAATTAATGCAGATGAATAGGAAAAGGAATCCTGTAATGCTTGAATACTCCATGAGTAGTGTAGCGCTTGACACAGTCACGTCGATTAAATATTTGGGCGTAACATTACAGAGCGATATGAAGTGGGACAAGCATGTAATGGCAGTTGTGGGGAAGGCGGATAGTCGTCTTCGGTTCATTGGTAGAATTTTGGGAAGATGTGGTTCATCTGTAAAGGAGACCGCTTATAAAACACTAATACGATCTATTCTTGAGTACTGCTTGAGCGTTTGGGATCCCTATCAGGTCATGTTGAGGGAGGACATAGAAGCAATTCAGAGGCGGGCTGCTAGATTTGCTACTGGTAGCTTTGATCATCACGCAAGTGTTACGGAAATGCCTCAGGAACTCGGGTGGGAGTCTCTAGAGGAAAGGAGGCGTTTTTTTTCGTGAATCGCTACTGAGGAAACTTAGAGAACCAGCATTTGAGGCTGACTACAGTACAATTTTACTGCCTCCAACTTACATTTCGCGGAAAGACCACAAAGATAAGATAAGAGAGATTAGGGCTCGTACAGAGGCATATAGGCAGTAATTTTTCCTTCGTTCTGTTTGGGAGTGGAACAGGGAGAAAAGATGCTAGTTGTGGTACGCGGTACCCTCCGCCACGCACCGTATGGTGGATTGCGGAGTATGTATGTAGATTTAGATGTAGAAAACGTCTCAGTGTTGCAGCATGTACAATGATATCGAAGAGACACCTTCAGTCTGCCCGGAAGTCCTCGCATCAGCTACTGTAAACCTACGCTGAGGTGACAAAAGTCGTTGGATAGCGATATGCACATATACAGATGGTGGTAGTATCGTGTACACAACGTACAAAAGAGCAGTACATTGGCGAAGCTGTCATTTGCACACAGGTGAATAATGTGAAAAAGCTTCGGACGTGATTATGGCCGCATGATAGGAATTAACAGACTCTGAAGGCGGCATGGTAGGTGGAGCTACACGTATGGAATATCCCATTTCTGAAATTGGAAGGAAATTCAATATTTCGCGATCCATAGTGACAGGACAACGCAGTAGCCGACGACCGAGAGCAGCTCTGTTTGGGTAGAGTTGTTAGTGCTAACACACAATAAACCGCAGAAATGAATGTGGGACGTACGACGAACGTATCCGTTAGTACAGTGTCGCGAAGTTTGGTGTTAATGGACTATGGCAGCAGACAACCGACGCGAGTGCGTTTGCTAGCAGTACAACATCACCTGCAGCGCATGTCCTGGGCTCGTGACCATACGCTTGGACCACAGACGACTGGAAAATCGTGGCCTAGTCAGCTGAATCCCGATTTCAGTTAGTAAGAGCTGATGGTGGGATTCGAGTGTGGCCCAGACCCCACGAAGCCGTGGAGTCAAGTTGTTCACAAGGCACTGTGCAAGCTGATGGTGGTGGCTCCATAATGGCATGGGCTTTGATAACATTGAATAACTGGTTCCTCAGGTCCAACTGAACCCATCATTGATTGGAAATGGTTATGTTCGGCTATTTGGAGACCATTTACAGCCATTCAGGGACTTCATGTTCCTAAACAGAGATGGATTTTTTTGGACGATAATGCGCCATGTCACTGGGACATAGTTGTTTGCAAATGGTTTGGGGATCATTCTGGATAATTCGAGCGAATGATTTGGCCACCCAGATCTCTCGACATGAATCTTATCGCATATTTATGGGACATGATCCAGAGGTCATTTTGTGTACAAAATCCTGCACCGGCAACTCTGTCGCAATTATAGGCGGCTAATGAGGCAGTATGGCTCAATATTTTTGCAGAGGACTTCCAACGACTTGTTGACTCCATACCACGTCGAGCTGTTGCACTACGCCGGGCAAGAGGACGTCCAACACGATATCCCATGACTTTTGTCACCTCAGGGTACTATACATTGTGCATTAAGATGGCGCAAGTCAGAGAACCTAATATTCGTACGTATTGTTCTGTCGGATTTTTGCAGAGCACTTTCACGACCTGCTGAACTGTGAACCACCTGAAGAAGAGCTGGAAGTGGGGACTGACACAGAAGAGAGAGAGCCACGACCTCCAACCAGGGATGAAGTCGCACATGCCATAAGCGATATAAATATTAATAAGGCAACTGGAGAAGATGGTATAGCAGCAGAGATGATAAAGTGGGGAGACAACAAAGCAATAGGCAACATGACCAACATAATTCACCAGATCTGGAGAACAAAGAAGTTGCCACAAGGATGGAAGAATGCTATTGTAGTACCAATACATAAGAAGGGCGACAAGAGAGATGCAAACAACTACAGAGGAATATCGCTACTAGAGGTCGGATACAAGGTGCTGTCAAAACTATTGCTCAAGAGAGTAGAAGAACAGGTAGAAAGCACAGTTGGCCACTACCAAGCTGGATTCAGGAAGGGAAGAGGCTGTATAGAACAGATATTTATCCTGAAGCAGCTGATAGAACATAGAGCCTTAAAAAACTAAAAGGCAGTAATAACATTCGTGGACTTCAGAAAGGAATATGACTCCATCGACAGACAGACTCTTGTTAGGATCCTGAAGAACAGTGGACTTGATGGAACTACACAAGAACTCATAAAAGAAATTCTGATAAACACAAAAGCAAGGGTGAAATTCAGAGGAGCACTGTCAGAAGAATTTGAGATCAAGAATGGTGTCAAACAGGGGGATGCATTGCCACCATCGTTGTTCAATATAGCACTGGACGAAGTGATCAGGCAGTGGAGAGCAATAAACGAGGAAATGGGAATACCAAAGACCCATGTGGGGGACAAAAAGGACAACAGTGCTCAAGTGGACTGCCTAGCCTTTGCAGATGACATAGCAATAGTAAGTGAGACAGAAGAAGACGCAAAGACACAACTTGACAACTTAAGTAAAGTAGCCAGAAAGGTGGGACTGAAGATCGCCTATAACAAGACAAAGACATTAAATACCACTGCAGACTGGGAAACACCGGAAGGCACTGTGCAAATGGTGGACAAATTTAAATATCTGGGAGAATTTATAACAGGAAGGAACAGGAGCAAGGAGGGAATAACAGAGAGGATATAGAAGATGAGGTCAGCCTTCTGCATGTCGAGAGACATATACAATAAAAAGAATATATCCACACAGGCAAAGTTACGCCACTACAAGGCAACGGTGAGGAATGCAGTATTATATGCTGCTGAGACGATGACACTAGGAAGAAATGGGGCAGAACAACTAGAGAAAGAAGAGAGAAAAATACTTAGAAAAATACTAGGGAAGAATTGTACCAGAACATGAGAACAATATCCGGGGAAATCAAACTCAAAAGGGCAAGGTTTCCTGGACATGTAGTTAGGATGAGTATGGACAGAATGACGAAGAGAGAGTGGGAAACAACAGGGAGGACAAGGGGAAAGACAGGAACCAAGTGGGTTGTTGAACTTCGGAAGGACTGGTTGGAATTGGGGATCAAGGTCGAAGGAAAGGAAAATTGGAGGAACAAATATACACCGACCAATATGCCGGTGATCAATGACAAAGAAGAATACAGGAAAAGATTAGAGTGTCACCAGTAGAGCCGACAGGAGAAACGAAACCTGAAGATCTCGGAAGAAGAGCGGGAGAGAAGGGGAGAAAGAATCAAGAGGTTCTGGGAGAAGAAGAGGAAAATGCAGTCCACGAAGGAACTACTCGTGGTCCTACAGAGGCCGTAACGCAAGAAGAAGAAGAAGATTGTTCTAAAAGACCAGCAATAGAAACTCCAGTATTTAAAAATGTAATGCCTTTTAATTTAAAAGGATTTAGAGATTCTTACTTTATTTTTTAAGAATGGGGCTGTTGACGGTACTGGCCGTCTTCGGTAGGTGAGACCTACGAACATGATTTACGACTGAGACTTACGCATGAGAAATTTAAAGAAATTTACACACCGGCTGAAAAAGTCAATGTTGATGAATCCTTAATGAAATAGAAAGGGCGTTTAGTATATAGAGAATTTGATCTATCGAAAAGACAGAGATCTGAATTAAAAATTTACAAACTATGTGAAGCAAGTACCGCTTTTTGTTACATTTTCGAAATAGTACTTGCCAGAACATAGGTGTTCACCAACGCACTGTGCAAACTGGAGGTGGCTCCATAATGGTGTGGGCTGTGTTTATATGGAATGGACTGGGTCCTCTGGATATTCAGCTACTCGTAAACGTCATGTTCCTAACAAACGATGGAACATTTATGGATGACAGTGCACCATGTCACCGGGCCACAGTTGTTAGCGTTTGAAAAACATTTTGGACAATTCGAGCGAATGGTTTGCCATCCAGTTTGCCCAACATGAATCCCATCGAAGATTGATGGGACATGATCGAGGGATCCCTTCGTGCACACAATCCTGCACCGGCAACAATTTCACAATTATGGATGGCTATAGAGGCAGCACGGCTCAATATTTCTGCAGGGAACTTCCAATGACTTGTTGAGTCCATGCTACGTCGAGTTGCTGCACTATGCAGGGCAAAATGAGGACCGACACGATATTAGAACGTTTCCCATGACTATTGTCACCTCAGTGTATATTGCTTTAGACGGTGGGAATTTCGAGCTCTCCAAGACAAAAAATGGAGTTTTAAGGAAGTGTTTATGACCACATTCTTCTGTGATTTCCTTTTTGTAGCTGTGTGTAACTGAGTATTTTGGCATCAAACCAACGACGTTAGTCTGTTATCTAAACACCTTTATACGTCAAATCCATATTTTACAAATAAGAAAGAGAAATAAGAGAAAAACTGTTACCGTAGTTAACTGTGAATCATCTCTAGGTGCCACGTCCTTTGCCTTCCAATTGGTGTGTTGGTCCAACCACATATAGCCAAGTGTGAATTTTCTCACTGTTTTGCTTTTGTAAATATACTTTCTTAACTGTGTCAAACTGGAGTACATCAGCATCCTGATGCGACAGTTCCGTATAACAACACCACCTTCCAACTAAGCCAGCAAATGGTTTCATGTTTCAACCATATAAATCCTGAGTTCAAAATACGATCATTTCTTCTTAACTACTAAACTTATTTCGAATAGTAGAACGCCGTTGAATTTGTCTTTTTAGAACTATGTTACCAGTAATGAAATCACTTTAGTTCCATTTCAGAAAGGAATATTCATACCGATGTCTCTTTAATTATTATAGGTACGAAATGAAATCATATATCATATAGTGAAGACTTCTTCACAACTGATTTGGGTGAAATCAGAATTACGACGTCTGAAACGGTTCAAGAAATATCTGAGCTGAACAGCTTTGCTGAGTCACCCTGTGTACTGCGCAAGTAACTGTACAGTGCTTGGTAGGGGGTACTTCATGTCAGTATTAACCATTTCATTAGCTTACTTAGCGAGGAAGAAACAGGCTGTCTACCTCTGCACGCACGCTAATCTCACATACTTCTTATTTATTCTCATAAGTAGTGACGGTAGCCGCCTACAAACAAACAGTTCTCTAAATTTTAAGCGATGTTGTTTCACGAGAACAACGTCGCCATCCTATCCAAGATACTCATTTAAGTTACGAGCGAAATGGCGCAGTGGTAAGTCGCTCATCTTGCTTTCAGGACAGCACTGGTTCTATTTCCCGTGCCACAATCCAGATTTGTGGATGCTGAGCTTTGTGATAATCGTTTAAATCGAACACTGGGATCGTTCCTTTGAAAAGCACACTGCCGCTTTCCTTCCATAATACAAACTTGTGCCTTGTCTCTAATGATCTCTTTATCGGCAGGACGTTCTATCCTAATGTTCTCTTCTTCTCTGTTAAGTTTCCTGAACATCCCTGTTAACTATCACTGACCTGTTACGATCCTAACACCACGTTAGTAAACTGTCTGTATATCTACTGTTACTCCAAATGCTGGAGTAGTACTCTGTAATTAGTCACACTAACGTCTTATATATGGTTTCCCTGAGAGTTGCTCCGCCCATTCTTAGAAGCCTTCCAACAAATCCAAGTCTTCCGTTTATCTTCCATACTGCTGTTTCAACGCGTTTCCATCACTTCATTTCGCTTCCTCGTATTACTCATAAATATTTAAAAGATGTAACGGGATCCGGAAGCGAGTCATAAATTTAATAATGGGATGCCGACTAGTTCTTTCGCTTTTTTACGGACACTATTGTGCGTTTCTTAACACTGGAGAGTAGCTGTATTTCCTTAGATCAAGTGGGAACTCTGTCTTCAGCGAAGAATCGGATAAATCGTTAATGTACATTGAGGCCAACTGTTGTCCTTCTCAGGCCTCCATGGGGTACAAGTGAGGCTAATTTCATTACTGTTTGTTAAAAACTCGTCCAGCCAGTCTTGTAGCTGTGAAGACACTCTGTAGATCGTATCCCGATTGTTAGTCGACAACTCGTTACAGAGTAGAACGCCTTTCGTAAATCTAGGGAGACGGAAGTTCTGTTGACTCACGTCCACTTTATGCAAGGCATTGTGGGTTAATAAAGAAAACCATGTTTCATTCGAGTAGTTTTTCCGAAAGGCGTGCAGAATACTTAAGAGAAGTTTTTTCTTACCCCTGTAACAACGACATAATGTTCGAGCTTAAAACATGCACTAATACCGTGCAACAGACAGATGTTAGATGTATTGGTTTGTATTTCCGTTCATCCGTTATTTTATCCTTTTTGCTCACACGAGTGACCTACGCTCATTTACAGTGACGCGTAACTAGAAATATTCTCCATGTACGTGAGCTAGATAATGGGCTTATCTCGCAGCGTATAAATGTAATTTCCAATAGGATTTCCATAATGTCTTGATACCTTGTTCACATTGAGTAGTCTTAATTATTTCGCAATACCAGAAATGCTTACTTTGACATCTCTCATTTGTGAGTCTGCGCGGTACCCAAATGTGTGTGGTAGTATCCACAAGCTGAATATAATTCGACATTGCGGTTCCCTGTCTATTGCCTTCAGTTTCAACACCATACTGATCAACAATTTATCCGATCGTAGTTTGGGATCCGTTCATTGACTTTCCATGTGAGGAGAACTTCTTAGTAATTTGTAATGCGTCCTTGGCGAGAATCTAACTGAGCAATTCTTGTGAATGCAAAAACTGCTATGACATTTTCCCTATTAGTTTCCCAACATTCTACTTTGTAGCAAAAACATAGCGATTTCTGTTGACGCCACATTCTCCGAATGCTACCCTTAAACTTAAGTAAGTCTTCTCCGTATTTTATTAATTTAATTGGGAAACGTTTATCTAATCCGGCATTATGGTATCTTTCAACTTAAATCACAGTTGTCCAGCCTTTGTCGGCTTTCTACCAAATATGCTGAGTTCATTGTTTAAGTAAGTTGTTAGTGATTGTCTAATAGTTCCACAAAACGCATATACTCTCGTAGCTTCATACCAAGGGGACAACAAGAAGGAGAAAAATTTACAATCGACTATAACCTCCAACCTCTTAGCGTCTCATGCCAACTACCTCGAAATGAACAAATACAATGAGCCGTTTCTACCAGTCTTGTCCTTGAAGTCAGGTACTAATAAGTTTCGTGTTATAAGGCTCAAATAAAATACTGCAGAAAGTCTGTTATGGGACATCGCATCAAATGACCCACATCTAAAAGCAAGGAGGAAGTAGGTCAGCTGTTTCTCCAAATCCTGCGATTCGGCTTCTGACAGATAACGGCAAATCAGGAAGAGTAGTTTCTTTTTGTTATAGTCTAATGTCCTGCCCACAGTGAAGAGTACGCCGAAAAAATAGAAACAGTAGAAAGAGTCATCGTAAATAATTTCTTGTTCGGTTAGAGGAATACCAGGTAAAGCTCCATATCCCAAATGTGTTCATTTGGTGAAAAGTCCAGAGATCTCACAGATCAAAGAGCAGCGTGCAACGTGAATAACTGCGAAGTAAAAACGGAGCATACCACGGGGCACAGAGTTGGAACCTTGAAGTATGTCAGAATCAAAAGACAATGGATCTAAAGAAGGCTGATTCAGAATTGAAGCATTTCATGTGGTTGGAAGCCTGAGAAGGGCTTATTAATTCATATTGCTGCGGTACTATGCAGTCACAAATTATCTAACACATTTTATAACACAAATACAGTTCCTTCCAAACTAGATCTATCGTATCCAATATTCTGTCTCTAACTGGCATGGCAGTAGCTCTTATATATCATCCCGTACTCGCAAATATTTAAAATAGAAAATTACGAACATAGAGCTGATTTACCTTTCAGTATTCACTTGAGAAATTTGTTAACATCGAGTATAGATTTAAGTGTCAGGAAGTCGTTTCTGAAAGTATTTTATGGAGTGTAGCCATGTATGGAAGTGAAACATGGACGATAAATAGTTTGGACAAGAAGAGAATAGAAGCTTTCGAAATGTGGTGCTACAGAAGAACGCTGAAGATTAGATGGGCAGATCACATAACTAATGAGGAGGTATTGAATAGAATTGGGGAGAAGAGGAGTTTGTGGCACAACTTGACAAGAAGATGGGACCGGTTGGTAGGACATGTTCTGAGGCATCAAAGGATCACAAATTTATCATTGGAGGGCAGTGTGGAGGGTAAAAATCGTAGACGGAGACCAAGAGATGAATACACTAAGCAGATTCAGAAGGATGTAGGTTGCAGTAAGTACTGGGAGATGAAGAAGCTTGCACAGGATAGAGTAGCATGGAGAGCTGCATCAAACCATTCTCAGGACTGAAGTCCACAACAACAACAACATTCACTTGTTGTAATTATGCATTGTTTGCCGGAAATAAAGGAAATATAAAATATGTGCTTCAAAGACGCAGAAGATCAGAAGTGAGTGAACCACGGCGAACTAGTAATAGTAGTAATAGCAGTAGTAGTAGTAGTTTTATTCATCCGTGGCTAACTTTCACAAGGATGTAGTACATGTCTCTGTATTAAAATTTAAGAACAAAAAAATGTGAAATATGCAGACGTTTATGTACTTACAGGTGTTGTTTGACAAGGATGGGACAGATAGTCAGCCGTGGCATTATACAGGGTGTAAATTTTAAGTTGACAAACCAGAATAACACGAAAAATAAGCTTCACACAAAACAATTTGTAGAATCCAAAGTTCATTATTTTCGAGGGGGCATCTGCTGGTGCTAAAATTAGCCCCCCCAGCCCAGTCCCCTGGGGGTGGGGCGGGAGGCAACCTTAAAATTTCAAATGGGAACCCCCATTTTGTACTGCAGAATCAGATTCTAAATTAAAAACTACGTACATTTTTCTTAAACATTTGTTTTGATTCTTGGTAGTTGGCGCTGTAATTAAAGAAAATCCATGTTCTCATTTTTGCGTGGAAAATGGTTACGGATTAATAAAAAATACTTATTTACTTCGTAAATTTTGATTCGCCAAAACTAAAACTATTTCTCTCTCCCCACAGGGTGGAGTTTGAAAGAGAGGAATTAGAGTTTTACAAATGTTGACCCAAATATTAATTTTTTCCGCAGATTCGGATAAGTTTTGTTTGTTTCGTGGCCACACAACTTTTAATTATCAAACAAATCATCTGACTGGCTAACTAACTAACCAAACATCCTACGAAGTATATAAGTAATTTTTATTTATCCGTAACCATTTTCCATGCAAAAATGAGAACATGGATTTTCTTGCATTACAGCGGCAACTACCAACAATCAAAACAAATGTTTAAGACAAAACGTACGTAGTTTTTTATGTAGAATCTGATTCTGCAATAAAAAATGTGGATTGCCATTTGAAATTTTAAAGCTGCCTCCCGCCCGACCCCCAGGGGCCTGGGGTGGCGGGCTAATTTTAGCACCAGCAGATGTCCCTCTCTAAAATAATGAACTTTGGATTCTACACATTTTTTGGTGTGGAGCTTATTTATCGATTTATTCTGGTTTGTCAACTTAAGATTTGCACCCTGTAGTAGGATCAGTCATGGAATTTGTATAAAGTAATTTAGGGAAATCTGGAAAGCCTTAATCAGGATGGCCGGATAAAGATTGGAGCTTCCGTCCTTCTGAACATAGGGTCAGCAATACTTCCTTCGGTTTATCCTCAGTGTGTAACACCATGTGGCAAAGACGTTATTTAGTAATGTAAAGGCTAGCAGTACACTGAGCATTTCTCATTACCAGTTACTACACATACTGCACACACTATATGCACATTAATTCATGATGTAACTCTACTCACTCTATCAACTGACATCAGGACCATAGTGTCGATGTTTGGTTTTAATTTTGCGAGCCGCAGTTTCCAATTTGCTAGCTTGAAATGTCGAGTCAGTGTCCCTCTATAATGAATGCGATGTTGCGCTCAGAAAGACGATAAGGTGTTAGTATTATAAATCGGGAAACTTTTGGAGTAAGGGTATCCAGGATTACTTCATAAGTGGGTTTATGCTGCTTTGTCAAAAATTTTAAATCTTATAAACAGCTCTGTCCGTGACGATGGAACGAGATGTAGACTGAACTTGTATTTACCAAGAAGGAATAAACATAAAACACAAAACAGCATTTAATTTCGAGCGAAAGAAGAAAAGAAGAGTTTGAAAGTGTTATGTAAAATGATAGACGACTTATTATTATTATTATTATTATTTACTGGTGTTCCATTTTTATCAAATTCCTAATTTGTGTTAGTTAAATAATCGTTCTCTGTGTAGAATGTATTATATAACGAGTACGTCTTAACTGTCATTTTAGAAGTCCCTTTAATCTCTTTAGCAATTTATCGTACAATTTGATCCCTCGACATTAAATGCTGTTTTGAGTTTTATATTTGTTACTTTCTGATAAATGTAAGTTCAGACTACATCTCGTTCCATGGTCACGGACAGAGCTGTTTATAATATTTACAATTTCTGACGAAACAGCGTACATCTGTGTATGCAGTAATTAGCAATATTATTTTTGATGTGCAAAACTGATTGTTAAATGCCCTCACATAGTGTAGTTAAAATCCCCGGGGTACGGAACAGACGTTTACAGAGAGCTTGATTATTACCTTTGGTTTTATTTTTTCTGTACAGGAACGTCCAAAATACTCGTCACCTCATTATAGAGGCACACACATCTCTTCGGAGCGCTGAAGCGTAGATGGTGTAGAACTGATACCAGGCGGTTATGTGAATCAGCGACGTGGAAACGTCACAGAATGGTATAAAGGAGCTATCGAGTTTGGACCGCGGACTGTTCCATGTCTCTCCAAGGAAAGCTATATTACTCGCACAGACGTAAAAAGGCAAAAGAAGGGTGGTCGTAGAACGATCCTAACCGATAGGGATCAGAGACGAGCATAACGCCTTTTCAGTGACAAGCGGTTTCAAATACGACAGGATTTACCGCTGTAGTTCGGTGTAGCCCCATCTCAACGAGTTCCGGGGAGTACATACACTTTGGTAGTCACGAAACTTGCAAAATGATAATGCTCACAGCAGTACACAACGTTTTCAATGGACCAAAGAACAGAGAAACTGGACAGAAGTTGTCTGGATGTGTTTAGTGTGGCGCAACGAGACGCATGTCGGCCTGTTTTCAAATTATTCAAGGCTTCGAGTGCAATAAAGCATTTAACCAACAGTGTGGAGGGTGTATCTCAGGCCGGCAGCTGTTCTGTGTTGTTTTGGTGGAGTTTTGGTAGCACACATTGAGCTCAATCACTCACGTTACTGCAAACATGAACTAGGATGTTATGTCGCCCGTTCTCGGTAGCCAAGTATTACCCATTCGTCTACATCTTCATTATAAATGTGCTTTGGAAGCTGATGTCTTCGAAGATGACACCTGCCGTCTTCACAGATGGTATGCACGCACATGTGTCATGCATCCTGCGTGCCTCGACTGGCTCTCTAAATTACCCGATCGTAATCCCACATGAGATATCTGGATAAACGTAGGAATCAATATCCTCACTGTTTAGTATCTTTGCTGGCTCTAATCATCAATGAGACCTCAAGAAATTTGTGGACTCTCTTTTCTGCTGAACTGAGGCCATTATCAAGTCTAAAGGCCATGTTAGACGGTATTACCGTTACGTCACCTAGGGGTGACAAGTGATTTTTATGATGTACTTTGAATGGACACGTAGCGATTGCGAAATTTAGTTTACAATGGGCCAATGTGGTATCATAGTAGCAAGAAGAGGGAGAAAATGTGGGACTACAGAAGGCAAATAGCGCGTGATTAGATAAAATGTATTTAAAGACTCGTGTCTAAGGGAACTGGAATGCCATTTGTCTAAGGTCGGTAACGGAGACTGCCTGACATAATGTTATTTGGAAAAACAAATATTTAGTATGACAGAATAAGGAGCACTTCCTGGTCAGTCAAGGATACGAACGCTGAGGACTGATGGTGGTGCAATGATCTTTTAGTTTATGTGTCTGTTTAACCATGAAGAGCACAGTTCTCTATTTCCACACGATTTCTTCAACACAATATTAGGTGAGAAATTTATAAAAAAGTATGTATATCAGAGCTTGTTGCTGACAGTAATAATAAAGGAACAATTCCAGTCAGAGGTTTATGTTGGTTGATTGAGTGTTCCTGTTCATATAGTGCTGGGTGAAGTATTGTGCCTTTTGAGAAAATAAAATATATAAAATTTAAGTCAAGACTAGAGGTACTTTCGGTGAAGAAAGATTATAAAAAGAAGTAACAGAAGCGAATACTAAAAATAGAACTGGTGCCCTCTGGCCAGATGAGTGCAAACAGGCCCATTCAAAAGGAGTGAAGCAATCTTGGATCCAGAAGAAATCGGAGCATCTTGCCACATGCAATAAGTCTTAACGTGCTGCGAGTCAGCAACAACGAATAAATAAATGATAATAAATGTAAAAGTGTAGAATACGAATAAATAGACGTTAACTATATTATTCAGTAAGTTCCAACGTCTAAATTGTGACCAAGAAGGTTCACTTCCACATGTTTAGTGATGTTTTACAAATTAAAGTGAGGAAAACACTAGGAATTATTGTGTACTATAATTTCACTGCTAACACCGTACTATGAAACAAAAGGGTAAGCGTGAACTATGATTTCGTCTTTTAAAGAAGCCATGACTAAGGCATAACATTACTACATGGACACAGCATTAACGCAGAGGAACATTGTTTTGATTTCAGTTGCCATGAATACTTCATTCAACGTGTTTCCAACTCCCTCCGAATCCGGGGATAGCTTTTTGGAGCGTAAATCGCGGGGATAAGCGGTTAGAATCACGACAGTAGAATTAAATTTCGATATTAGTATTTGGCCGACAAGGTGAAGAATTATGGTGGTTTACAGTTCGCATACACCAGACTTTGTAGAAGTGGAATGTGTTACATTCTGAGCTTGTTCTCAGAGTGCTATCCTGACTGGGATTTCCCATGGTCCCCTCACCTACGTAAGATGAGTGTCAAGTCAGTCTTGAAATACAAACCAATGTGACTGATTTGGAATACATGTTGCTAGTAGTCGAAACAAACTTAGCAACACGAGGGCCCGCCCTGATGTTGACAAGAATGTTTCGAGCATCGCCCTGAAGAAAAACATTCGAGACCATCGGTATGCTTCGGACGACGAAGTGCACTACTGGGTACATTCAAGATTCCGTAGTCTACTGCAAACATTTTTCCATGAAGGCATTCATCATATTGTCTGAGAGCGAGATGAAAGTATTAACTGTTATGGTGATTATTTTGAGTTAATAAACTAGTTACTTACCTTTTAGGGTTCCGTACCTCAATAGGTAAAAACGGAACCCCTGTAGGATCACTATGCTGTCTGCCTGTCCGTCTGTGCGACCTAAGAACCCTTTTTCTCAGGAACCGTAAGACGTATCAAGTTCAGATTTATGGCACATACGAACTTCCATGGTTCTTTCGCAGTGTAAAAATATTAGGCTTCTCAGTCAGTGCGATCAAGAGATACGGTCGTTCATGTCACATATTTTGATGCTCGCAAACTCTATCATGAAAACCTATAGGGTCTTCCCGTTCAGCCGGCCTGTGTAGCCGAGCGGTTCTAGGCGCTTCAGTCTGGAGCCGCGCGACCGCTACGGTCGCAGGTTCGAATCCTGCCTCGGGTATGGATGTGTGTAATGTCCTCAGGTTAGTTAGGTTTAAGTAGTTCTAAGTCTAGGGGACTAATGACCTCAGATGTTAAGTCCCATAGTACTCAGAGCCATTTGAACCATTTTGAACTTCCCGTTCATGTATAATCATGAAATTTGGCAAGAAACAAGGTTTCACAGTACAAGTAAAGGAAAGTATTTGAAAACTGTTAACTTGTAATTGTATCACACGAAAAAAATATTTTTGTCATTTTTATGCTACTGTCTTTTCTCAGGAATTGCAATAACATGTGTGAAATTACACAAAAATTTGAACTTAAAAAGTTTTCGAACGTCTTGAAATTCCCGGGAGACACATATTGCTAGTAACGATGTCGGTACCAGGCAGATCTTCGAGATTCTCGATTCTGGAGATGGATGAACTGTTGTTGTTGTTGTTGTTGTTGTTGTGGTCTTCAGTCCTGAGACTGGTTTGATGTAGCTCTCCATGCTACTTTATCCTGTGCAAGCTTCTTCATCTCCCAGTACCTATTGCAAGCTACATCCTTCTGTATCTGTTTAGTGTATTCATCTCTTGGTCTCCCTCTACGATTTTTACCCTCCACGCTGCCCTCCAATACTAAATTGATAATGCCTTGATGCCTCAGAACATGTCCTACCAACCGATCCCTTCTTCTAGTCAAGTTGTGCCACAAACTTCTCTTCTCCCCAATCCTATTCAATACGTCCTCATTAGTTATGTGATCTACCTATCTAATGTTCAGCATTCTTCTGTAGCACCACATTTCGAAACCTTCTGTTCTCTTCTTGTCCAAACTATTTATCGTCCATGTTTCACTTCGATACATGGCTACACTCCATACAAATACTTTCAGAAACGACTTCCTTGTTATCTATCTCCGAGTATATATATAATTAAGTTTGTATGGAGCCCCCAGAGCACAAGTTCTACTCGTATTTTGCCAATTTTCCCATGTGTTCCATTTTAGTTGGAGTGCCCCTTGTACACTAGAATGAAAGTGAAAATGGTAATATACGTTTTGTATCATTAATTACTCCAGGGTTTGCTTTCCTGGCTGTTAGTTTTAGCTTACGGCAAATGGAACATTTGCAGCTGGACTTTTACTTCTTTTCAGTATTGCAGGTCACTACTGGACAATGCACTGACAGTGTTCATAGTGGAATAGCGTTATGCGTCCACTGACCCCAAACCACCGTCATTTGCGACTTCAGTGGTGTTAAACGTGCTCTCACTGGAGGGCAGGGTGGAGGTCTGTTGTGTTTGCAGATGAACACTGGTTCCGCCTTGGTGTCAGTGATGGCTGTGTGTTGTTTATAAGGAGGTCAGTTGAAGGCATGCAACCAGCCTGTCTGCGTGCTAGAATCACTGGATCTACACCTGGAGTTATTGTCAGGGGTGCAATTTCGTATGACAGCAGGAGCATTCTCGTGGTATGAACAGCATTCCATGGGGTGTTTTCTAACCGGATATCGCTTGCCCATATACCGCTACTGCAACCCATCATGCTTAACAGAATGTAGACCTGTTGCCTTGGCCTGCTCGATCACCAGAGCTGTCTCCAGTTGAGCATGTGTGGGAAATCATCGGACGACAACTCCAACTTCATCCACAAATAACATTAACTATCTACATACTAAGATGGTATCTGTTCTTTCGGACATGTCCGAAAGAACAGATACCATCGGTGACCATGCAGCTCGTTAGAATGAAATTACATTGAAATGAACACCCTTAGCTGCTTACAGGCGTTGACATATGTCAACGGGGACAGATGAAAATGTGTGCACCGACCGGGACTCGAACCCTGGATCTCCTGCTTACATGGCAGACGCTCTATCCATCTCAGCCACCGAGGATACAGAGGATAGCGCGACTGCAGGGATTTATCTGTGGCACGCCTCCCGCGAAACCCACATTCTCAACGTATTGTCCCGCACTACATTCGTAGTGCCCCCGCCCATTATACTCTTTACTCGCGGCACGTTGCCGATTCCCGTAAGAGTTCGGGCACTGTTTGTGCATTCGCACAGAAGAAGAAGATGGTCAAGTGGCCGGTGAGCCTTAACTATATACATATTAAGATGGTATCAATTCTTTCGGACATGTCCGCGCCGCGAATAATGAGTATAATGGGCGGGGGCGCTACGAATGTGGGTTTCGCGGGAGGCGTGCCAGAGATAAATCCCTGCAGTCGCGCTATCCTCTGTGTCCTCGGTAGCTCAGATGGATAGAACGTCTGCCATGTAAGCGGCAGATCCCGGGTTCGAGTCCCAGTCGGGGCACACATTTTCATCTGTCCCCGTTGACGTATGTCAACGCCTGTAAGCAGCTAAGGGTGTTCATTTCAGTGTAACATTAAATATCCTTGTACTGACCGACCATGTGTGGCCGGCATGAAATTCCAGCCCACAAACTGACATCCGGCACCTGTACAACACAATGCATCCACGTTTGCATGCTTGCATTCCATAGTCTAGCGGCTACACCGATTATTAATGTACTAGAACTTCACATTTTCAATGGCTTATCTCGCACTTATATTAACCTGTGATCTTGCAATGTTAAGAACTTAAAAATATTACCTAGACAAATGTATTCCCAAAATTTCATTGCTCTATATAAATTATTTTTTGGTGTTGCGATTTTTTCCGTAGTGCATATCGAAAAGATGTTAACAGATGACGCTGTAATCGCAATACGGAGAGCCTATAAATAGTGTGGCGCAGATCAGAGTAATCATTTCCATCGATGTAAAGTGGAAGGATGTTAGCTTTCCGAACAAAGCGAATAAAGACGTTGAAATCATGTATTCCGTTGAACATCTTTTTCCTGTATTGGACTACCACATGTTAGAGCCAAGTCCTATTGGAACAAGACGCAGTTTTCAAATACTATTTAACATTCCACAAGCATCGAATGTGAAAACCATTCGCAAGCTCTTCGCCAAAATCCGATGGACAAGCAGTGCAGGTGATAATCTAGCGGGGAATTTAGGCCTCAGGCAAACAGTAGTTACTCATGAAATTGATTAGCAAAATCCAAGGATATCCGTCCAAAGAATTGCAGCAGAGACTTGTCTGAAGCGCTCCGGCACATAGAAAATACTGAGAAAGATCCTACACATCTTTCCATTCAAAATCCAAATTCACCAAGGCCCTACCTGTACGAATAGTGAGCCAGAGGAGTGGCTTTTACAAAACAGATTTTCATAATTATTATAACGAAGGATTTGGCAGCATCTGGTTTACAGATGAAGCACATTTTCACCCGAATGGAGTGGTAAATAAAACTGCAATTTTGGGGCACCTAAAGTCCACATTTATGTGAAATGATACCATTGTATTCTTCCAAAGTAGTTGTTTGGGCTGCGGTATGCAGCTGAGGCATTACTGGCCCTTTTCACATGCGAGAAACGATCACTAGGGAACTTAATGTTGCACATTTGGAACAATTTATTGCCAGACGGCAAGCGTTGTAGGATCGTCGAGGCACCGATTTGTTCATGCAAGGTGGGACTAGACCAATCGCAGCGAGCAGGTATTGTGACTGACAATTCGCAATTTTTCACAACACAACTTTTATTGATGTAATTTCGCAAGGTTGATGCTGAACATACAAACGAAAGGTAACAATAACAAAAAAAGTCTCCTAATTGAGGCAAACAAAAGTTCACTTCTTATTTTCCACAAAGGTTTGTGGTAACACACTCACACACTAGTAACAGTCCAACTCCGAGACGAAGACGTAATCTTTGACGGTTGCAGTACACGAGGTCGGCATCTGGCGTGAACTGAACGTTGGGCCTGGTTCTAGCCCCTAAATAGCTGTCTCCAGCCAATCAGATTTCGGTATAGTGATACTTCCTCCAAGCCGTGGCTCGAGCTCCCACTGCTGGAAGTAGTGCTCGGAATGTCTGTTTCCATTATCTTGAGTGTAAATAGCCTGTGTTTACCATGGTGCTTTTGGGTACGCCTTTGGGCATAGACAACCTTGTCCTCTGAGGTGTTATATGGGTTGCCGGCCCTCAGGGGCTACCTTGGCTCCGATATAACAACAGGTGTTTCGCTTTCTTGATGAATACTTCAGGAGTAGAGTCACTGCGTAGGATTATTGCAAATTTACTGGCGCAGGCTTGGATTAACCTCCATATTCGCGACATCTGACTACTTCTGGCTACTTCTTGTGAGCGTTGGTCCCACGTGAGGGTTTCCCAGGCGATTATCATAGTCCCACATTAACTATACACCTCAGCTTCGACCTACATGATATAAGGACCAGAGGGCACGAAGCGTACTGCTCTTATCAAGATTGTAATAAGGATAAAGTTACACCTTCACCATCCACGGAGGAGGTCTTCCCACTAGCACTTCGTACATTCATGAAAAAAGTAAAAATTAAAATTAAAAAAAATTTCGATAATGTGCTTATCCAGTCGCAACGTTGGTCTGATAACTACAGGTTTTTCTCTCTCGGGTCAGTTTGCTATACAGTTATAGAAGGTGGTTTACTTGATAACGTGTTATGAGCCTTTTGAGAGAGTTAATCTCCACTATACGCGTCATTGTGGGTTACGGAAACATCGATCGTGCTAAACTGACTTCGCTCTGGTTTGTCTCTGTGGTTCAGGAGATAGTAAACGGCGGAGCTCGTGCTGATGCAGTGTTCCTTGTCTTCAGGAAGGTATTCGATGTACTTTTACACTCTCGTACTGCGAACTACGCTGTCCAGTCACATTAATGTGACCACTATCTATGTTCGACGTCAACGAGCAGAAGCAATTCAAGGCGGCAGGTGGCAGGACAAGCAGTGGAAGGTATACGAAGCGTGTCCGGGAGACACAGAGAACAAAGCAGTCGTTGTCGTAATGCAGAAGCGAAGCGATTTACCTGACGTCCAAAAGGGCATGATCATCGGCTTTCGTGCCAGTGGTGAAACACTCCCAAAACGACTACATCTACATCTACATACATACTCCGCAATCCACCATACGGTGCGTGGCGGAGGGTACCTCGTACCACAACTAGCATCTTCTCTCCCTGTTCCACACCCAAACAGAACGAGGGAAAAATGACTGTCTATATGCCTCTGTACGAACCCTAATCTCTCTTATCTTACCTTTGTGGTCTTTCCGCGAAATGTAAGTTGGTGGCAGTAAAATTGTACTGCAGTCTGCCTCAAATGCTGGTTCTCTAAATTTCCTCAGTAGCGATTCACGAAAAGAACGCCTCCTTTCCTCTAGAGACTCCCACCCGAGCTCTGAAGCATTTCCGTAACACTCGCGTGATGATCAAACCTACTAGTAACAAATCTAGCAACCCGCCTCTGAATTTCTTCTATGTCCTCCCTCAATCCGACCTGATAGGGATCCCAAACGATCGAGCAGTACTCAAGAATAGGTCGTATTAGTGTTTTATAAGTTGTCTCCGTTACAGATGAACCACATCTTTCCAAAATTCTACCAATGAACCGAAGACGACTATCCGCCTTCCCCACGACTGCCATTATATGCTTGTCCCACTTCATATAGCTCTGCAATGTTACGCCCAAATATTTAATCGACGTGACTGTGTCAAGTGCTACACTGCTAATGGAGTATCCAAACATTACAGGATTCATTTTCCTATTCATCTGCATTAATTTACATTTATCTATATTTAGAGTTAGTTGCCATTCTTTACACCAATCACAAATCCTGTCCAAGTCATCTTGTATCCTTGTAACAGCTGCACATTGCTACCCACCCTATCCAAAAGATCATTTATGTAGAAAGAAAACAACAGCGGACCTACCACACTTCCCTGGGGCACTCCAGATGATACCCTCACCTCCGATGAACACTCACCATCGAGGACAACGCACTGGGTTCTATTACTTAAGAAGTCTTGGAGCCACTCACATACTTGGGAACCAATCCCATACCGAGCGAGGTGGCGCAGTGGTTAGCACACTGGACTCGCATTCGGGAGGACGACGGTTCAATCCCGTCTACGGCCATTCTGATTTAGGTTTTCCGTGATTTCCCTAAATCGTTTCAGGCAAATGCCGGGATAGTTCCTTTGAAAGGGCACGGCCGATTTCCTTCCCAATCCTTCCCTAACCCGAGCTTGCGCTCCGTCTCTAATGACCTCGTTGTCGACGGGACGTTAAACACTAACCACCACCACCACCAATCCCATATGCTCGTACCTTAGTTAGGAGTCTGCAGTGGGGCACCGAGTCAAACGTTTACCGGAAGTCAAGGAATATGGCATCCGTCTGATACCCTTCATCCATGGTTCGCAAGATATCATGTGAAAAAAGGGCGAGTTGCATTTCGCAGGAGCGATGCTTTCTAAAGCCGTGCTGATGCATGGACAGCAACTTCTCTGACTCAAGGAAGTTCATTATGTTCGAACTGAGAATATGTTCGAGTCTGTAAACTGTCCGCGTGCTGCCATGGTTACAGTATACCATGCAGGCAACAATGACGCTATTCAAAAGCGACGCCAGAGCAACTGTGGCGCCTCACGGACGGTAGATGACATAGCTGAACGACAGCTACGGAGACGTGTTCGGGCGAATCTAAGTGTAACTGTTGAACAAGTAATGGAAGTGCAACTATCGAGCAACTAACAAACTAGATGAACCAAGGACTACCAACAGTGTCTCGTCAACGACGTTTCAGCGAACTTTGCTGCGTATGGGCTGCCACAGCTCGCACCTGGTTCATTCATCCATGCTGACTGTTGTTCATCGGCGACGAAGGCTGGAATTTGCATTTGAGTACCGCAACTGGACGTCCACTGACTGGCGACCAGTAGTCATTTCAATAGATCACGCTTTATGCTCCACTGGACAGATAGCCGTTGGCATTTATGGCATAAATGCGCAACGGTTTCATGGCATTTCATACGCGATCTTGCCATTGTGGGTGGCACAATGGATCAAGACAAGCATGTACACTACTGAAAATTAAAATCGCTACACAAAGAAGAAATGCAGATGATAAACGGGTATTCATTGGATAAATATATTATATTAGGACTGACATGTGATTACATTTTCAAGCAATTTGGGTGCATAGATCCTGAGAAATCAGTATCCAGAACAACCACCTCTGGCCATAATAACGGCCTTGATACGCTTGGGCATTGAGTCGAACAGAGCTTGGATGGCGTGTACAGGTCCAGCTGCCCATGCAGCTTCAACACGATACCACAGTTCATCAAGAGTAGTGACTGGCGTGTTGTGACGAGCCAGTAGCTCGGCCACCATTGACACAGACGTTTTCAATTGGTGAGAGATCTGGAGAATGTGCTGGCCAGGGCAGCAGTCGAACATTTCCTGTATCCAGAAAGGCCCGCACAGGACCTGCAACGTGCGGTCGTGCATTATCCTGCTGAAATGTACGGTTTCGCCGGGATAAGAATGAAGGGTAGAGCCACGGGTCGTAACACATCTGAAATGTAACGTCCACTTTTCAAAGTGCCGTCAATGCGAACAAGAGGTGACCGAGACGTGTAACCAATGACATTCCATACCATCACACCGGGTGATACGCCAGTATGGCGACGAATACACGCTTCCAGTGTGCGTTCACCGCGATGTCGCCAAACACGGATGCGACCATTATGATGCTGTAAAAAGAACCTGGATTCATCCGAAAAAATGACGTTTTGCCATTTGTGCACCCAGGTTCGTCGTTGAGTATACCATCGCAGGCGCTCCTGTCTGCGATGCAGCGTCAAGGGTAACCGCAGCCATTGTCTCCGAGCTGGTAGTCCATGCTGCTGCAAACGTCGTCGAACTGTTCGTGCAGATGGTTGTTGTCTTGCAAACGTCCCCATCTGTTGACTTAGGGATATAGATGTGGCTGCACGATCCGTTACAGCCATGCGGATAAGATGCCTGTTATCTCGACTGCGAGTGATACGAGGCCGTTGGGATCCAGCACGGTGTTCCGTATTACCCCCCTGAACCCACCGATTCCATATTCTGCTAACAGTCATTGGATCTCGTCCAACGAGAGCAGCAATGTCGTGATACGATAAACCGCAATCGCGATAGGCTACAATCCGACCTTATCAAAGTCGGAAACGTGATGGTACGCATTTCTTCTCCTTACACGAGGCATCACAACAACGTTTCACCAGGCAACGTCGGTCAACTGCTGTTTGTGTATGAAAAATCGGTTGGAAACTTTCCTCATGTCAGCACGTTGTAGGTGTCGCCACCCGCTCCAACCTTGTGTGAATGCTCTGAAAAGCTAATCATTTGCATATCACAGCATCTTCTTCCTCTCGATTAAATTTCGCGTCTGTAGCTCGCCATTTTCATGGTGTAGCAACTTTAATGGCCAGTAATGTATCTATCCTTGGGGACCATGTCCGCCCCCACATGAAGTTTGTTTTTCTTTGGCACGATGGCATCTACCAGTAGGACAGTGCAAAGTTTCACACAGAATGCAGCGTAATAGCGTGGTTCGAAGAGAACCAGGATAAGTTAGCCATACTTGCCTGGCCACCTAAGTTCAAATGGTTCAAATGGCTCTGAGCACTATGGGACTCAACAGCTGAGGTCATTAGTCCCCTAGAACTTAGAACTCGTTAAACCTAACTAACCTAAGGACATCACAAACATCCATGCCCGAGGCAGGATTCGAACCTGCGACCGTAGCGGTCTTGCGGTTCCAGACTGCAGCGCCTTTAACCGCACGGCCACTTCGGATTTAAACCCAATCGAGAATCTATTGGACCAGGCTGTTTCGCCATGGATTCTCAACCAAGAAATCTAGGGCACCTGGCCACGGCACAGAAATCGGCATGGCTCCATATCCCTATCGGTACCTTCCGGAACCTCATTGACTCTCTTCTAACACGTCTCGCAGTGGTGCGCGTTGCAAAATGTGGTTGTGTAGATCTTTGCAAGTGGTCACATTAATCTTACTCGACAGTGTACAACACAAATATGATTTCAGACTATACACACATCCATTACAGTCGCCTACATTCAACTCTTTTAAACACCACGAGGAAAGGGGCCATCGTGAGCTCTACCACGTAGGAGGCTGAACAACATGTCGATGTCTCCTTTCCAGCAATGTCATAAAGACCTTGCTTTTTAAGAACAAAATACGAGTCAGGAGATTCTCTGGAAAGTTTTGTAACTTTATTGAAGATTTTCTAGCTAACACAACCTTAAACATAAGGCTCAACGAGGAGTATTCTTCAGATATGAAAGTTGGTTTGGGTGTTCCGCAATGAAGCGTTATGGCTAAGTTACTGTTCACCGAGCACACAAATGATTTGGTGGACAACGCTATAATTTCCTCGAAGCTGCCAGTGAATACTGGTGCAGTAAATAGAAAAGTCACTACGACAGATAATCGTAGTGAAACGAAGAAAAACCGTGACGCTTGGCGTAGAGACTAGCAACTGAACATAAACAAATGTAACTTTCTGCGCGTAAATAGGCGCTGGGATTTATTATTATTATTTGATTACCATATTGACGATAAATCATTGGAAACAGGCACATGTATAAAATTTCTCATGGTATGGGACCGTAGCAGCTTAATGTGAAACTAGTTTTAGGAAAGGTAGACACAGTGTTTAGATTCATTGTAAGAGTCCTAAAGAAGTATAATTCACCGATAAACGAGGTAGCTTACCAAACCCTCGTTCAACTGACTGCCGAATTTTAATTGTCAGTCTGGATGCTTAGCACGTGGTTGCTAAGACATTTTCAAAGAAGGGCTGTGCGTTGCGTCACTAATTTGCCTTGTGAGCACGATAGTTCACGGAGATGTTGAACCAACTCCATTGTCAGTGGCTAAAGGACATACATTGTGCATCGCGGATTTATTGGTAAAATTCCAGCTAACCACGTTTCAAGGAAAGTCAAGCAACAAATTATTTCTTCCCACATGTACGTCTGGAAATGAAATTAACGGTAACTTGGAGCTTACACAAAGCAGTGTTGATATCGTTCTTCAGGCGCCCCTTTAGCGAATAATGGAACAGAAAAGAGGCGAAGGGTGTCTCTGTAAGTATGAATGTAGATGTAAATACAATTATTCCATCAACTATTACTTTTTACAGGCAGAAAACGCCAACAACCTGGGTGCAGCTGTCAACTGCCTTCTGGCTCTCATAACCAGTCACTAAGTGATATCAATGGTAATGCTACCGATGACAGCGTCATTACAGCGGAGTTACTGAATGCGTATTGCAAACAAGGGAAACTCCAGCATTGGTCGTGTGAATTTGAAACCGTTTTTATTATTATTGTATATCGATTTCAATCACAGAGTGATCATCTTCAGTGCAAGACTGAGTCCCGTCGGTTCACATAATCATGCACAAAGTATAACTTCAAACAAAGGGGTTTATCGTGAATAATATGCCAACTAGCAGGTAAGATTCAAAATCTTACTTGCTAATTGGCATGTTTTTCATGATAAACACCTATGCCTATAGTTATTTTTTGTGCATCATTATATGAGTTCACAGGACTTAGTCTTGCCTGCAGATGATAACTCTGTAATTGAAATCGATAAGCAATAACAATAAAAAACGATTTCAAATTTATACGACGAATGCTGGAGTTTCCCTTGTTTGTAGTACCTGTTGTGTGGTTGTGGTGCACCAACTCCCCAACGGAATATAATCTTACTAAATTTTGTTTTCCAATATTCCTTCACCAAGGAAGACCAAGGAAATATTCCAGGATTAGAATCAATAGCATCTACCAACATGAATAACATAGAGGCAGATGTCTCACGTATAGCGAAGCAGCTTAAGTCACCCAATAACGGCAAGTCTTCAGGTCCAGATTTTATATCAATTTGGTACCTTCCAGATTACGCTGATACGATAGTCCCATACTTAGCAATCATATACAATCGCTCGTTTGACGGAAGACTCGTACCTAAAGACAGGAAAGTTGCACAGATCACGCCAATACTTAAGAAAGGAAACAGAAGTTATCAGCTGAATTACAAATCCACATCAGTGACGTCAATTTCCAGTAGGATTTTGGAACATATATTGTGTCTGAACATTGCAAATTGACATGACAAAACGATTTATTTACACATCATTATCACGGATTCAGAAAAGATCGTTCTTGTGAAACGCAACTAGCTTTTTATTCACACGAAGTAATGAGTACCATCGACAGGGGATCTCTAATTGATTCCATATTTCTAGATTTCCAGAAGACTTTTGACACTGTTCCTCATAAGCGACTTCTAATAAAACTACGTGTCAATGGAGTATCGTCTCAGCTGTGCGACTGGGTTCGTGATTTCTGTCAGAAAGGTTAGTTCTTAGTAATCGACGGAAAGTCATCGAGTAAAACAGAGGTGATATCTGGTGTTCCCCCAAAGAAGTGTTATAGGCTCTCTGCTGATCCTAATCTATACGAACGAATTAGGAGACAATCTGAGCAACGCACTTCAGTTATTTGCACATGATGCTCTCATTTACCGTGTAGCAAAGTCACCAAAGGACAATTACAAAATGATTTTCATAAGATATCTGAAGGGTGCGAGAAGTGGTGATCGATAGTAAATAATAAAAAGTGTGAGGTCAGCCACTTGAATACTAAGAACCCGTTAAATTTAGGTTACACCATAAATCACCCAGGTCAAAAAGGCTGTCAGTTCAACTAAATACACAGATAATGCAATTACAGTGGACTTAAACTAGAACGATCACACACAAAATGTTGTGGGGAAGGCAAACGAAACACTGCGTTTTACTGGCCGAACGCTTAGATGAAAGAGGGCTACTAAAGAGACTGGCTACAGCACGCTTGTCCCTCCTCTTCTGAAATATTGCTGCGCGTTATGGGATCTCTACCACACAGGATTGACGGAGGACATTGAAAGAGTTCAAAGACAGGGAGCTCATTTTGCATTATCGCAAAAAAGGGAAGAGAGTGTCATAGATATGATTCACTAGTTGGGGCGGCAATCATTAAAACAAGTGCGTTCTTCTAGGCAGCGAGATCTTTTAACGAAACTTCCATCATCAGCTTTCTCTTCTGAATGCGGAAATATTTTGTTGACGCCAAGCTACATAGGGATAAATCTTCTCACACGGAAAGATTTAAGTTTTCGTTTTTCCCGCGCGCTATTCAGAAGCGGAACGGCACAGTAATAGTCTGAAAGTGGTTCGATAAACCATCTGCAAGGCACTTAAATGTGAATTGCAGAGTAGACATATAGAGATATAAGTACTTGTAGATGCAGTCTCAAAGGGCTACAAATATCACGGTACTCAACCTCTTTGATAAAATCGGGGTTATAGCAGATTACTCAGAAAAATCAGATAAAAGTAACGAAAGAGAAAGAATAACTTGCAAAGCTGTGTACAAAGTATAAAGAAATGTTAGCGAAACACGAGGAAGCGTCGAAGTTTACATACTCCACCTAACCAAAGCCTAACGGAGATGATAGATAAACTCCAGTGAAAGACTCTGCAGGAGAGACGCTCAGTAGCTCGGTACGGGCTTTTGTCAAAGTTTCGAGAACATACCTTCACCGAAGAGTCAAGCAGTATATTGCTCCCTCCTACGTATATCTCGCGAAGAGACCATGAGGACAAAATCAGAGAGATTAGAGCCCACACAGAGACATACCGACAATCCTTCTTTCCACTAGCAATGCGAGACTGGAATAGAAGGGAGAACCGATAGAGGTACTCAAGGTACCCTCCGCCACACACCGTCAGGTGGCTTGCGGAGTATGGATGTAGATGTAGATGTAGATCAAAGTTTTGCGAGGCTAAACCAGTACGCTACACAGTGCGCGACAAGGGAAAACAGCATTTAAATAGGTTAGAAAAGAATGGCGTAACTGAATCCTTCGCAATAGCAGATAAACCATGTGGTAAGATACGGCTCTGTGGTGACTTCAAATCAACCGTGATTGCACAGTCGATAACAGATACGTATTCAATCCCGAGAGCAGAAGACGTAATGGCAAAATTAGGTAGCGGAAACTACTATTCACACATTATTTTGAAAGTCGCTTATCTTCAACTACCAGTCAACACGGAAAACCAGAATGCCATTATCATAATCACATCTTTTGCTCTCTATGTATAGAATACCTTACCTTTCAGAATAATTTCTGCTCCGACGTTACACCCAAGATACTTACAGCAGTTAATCAGAAAGATTCTAGGAGATAGTTCAGTAATATCAGGAGGTGCGATACAAGAACATTTAGGAGACCTACAAAAATTGTTTAAAGCACTAATGAAAGCTCAACTCTGCGTTAAAACGTAATTATTCTTCTTCTTTCAAGAAGAGGGGAGTATCTAAGGCACGCAGCAACAGGAGAAATTATACGTCCAACCACCAACCACGTCCAAGCATTTGCAAAGCATCCAGTACCGAAAGAAGTGAAACAGTTGCAATCGGCGTTAGGTCAAACTGGATATTATAGAATATTCATTTCTGTGGCAGCCACAATAGCCAAACACAAGCTTCTAAAAAAAGGAGGAAAATGGAATTGGTTGAAGAATTGTCAAATGGTTTTTGATAAACAAAGATGCTTTATTAAATTCTAAATGTTAAGTGATGTATGACTCTAAGAAGCAGTTAATAGTTGTAGGAACTGATGCAATGTTAGCACAAAGAGTGGGAACGAAGGATGGACCTACTGTATTCACATCCAAGACTTAGAAATCAGTGCAGTAGACTTACTTTGAGGTAGAAAAAGATGTTGTAGCCCTCATATTTGTTGTAGAGAAATTTCGTGATTATTTTTACCAGCTACAAATTTTAGTAAAGATATTCTGTTCTGCAATACAGATCCCGCTAAAACGTCAACAAAGTTTGCAAATATGGTCATTGTTACTATCAGCGTACAATTATAAAATACAATATCATTCTTCCCCAAAAGGCAGCAGTGCAGATATCCTATCACGTTTACCAGCTGGCATAGAATTTTGACGCATTACCGTAAATTTGCTTCTAGATCGATAAAGTTGTAACAGGCCTGCCACTAGACGTAAAAGTGACGACGGAAGCAGTGACAGTGGTAGAGGTACTATTGAAAGTGAAATACTTAATAGAATCTAAGTGCTCGTGCTGTAAGTAGCAGCTAACGTACTCTGAATTGCTGCACTCCTAAAATCTGGCAATGTATATACACTACTGGTCATTAAAAATGCTACACCACGAAGATGACGTGCTACAGACGCGAAATTTAACCGACAGGAAGAAGATGCTGTGGTATGCAAATGATTGGCTTTTCAGAGTATTCACACAAGGTTGGCGCCGGTGGTGATGCCTATAACGTGCTGACATGAGGAAAGTTTCCAACCGATTTCTCATACACAAACAGCAGTTGACCGGCGTTGCCTGGCGAAACGTTGTTGTGAAGCCTCTTGTAAGAAGGAGAAATGCGTACCATCAAGTTTCCGACTTTGAGATGGTCGGATTGTTGCCTATCGCTATTGCGGTTTATAGTATCGCAACATTGCTGCTCGCGTAGGTCGAGACCCAATGACTGTTAGCAGAATGTGGAATCGGTGGGTCCAGGAGGGTAATACGGAACGCCGTGCTGGATACCAACGGCCTCGTATCACTCGCAGTCGTGATGACAGGCATCTTATCCGCATGGCTGTAACGGATCGTGCAGCCACGTCTCGATCCCTGAGTCAACAGATGGGGACGTTTGCAAGACAACAACCATCTACATGAACAGTTCCACCACGTTTGCGGCAGCATGGACTATCAGATCGGAGACCACGGCTGCGGTTACCCTTGACGCTGCATCACAGACAGGAGCACCTGCGATGGTGTACTCAACGACGAACGTGGGTGCACGAATGGCAAAACGTCATTTTTTCGGATGAATTCAGGTTCTGTTTACAGTATCATGATGGTCGCATCCGTGTTTGGCGACATCGTGGTGAACGCACATTGGAAGCGTGTATTCGTTATCGCCATACTGGCGTATCACCCGGCGTGATGTTATGGGGTGCCATTGGTTACACGTCTCGATCACCTCTTAATCACATTGACAGCACACTGAACAGTGGACGTTACATTACAGATGTGTTACGGCCCGTGGCTCTACCCTTCATTCGATCCCTGCGAAACCTTACATTTCGGCAACATAATGCACGACCGCATGTTGCAGGTCCTGTACGGGCTTTTCCGGATACAGAAAATGTTCTACTGCTGCCCTGGCCAGCGGTACCATCGTGCCCTTACATAACGGTGCTGTCTCTCTGATGTCAAACGTTGTCGGCCCTCCTCTGATCTTCTTCATGCAGTTTCGGTCTCTATAAACTGTCGCCACATCTGAGAAATAACAGAAAGATTCACGTTAAGCCATCGGGTCATTTGAGTTTGTGACTGTCCTGCTTCCATAATTCCTAAGACCTTCTGCCGCAGAGAGTCTGGTAGGCGTCTTCTCTGTGCAATACTGCACTGTCTGTGACTGTGTACACAGCAATTGTGGATGTGGGACTTCCCAGCAAACACTACTCCGTTTGATAGATGCCCTGAAGTCAATCGTTGGCGTAGTTTTCCATTGACCGAAGTGCCTTCTTCCGTGCAGAAAGAACAGATACCATCTTCTTCTTGTGTTCGAATGCATAAACACTGCCCGAACTCTTACGGGAATCGGCAACGCGCCGCGAGTAATGAGTATAATGGGTGGGGGCACTACGAATGTAGTGCGGGACAATACCTTGAGAATGTGGGTTTCACAGGAGGCGTGCCAGAGATCAATCCCTGCAGTCACGCTATCCTCTGTGTCCTCGGTGGCTCAGATGGATAGAGCGTCTGCCATGTAAGCAGGAGATCTCTGGTTCGAGTCCCGGTCGGGGCACACATTTTCATCTGTCCCCGTTCACGTGTGTCAACGCCTGTAAGCAACTGAGGGTGTTCATTTCATTGTAATTTCATTCTAACGAGCTGCATGGTCACCTATGGTATCTGTTCTTTCGGACATGTACGAAACAACAGATACCATCTTAGTATATATACTACGTTGGACGCCGGGAATCACCACTTAGAATAAATAGGGCGCAGTTTCATACCACTCCGCAAACCAGGATATAAACCGCGTTCCGCAACTTAACGCGTGGTTGCAACACTGCCGAGTTCAGTAGTTCATCACAGCTTACTTGCCAAAGAGTCTCGATCCGTTCGCTGAAAGAATCGCTAAACTCGTCGATGACGAGTCCGACTTTAACTCAGCAGCCCAGAGACAATGCAAGACATCACCACGTAGCAGTGCATACGCCGGGAAAGAGATAATCACCTTTACCCTTTTGGACATAAACTCTGAAGTGTACACTGGCACAGGCTAGGACTATTTGTATAACGATCACGTGAAGGTTTAGTATTTTTGCTACTGAATAATTCAGTGTTTTGGAGATGTGTCAGCAGTTGTGTCTGCGTACGTGATACTGTTTGCTGGGAGTGGAGCCCCTGTTCATACACGCATACCAGCGACACCTCATAGGCTGTTTTCAATGTACGGAAACTATAGTAGCCACATGGATTGGTGACTAAGTGAAATTATAACACAAAACCATTATTTTGTTTATTTCTACTCCCATTCAAGTTCAACTAATTGTGCCAAAATTTATTAAGATTCAGCAGATTTAGAATATCCTTGTGTTGGTACAGTATCAGAGAGTTAGCTGCTTCGAAACACTTTTATCCATGTTACCCGTAGATCACTTAAATTAAGCGCTTTTAGTCTTCTTTTCCATTTCTGCAGAACATACTAGAAGCATGTTGTGTCACCCTTAATCTCTTCTCAAAGTTCTCAGTTTATAGCATGAACAATAGGCCGCAGCACCTGCCCTTACATACATCTTCTGTTATCACTTTCAGTGCCTGAACACTATGCCAAAGCAAGCACCACTTGCAGTTCAACGCAGCTGCAGATTGTTCCGTGGCTAAGCAATGACCAGATGCATACATGAATGTGAACAGAAAAAGCGAGAAATATGTTATTGCGACTTCTGGTTCACGGTAAGTAAGCATTGTATGTCCCCTCCCGTTCTCTTTCCTCCCTTCCCTCCCCACCTCTCCTCGTCTTATTTCCAGTCCCGCAGTCCCTTGCTGCTTTGTGTTTCTGTAGGAGGCAGCTATCCACCACTGTTCACTATGTGTGTAAAAATATTTTGTGACACACACACACACACACACACACACACACACAGACAGACTCACACTCCACATAGCAACTCATAAAAGAGGCATGGAGAAAATTTATGTATGAAAGGAGGCAAATATTTGCTAAAGTAATTACAGTTCAACAACGCACATTACAAATGAATTATGCTGCAGAAATAATAGCTGGGCACCGTTACACAGGATGACAATTATTGAACTATATGAGAAAAAAACGTAAAATAGTTCCAAATTATGGCGTGCACACACTTTACTCAACACGTAAACGTCACTACAGATATTCAGGTTTAGCTTATGACATGTTCGATATGCCTGCCATCATTGGTGATGGTGTGGCGTAGACGAATGGCGAAATTCAGCATAACCCCCTGAAGTGTCGGAGCATCGATATTGTCGTTGACCTCCTGAACAGCTACTGCTGTACACCATGTCTTTAATATAACCCCACAAAAAGGAGACGCAGGTGTTCAGATTCGGAGAATATGGCGGCCAATCGAGGCCCATGTCAGTGACCTGTGGGTACCCCAGAACCAGAATGCGGTCTCCAAAGTGCTCCTCCAGGACATCAAACAGTCTCCTGCTTCGATGCCGTCGAGCTCCATCTTGCATGAACCACATCTTGTCTAAATCAGGGTCATTTTGGACAACGGGGATGAGATCATCTTCCAGAACCTTCGTATACCGTTAGGTAGTCACCGTGCCATCAAGGAATATCGCACCGATTATTCCGTGACTGGACATTGCACACCAAACAGTTACCCGCTGAGGATGAAGAGACTTCTCGATCGCGAACTGAGGACTTTCAGTCTCCCTAATGGGCCAATTTTGCTTATTGACGAACCCATCCATTGAAAGTGGGCTTCGTCGCTAATCTAAACCATATTCACATCAAAGTCCTATTCGTTAATTATATGGACAGTAGTGTTGGCGAAACACAACCGCTATTCCATAGCCCTGGGGCTTAATGGCTGATGGCTTCGAATTTTGTATGGAAAGAGATGCAGATCTTCAATAACATTTTGTCGCAGTGTCTCCCTGTAGATTCCAACCTGTTTTGCAACTCGTCTGATCGATTTCCTGGGGCTGGTTTGAAACACAGCGCGTATGTTCCCGATGTGTTCAGGCGTTTTCATCCTTTGTGGTCGACCGACATAGCTAACACTGTCATTAGGAAATTACCCGTTCTATCAAACTTGCGAATCAAATTCTTGATTGTTAGCACACTTGTACCGGTTGTCTTCAGCTTGAACTCGGTCGCGAACTTCCTTTGAGCCGCAGCTGGGCTGCTACGACTCCCATAGTGGGCCGTCACAAGCTCCAAACACTCAGGCACTCTGTACCATGACATTTTCGCGTAGACATGGCCAACAACAACAAAGCGCGTGTGCATGCGCATAGTAATTCCCATAATGCCCAGCTGTGCAGTTTGAATGTCCTAATTCAAATCGTTCAGACGTTATGACTATTTTATTTCATATAGTTCAATAATTATCACCCTGTATGTTGCTTTGTATGTGTATGTGTAAGTGTGTGTATGTGTGTGTGTGTGTGTGTGTGTGTGTGCGTATCACAAACTGTTAGGCATATAATGAACGACTGGACAGCTGCCTCCTACAGGAGCACAAAAACAGCAAATGATCGGTAATTGTGCCATGAGGCCGGGGGCAGGGGAGATGCGAGGAAGGATAGGGTACCAATGATCGGTGTAGTGTTATGTACATTTATTGAGAGCCATAAAATCAATTAACGTTCTAGTAAGGACATGAAATATGCATCCCAATTGTTGTTGTATTATCACATACAAGTGTGTAAAATATGGAACGAAATTTAAGATACAGTGGGGTATTTAACTCGAATGTATAAAGCCTGTTATACTACTCTTCGTTAACTAGCCATGAACACATTCCTTGGGGTTAATAAATATCGAGACGTTTACGTAATGGATGGTTGAAAATGATTTTTTAGGCTATAGAAGCACCGAAGTGTAGTGGCTTGAAATGTGTTCCCAATGAAAAATGTGAAACCGCTAGCGATTAAGCAGTCGTCACTGAAATGCAAGAAAACGTTGAAGCGACACATTACCACGCCACACAGTGATTCGATGTCTACAGCCCGCCATGAATTAACCAGAGGTTTTCATTACGAAACTGCTTATAACCTTGTAATCACAGACTTAAAACAAGATTACACAAGTTCCGACGTATGAATCAAAGATAATATAATAGGTCGTATTCGTAGTAAACGCTGATCCTCCTCGTTAAGACAGATATCGGTTTTTGAGATGGAAAGCGAATAGATGTTGCGTGAACAGGTATCCCAGAAGATATGAGAGGATGAAAAGCCATTACGGTCAAGAGTTCTATTTCACTGATGCTTGCTGTTTCATCAGCTATTGGAGAGGTTGCTTATTGTTAGCATTGATACTGAGATGGTAGTTTGTCTGACTTTGACTATGTGCATCATAGAGTGGGGCAACATAGAAGTCTCGGCGTGTACCTCACGTATGACGAAGTGATTTACACACATCAAAAATAGTTTTGCATCACCCCGGTTCCCAGAACTGCTGAAGATAGACGTTGACTGTGGATATTGTATCACAGACACAGTCCCTTTGACTGTTCAGGGATGTCATAACCCCGCCCAAAGATGTAAACAAACCATGAATGAGCAGCGCCTATTAGATGGAGGGGTCCGAGAGACGATCAGTTCCAGTCATTCCACCAGGAAGGAAGTACACGGTTCGTGTTGTCTGTAGTTCAGCCATGGCCAGACGGTCAACACCATCGGCGTCTGCATTGTTACTTATTGCCAAGAAGGGCTCTCAACAAGGGAAGTGTCCAGGCGTCTCGGAGTGAACCGAAGCGATGTTGTTCGGACATGGAGGAGATACAGAGAGACAGGAACTGTCGATGACATGCCTCACTCAGGCCGTCCAAGGGCTACTACTGCAGTGGATGACCCCTACCTACGGATTATGGCTCGAAGGAACCCTGACAGCAAGGCCACCATGTTGAATAATGCTGTTCGTGCAGCTACAGGACATCGTGTTACGACTCAAACGGTGCGCAATAGGCTGCACGATGCGCAACTTCATTCCCGATGTCCATGGCGAGGTCCATTTTTGCAACCACGACACCATGCAGTGTGGTACAGATGGGTCCAACAATGGACTGCTCAGGATTGACATCACGTTCTCTTCACTGATGAGTGTCGCAAATACTTTCGACCAGACAATCGTCGGAGATGTGTTTGGAGGCATCCCAGTCAGGCTGAATGCCTCAGACACACTGTTTAGCGAGTGCAGCAAGGTGGAGGTTCCCTGCTGTTTTGGGGTGGCATTATGTGGGGCCGACGTACGCAGCGGGTGGTCAAGGAAGGCACCGTAACGGCTGTACGATACCTACATGCCATCCTCCGACCGATAGTGCAATCATATTGGACCCATATTGGCGAGGCCCCCATCGTGAACATCTTGCGAATGACTTCCTTCGGGATAACAATACCGTCTGACTAGAGTGGCCAGCATGTTCTCCAGACATGAACGCTATCGAACATGCCTGGGATAGATTGAATATGGCTGTTTATGGACGACTGTGACCCACCAACCACTCTGAGGCATCTACAGCAAATCGCCGTTGAGGAGTGAGACAATCAGCCGGCCGAAGTGGCCGTGCGGTTAAAGGCGCTGCAGTCTGGAACCGCAAGACCGCTACGGTCGCAGGTTCGAATCCTGCCGCGGGCATGGATGTTTGTGATGTCCTTAGGTTAGTTAGGTTTAACTAGTTCTAAGTTCTAGGGGACTAATGACCTCAGCAGTTGAGTCCCATAGTGCTCAGAGCCATTTGAACCAGTGAGACAATCTGAACCAACGGTGCCTTGATGAACTTGTGGATAGTATGCCACGACGAATACAGTCATGCATCAATGCAAGAGAACGTGCTACTGGGTATCAGAGGTACCGGTGTCTACAGCAGTCTGGACCACCATCTCTGAAGGTCTCGCTGTATGGTGGTATAACATGCAATGTGTGGTTTTCATGAACAGTAAAAAGTATGGAAGTGAAGTTTACGTTGATCTCTATTCCAATTTTCTGTACAGGTTCCGATACTCTCGGAATTGAGGTGAAGCAAAACATTTTTTGGTGTGTTTATAATACTGTATATTCCATCACATGCCCATCGTCTATATGCTTAAATGTTTCCAACTCATCAATTAACGGGATGCATGTGAATTCACTGCGCTTCACAGGTGTCGAGGTGCAACAGGTGCTACATGCACAAGTTTCTGTTAGGTTGCACGCCCTAGGTTGATATAAAGACAATTTATTGGAAAATATTCACGTTCTCATTTCAAATGGTTCAAATGGCTCTGAGCACTATGGGACTTGGCTTCTGAGGTCATCAGTCCCCAAGAACTTAGAACTACTTAAACCTAACTAACCTAAGACATCACACACACCCATGCCCGAGGCAGGATTCGAAGCTGCGACCGTAGTGGTCGCGCGGTTCCAGACTGTTGCGCCTAGAACCGCTCGGCCACCCTGGTCGGTGTTCTCATTTAAGTGCACGATGAAATTCTGTAGCACTGCTCGCAGAACTTCCTATGGCGTGGCTCATTTAATGGTGAAATAGTTTCCATGCATGTCACTACCAGCGTGTACTTCTTCACCCTGACAGACTCCCTGTTTAGAATATTGTACTTGGTTCTACAGTCAGATAAGGCGATGACTTCATGAATCATTTTCATTCAAAGTCCATAACGACCATGTATGGGCACACGTCATCCAATGTAGCACAAGAATCACAATTTCAGTAAACACTTTCCCTGAACATTTGGCAGGGGTTATCCGTGAGATTTTAATTTGGCAAAACGTTTTTACTGCATGGATATCTGGATATTTGTATCAAAGCTTTTTGAATTACATCCTGCCGGAGTTTCCGGTACTTGAAGATTCGCTGCTAGATCTACGCAGCCGGATGTTAAACATGTACAGTGGTGCACCAGCACGCTTTAGTAATACAGAGGAGCATTAAACGACTGAAGAGTACTGAGAACGATTTATTGGCATGAGGCGGATCAGTAGGTTGAGAACCGTGATCACTAGATTTAAACTCAAATGTCTTCAGCTTGAAGGATCACTTGAAGACACAGGTGCGTACAAGCGTAGTCGGCAGCCTAAATGTAAAGGAACTCTATCAACAGGGAAAAGACAATGGCAGAGAACCCATCAGTACTCTAATGTGAAAGTCCACTTTCCAGAAGACTGTGATGAACGGATTGGACAAGCGGTAAACGATTTTTACAGTCAATAAAATTGTGCGGGGTGGCGCAATAGTTAGCACACTGGGCTTGCATTCGGGAGGATGACGGTTAAAATTCGCATCCGACCATCCAGAACCGGGATGAGCACGGTCGATTTCCTTCAGCATCCTTCCCTAAAAAGAGCATGTCCTTCTTTTCTAATTATTGCGCTGTTGAAGGGACATTAAACCCTTATCTTCCTTCCTTCTTTTTACCGCAAATAATAAGAATGCATATCTGCAACAGAAACTTCACTAAAGACCTCAACAGGATAGGCGTACGAAACACCCCAAACTGTTCGTGAGACTCAGTAACAGTGATTTAAACACCACATTGTCTTCGCGTAAGTGGTGTAAGAATCAGCAAATAACTCTATACAAGTAGCTAAGCAAATTGAAACATCAGTTTTCTAACAATATCACCACTTCATACGCTTCAGCACATTGACTGTAATCTAAACATTTAATTATCAGCTAATATGTGCTCTGAAAACAGTAACATAACTGGGGGCCGAATCGCAAAACAAACCCGTTTTGGGTGTGGAGCGACGGTGGCGTGGATGGACTGCTGTGGCCTATTGCGGGGTTGTGAACCTGTGAGGGCTACGGCGGGACGAAGCCTCTCCGCCGTTTCTAGGTCTCCAGCTTAAGTGCACAATACACTATACAACGCCATTCCTTGCAGAGATTTATTTATTTATTTATTTACCCTTCAGGTTCCCTAGCACCAAATTGAGGAGCAAATCTCCAAGGTCGTGGAACGTGTCAGTACATGGAATTACAACACAAGATAACAGATAAAAATAAAATGTTTATGAATTTGAAAAAAGTCAATCCATAAGTTTAAGTAAACGCAATCAACAATGCAACAAGAATCAGCTTAATTTCTCAAGGAACTCCTCGGCGAATAGAAGGAGTGACCCATGAGGAAACCTTCAATTTCGGTTTGAAAGCGCGTGGCTCACTGTTAAGATTTTTCAGTTCGAATAGTAGCTTATTGAAAAGTGATGTAGCAGTATACTGCACATCTTTCTGTACAAGAGTCCGATCCAAATGCAGGTTTGATTTCTGCTGCGTATTAACTGAGTGAAAGCTGCTTATTCTTGGGAATAAGCTAATATCGTTAACAATAAATGACATTACGAATTTTGTATATTGAGAAGCAAACGTCAAAATACCCAGACTCTTGAAAAGGGGGAGACAAGAGGTTCGTGAACCTACACCACTTATTGTCCGAACCACCCGTTTCAGAGCCAAAATTATCCTTTTAGAATGGGAAGAGTTACCCCAAAATATAATACCATACGACATAAGCGAATGAAAATAAGCAAAGTAGACTAGTTTTCGTGTCGAACGATCACTCACTTCAGATACCGTTCGAATAGCAAAAATGACAGCATTAAGTCTTTGAACAAGATTCTGAATGTGGGCTTTCCACGACAGTTTACTATCTATCTTAACACCTAGAAGTTGGAACTGTTCAGTATCACTAATCATATGCCCATTATGTGAAATTAAAACGTCAGGTTTTTTTGAATTGTATGTTAGAAACTGTAAAAACTGAACCTTACTGTGATTTAACGTTAGTTTTTTTTTCTACAAGCCTAGAACTTAGGTCATGAACTGGTCTATTTGTAACCAGACCAATGTTGCGCACAACATCCTTTACTACCAAGCTAGTGTCATCAGCAAACAGAAATGTTTTAGAGTTACCGGTAATACTAGAGGGCATATCATTTATATAAATAAGGAACAGGAGTGGTCCCAACACTGATCCATGGGGCGTCCCCCACTTGACTGTACCCCACGTCACAGCCATTCTGAACATTTTGACTAATGACCTTTTGGCTGTCTGTTGCTAAAGTAAGAGGTGAGCCAATTGTGAGCTATTCCCCATATTCTGTAATGGTCCAACTTCTGGAGCAATATTTTGTTATCAACACAATCGAATGCCTAAGTTAAATAAAAAAAAATACGCCTAGCGTTCGAAACCTTTTGTTTAACCGATCCAGTACCTCACAGAGAAAAGAGAATATAGCATTTTCAGTTGTTGAACAACTTCTAAAGCCGAGCTGTACATTTGATAGCAAATCTTGTGATATAAAATGATGAATTATCCTTACATACACAGCGTTTTCAATAGCTTTAACAAACACTGATGGTGTAGAAATAGGTCTAAAATTGTCTACATTATCCCTTTCTCCCTTTTTATAAAGCGGCTTTACTACTGCGTACTTTAATCATTCAGGAAACTGACCATTCCTAAAGGAAAAATTACAAATCAGGCTAAATACAGGACTAACATGTGCAGCACAATACTTTAATATTCTGCTAGGCACTCCATCATATTCATGAGAGTGCTTAGCCTTCAGTGATTTAATTACTGAATCAGTCTCGCCCTTGTCCGTATCACAGAGGAGTATTTCAGACAAAAATCTCGGAAAGGCATTTGCCAAGAAAGATATATGATTCCCTGTAGAAACTAAATTTTTATTTAATTCCCCAGTAACGCTCAGAAAATGATTGTTAAATACTGTACTTATATCTGATTTATCAGTAACAGAAATATTTTTACTACGAACTGTCTTTATATACCTTGTGCTGCTGACCAGACACTTACATCACAACTGACCATATGGTTTTAATTTTATCCTGTGAATTAGCTATTCTATTTGCGTACCACATATTCTTTGCCTTGCTAATAACATTTTTAAGCACCTTACAATACTGTTTGTAATGGACTACTGTAGCTTGATTGTGACTACTTCTAACATTTTGATGTAATTCCCGCTTTCTTCTACATGATATCCTTATCCCACTAGTCACCCACCCAGGCTGCCTGATACTGCTAGTACTCCGTTTAGAACATTCTAATGGAACGCAACTCTCAAAGGACATGAGAAATGTATCAAGGAAAGCATTATGTTTATCATCTATGTTGTCGGCACTATAAACATCCTGCCATCTTGTTCCTTGACAAGGTTTAAAAAACTCTCTAATGCTGTTGGATTAACTTTCCTACATAATTTGTAATTAAATATGACATTGGTTTGAGTACAAAAGCCTTTTAGTGTTAAAATTTGTGCATCATGGTCTGAAAAGCCATTCACCCTTTTATAACAAAATTCCCATCTAGTAATGAAGAATGAACAAAAATATTGTCTACGGCTGTGCTACTGTTCTCCTGCACTCTAGTGAAAAAAAAAAAAACAATCTGCACCAGATCATATGAATTTAGGAGATCTACCAACATCAGTTTTCTTGCACCACCATATACAAAATATATATTGAAGTCACCACATAGTACTGATTTCTGGTACTTCCTACAAAGTGAATCAAGAATCCTCTCTAGCTCGAGCAGAAATGCTCCGAAGTCAGAGTTAGGGGACCTATAAACAACAACAATTAGGAGTTTAGTTTTACTAAATTCAACTGCCCCTATACAACATTCAAGTATCTGTTCAGTGTAGTGCAGTGATACGTCTATGGACTCAAATGAAATACTGTTCTTTACGTACATTGCCACTCGCCCACCCCGCAAGGAACTCCCTGAAAAACAGCCAGCTACAGCCAGCTAATCTGTATTCTGATACAGGAAGCCTCTGAATTGTCAAATTATTTAAGTAGTGCTCCGATATACCAATAATTTCAGCGTCAACATCTATAAGCCATTCACTAACTTTATCTCTAATACCTCTTATATTTTGATGAAATATGCTAATTCCTTCTTTACTTGGAAACATGACGTCTTGTGAAAGTGAGCCCTTACTTAGAGGAACTTCCTTTAAGCAGGTATACCTATCAACTGATTTCAATCTAAAAAGGGTGCAACTCTAACACTAATTACTACAGGAATTTTTCCATCAGTAATCCCACCATCACCCACTACACTGTTACCTGTAAGCTTTTCCGGCCTCCCTTTCCCATACCTATTGAGGTATAGACCATGCCTAGTGAAACCACATCTACTGATAGACCCAACTGGCACCACTGAAATGTGACGCATGTCAACTGCCAGTTCCTATTCCCCACCGCCCTTCACCCTCCCCAACATATCTAGTTCCTCCTTTGCGCGTTGTAACTGCACCTGAAGGGCACAGATCTTACCCTCCTACTCCTTTATCAACTTATTTCACTACAGATTCTGTTCTCCCAGGAGAGGATTTCGCTAGAATGCCTACTGGCTTCCTCACTGCATTCTCCCAATGACAATACTTTGAACAAATCCCACACCGTGACCTATACTCACAGAACGACGACAGAGGCCACGCTTCTCACTCATAGCAAAATTTTACAGTTACTGAAAAATACTGCACGTCTACGTTACTAAGTTCAGTTACACTAGTGGAACTATTTATAGAACTAACAATAACTGTCTCGAAATTCTCTGTCTACTGAGAAAGCAACTACTTATATTAATACTACTACATCACAGCTAATACTAATACCAATAAAACTTCACAAAATTGTCAGCTAAAACCAAAAATTCACGCGTCCACTGGAACACTCAATGAAGTTAAAACACTGAATGAAAGCTTTTCTCTAAAATATTTCATTACAAACAATTATAAACGTCAGCTGAAAACAAGAGCATAAAATTTATTACAACGACTTCAACGCACAGAAAACTCTAAAAAACACAGCGAGCGAACGATTCCAAAAGTTTATTACATCGTTATTTCGCCACAAACAGCACGAAACACTGCTGAAAACTATTAAATTTAATAACTGTATAACAGTGCACAAATAACTTTGTCAACACTTAGCTTTACAATCGTATGTAATTACACTACTGGACGAACTACGTAAGCACACTCGCGAATAACAGACCACTCGTGTCAATAACATAGGAAGAAAGACTGAGATTAATGAAAATTAACTAATAAGTTACTTTTACAGCATATATTAACACAAACTTTAAAATAAGTAACTGTTGACTAATACTTTATCAAATATTGACGAGCAATTTCAACAGCAGTCCAGCACACGTGCCGTCACACCAAAGAGACGTTGGACATTTCACATTAATACATTAACAAATTGGCCTGCTTAATTCTAGAGCTGTCAAGGGCAAGCTCACACACGGTAGCTCCTTTATAACATTCTTACGTCCGTCTATCTTACTGCGCTAATTCCACAGAACAGCCTTGCGCATACATACCGCTCCACTGCCATGACTTACACTATGTGATCAAAGGTGTCCGGACACCTGGCTGAAAATGACTTACAAGTTTGAGGCGCCCTCCATCGGTAATGCTGGAATTCAATATGGTGTTGGCACACCCTGAGCCAAGATGAAAGTTTCCACTCTCCCAGGTATACGTTCAATCAGGTGTTGGAATGTTTCTTGGAGAATGGCAGCCCATTCTTCACGAAGTGCTGCACTAAGGAGAGGTATCGATGTCGGTCGGTGAGGCCTGGCACGAAGTCGGCGTTCCAAAACATCCCAAAGGTGTTCTATAGGATTCAGGTCAGGACTCTGTGCAGGACAGTCCGTTACAGGGATGTTATTGTCGTGTAACCACTCCGCCACAGGCCGTGCATTATGAACAGGTGTTGGATCGTGTTGAAAGATGCAGTCGCCATCCCGCAATTGCTCTTCAACAATGGGAAGCAAGAAGGTGCTGAAAACATCAGTGTAGGCTTGTGATGTGATAGTACCACGCAAAACAACAAGGGGTGCAAGCCCCCTCCATGAGAAACACGACCACACCATAACACCACCGCCTCTGAATTTCACTGTTGGCACTACACATGCTGGCAGATGACGTTCACCGGGTATTCGCCATACCCACACCCTGCCGTCTGATCGCCACATTGTGTACCGTGATTCGTCACTCCACACAACGTTTTTTCATTGTTCAGTCGTCCAGTGTTTACGCTTCTTACACCAAGCGAGGCGTCGTTTGGCATTTACGAGCGTGCTGTGTGGCTTATGAGTAGCCGCTCGACCATGAAATCCAAGTTTTCTCATCTTCAACCAAACTCTCATAATACTTGCAGTGGATCCTGATGCAGCTTGGAGTTCCTGTGTGGTGATCTGGATAGATGTCTGCCTATTATACATTATGACCCTGTTCAACTATCGGCGGTCTCCATCAATCAACAGACGAGGTCGGCCTGTACGCTTTTGTACTGTACGTGTCCCTTCACGTTTCCACTTCTCTATCACATCGGAAACATTGTACCTAGAGAAGTTTAGGACTGTGGAAATCTCGCGTACAGACGTATGACACAAGTGACACCCGATCACCTGACCACGTTCGAAGTTCGTGAGTTCCTCGGAACTCCCCATTCTGCTATCTCACGATGTGTAATGACTGCTCAAGTTGCTGATATAGAGTACCTGGCAGTAAGTGGCTGCACAATGCACCTAATATGAGAAACGTATGTTTTTGGGGGTGTCCGGTTACTTTTGATCACATAGTGTATGTCAGCGATGAAAGGTTACGTGACTGGCTAGTGTGAGTTTCACACCATCTACAGCGCTGCAAATCGACCTGTGTGCCCTTATCACGGGGTGACTAATATTATGTCTTGTGAGCTTCTGTCAACATGAAAAGTAGGGGATTTGAACTGCTCCTCCTGATTAGGAGTGCAGTGGCTTAACCGTTGCTCTACGTCGCACAGTGTTTTTTACAGACACATTTGAACAGCCAACACATATCTCTTCTCCGTCGAGTTCGTCGCTGGCTACTCTTCGCTGTCAACCTGTGCACGCACATCTACACAAGGACATCAGTTGCAGTGGAAGCACGAAATGTTAAACGTCACGACACTGCAGATAGCGCGGTAGGACCACGCGTGCTGATGAGCTCTCAACACGTGGTGGCACGCAACGTAAACGAAGTACGTTCCCGCGCTACCACTACGAAACTAACAGTCGAGGCTGACTTGAAAGGAAAACTAATTTCTGTAAAAGAAGGTAACCCGTCAAATCACAGACTTTTTATGAGAAAAGAAGCTATCCAGCCATTGCAACGTACAGGATGATTCAACTAAGATGGTAATCGCAATTATTACCAGAATCGTTTAAATTATTGTAATTCAGTTTCAGCAAGAATTACAACTCAATTTATGTCAAAAAAAGTGTTGTTTGAAGGGCACTGCAATGCTACACCAAACTTAAGAAGTCAGTCAGTAAACGAAGCGAACGAAATAGATTTTACACTCCTGGAAATGGAAAAAAGAACACATTGACACCGGTGTGTCAGACCCACCATACTTGCTCCGGACACTGCGAGAGGGCTGTACAAGCAATGATCACACGCACGGCACAGCGGACACACCAGGAACCGCGGTGTTGGCCGTCGAATGGCGCTAGCTGCGCAGCATTTGTGCACCGCCGCCGTCAGTGTCAGCCAGTTTGCCGTGGCATACGGAGCTCCATCGCAGTCTTTAACACTGGTAGCATGCCGCGACAGCGTGGACCTGAACCGTATGTGCAGTTGACGGACTTTGAGCGAGGGCGTATAGTGGGCATGCGGGAGGCCGGGTGGACGTACCGTAGAATTGCTCAACACGTAGGGCGTGAGGTCTCCACAGTACATCGATGTTGTCGCCAGTGGTCGGCGGAAGGTGCACGTGCCCGTCGACCTGGGACCGGACCGCAGCGACGCACGGATGTACGCCAAGACCGTAGGATCCTACGCAGTGCCGTAGGGGACCGCACCGCCACTTCCCAGCAAATTAGGGACACTGTTGCTCCTGGGGTATCGGCGAGGACCATTCGCAACCGTCTCCATGAAGCTGGGCTGCGGTCCCGCACAACGTTAGGCCGTCTTCCGCTCACGCCCCAACATCGTGCAGCCCGCCTCCAGTGGTGTCGCGACAGGCGTGAATGGAGGGACGAATGGAGACGTGTCGTCTTCAGCGGTGAGAGTCGCATCTGCCTTGGTGCCAATGATGGTCGTATGCGTGTTTGGCGCCGTGCAGGTGAGCGCCACAATCAGGACTGCATACGACCGAGGCACACAGGGCCAACACCCGGCATCATGGTGTGGGGAGCGATCTCCTACACTGGCCGTACACCTCTGCTGATCGTCGAGGGGACACTGAATAGTGCACGGTACATCCAAACCGTCATCGAACCCATCGTTCTACCATTCCTAGACCAGCAAGGGAACTTGCTGTTCCAACAGGACAATGTACGTCCGCATGTATCCCGTGCCACCCAACGTGCTCTAGAAGGTGTAAGTCAACTACCCTGGCCAGCAAGATCTCCGGATCTGTCCCCCATTGAGCATGTTTGGGACTGGATGAAGCGTCGTCTCACGCGGTCTCCACGTCCAGCACGAACGCTGGTCCAACTGAGGCGCCAGGTGGAAATGGCATGGCAAGCCGTTCCACAGGACTACATCCAGCATCTCTACGATCGTCTCCATGGGAGAATAGCAGCCTGCATTACTGCGAAAGGTGGATATACACTGTACTAGTGCCGACATTGTGCATGCTCTGTTGCCTGTGTCTATGTGCCTGTGGCTCTGTCAGTGTGATCATGTGATGTATCTGACCCCAGGAATGTGTCAATAAAGTTTCCCCTTCCTGGGGCAATGAATTCACGGTGTTCTTATTTCAATTTCCAGGAGTGTATGACTGCTGTTGCTCGTAGTCTGCACGTCGATTTAAATCTACATATGTACTCTGCAAGCCATCGGAAGGTGAAAGGCTGAGGCTACCTTATAACGCTGCTTGCGACTCTCTTGCCTGTTTCACTCATGAGTGGAGCGAGTGACAACTGTCTATCTACTTCTATACGGCTCTTGATTTCTCTCGTCTTGTATTTCCGGTCCTTACGCGAGATGTATCTTGATGGCTGTAGAAGCTTTCTGCAGCCTCTCACAAATGATAGTTCTCCAATTTTCGTGATGCTATAAACTTCAAGCGGCAGGCGTTCACAGCGTCTATAAATTCTTCAGTAACAGCTTTTTGCCAAAATAACGTCTTCTTCCTTCCAGAGATTCTCACTTCAGTTCATGGAGGATACCCGTAATAACCTACAGTTGAAATCTACAAATAAGTAATCTAGAAGCACGCCTCTGAACGGCTTCGTTGTCTTTCTACAGGGTGAAAAGTATTTAAACCGACAAACTCTGGGAGGTTGTAGCGGACATCAAAAGAAATATTTTTCTTCAATGTCAGTTTTTCCTATTAGGATTATTTAAACCGGAGGAGGCCGTATTACGATCTTCAGTTGTTAGAGGCCGCATTACGATCTTCAGTTGCTAGAGGGCGTATTACGCTCTTCAGTTGTAGGCAACTGCTGTACACCAGTGTAGTAGTGCATTGTCTCTGTTTACTAATTGAGCGATACACCTGGAGTGAGTACACTGATATGGCTGGTCTGCGTGAGACCGGGTCATTTGGCAGATTACCTGGACAGGGACGCCGTCGCACGGTAAGAACGTTGCAATGGGGACGAATCAGTAGAATGTAAGAACAATCCTTCGAGAGATATTGTTACGTCCATTTCTCTTACAGCGTGTCCACAACCTGGAACCAGTTGATTATCCACCCAGAACACAGTTTTCGCAGCGGTACCTGGAACAGTGTGAAATGCATCCTACATTTCCGATGAAGCAACGTCCGGGGGTGATGGAGTCTTCAACATGCACAAATGGCTCTGAGCACTATGGGACTCAACTGATGTGGTCATAAGTCCCCTAGAACTTAGAACTACTTAAACCTAACTAACCTAAGGACATCACACACATCCATGCCCGAGGCAGGATTCGAACCTGCGACCGTAGTGGTCTTGCGGTTCCAGACTGAAGCGCCTTTAACCGCGCGGCCACTCCGGCCGGCTTTCAACATGCACAATTCGCATGTTTTGAGTGAGGATAACCCACATGCCACAGTTACTAGCGCTCATCAAGTGCGGTTCTTCGTCAATGTGTTGGTCGGTGTTGTTGGAGACTGTTTCCGTGGTACTGTTACAAACTATGCAGAGGACTATATGTATCAATTTGAGGTACCGAGCCCGGTCTTGAAACGACCGAGTCGTAAGATATAATCTAAAATCGTTTTGATACCTTTGACAGTCCAATAGATGTACCGGTACTGTTGTTGCTAAGTATGGAGGGAGTAACTTTCAGAGGTAGTAATATGAACGAGAACAAGAAAAAGGTCTAGTAAACATGGCTCTAAAATAAATAGATTAAGAGTTATGGGCATTAGTTCAGTAGAACAGATGTGTTTCGCAGTGGCGGAATTGAATAAGTGCTCATTGCTCTTAATTCATACATTTTAGACACCATATTTTCAGCGCATTTTTTTTTTTTGTTATGATCCATGCTAACTCCTTCAAGAATATGGAAACCACAGAACTTGCAGTAGAAGATACGTGTTTCACAGCAACGAAGATGAACAAGTGCTCATAGCTCTTCAGGCACGCATTTTGAGAGCCTATGTTGACCAAACATTTTTTCCTTGCTTTCGCCAGCTATACCTCTTCACAAATGGCTCTGAGCACTATGGGACGTAACATCTGAGGTCATCAGTCCCCTAGATCTTAGAACTACTTAAAGCTAACTAACCTAAGGACATCACACGCATCCATGCCCGAGGCAGGATTCGAACCTGCGACCGTAGCGGTCGCGCGGTTCCAGACATAAGCGCCTAGAACCGCTCGGCCACAATGGCCAGCTATACCTTTTCCTACAATCACACCGGTACATGAACAAGTACCGGTATATTTATTACGAGGGTTGCCCAGAAAGTAACGCACGGTATTTTTTTAACAGCTCTTTATTGGATATAATGAGAATTGCACATACTAAAGAATGGTGTTTTATCTTCACATGAGCTCCCGAGGCCAACTGCACGGCGTCCATGGAGACGAGGCGCACGCCAGAGCTTAAGCTAAGTCTTGGTGTTGACTTACATTACTGGCCATTAAAATTTCTACACCAAGAAGAAATGCAGATGATTAACGGGTATTCATTGGACAAATATATTATACTAGAACTGACATGTGATTACATTTTCACGCAATTTGGGTGCATAGATCCTGAGAAATCTGTACCCAAAACAACCACATCTGGACGTAATAACGGCCTTGATACGCCTGATCATTGAGTCAAACAGAGCTTGGATGGCGTGTACAGGTACAGCTGCCCTTGCAGCTTCAACACGATACCACAGTTCATCAAGAGTAGTGACTGACGTATTGTGACGAGCCAGTTGCTCGGCCACCATTGACCAGGCGTTTTCAATTGGTGAGACATCTGGAGAATGTGCTGGCCAGGGCAGCAGTAGAACATTTTCTGTATCCGGAAAAGCCCGTACAGGACCTGCAACATGTTGTCGTGCATTATCCTGCTGAAATGTGGGGTTTCGCAGGGATCGAATGAGGAGTAGCGCCACGGGTCGTAACACATATGAAAAGTAACGTCCACTGTTCAAAGTGCCGTCAATGCGAACAAGAGGTGAGCGAGACGTGTAACCGATGGCACCCCATACCATCACGTTGGGTGATCCGCCAGTATGGCGATGACGAATACACGCTTCCAATGTGCGTTCACCGCGATGTCGCCAAACACGGATGCGACCATCATGATGCTGTAAACAGAACCTGGATTCATCCGAAAAAATGACGTTTTGCCATTCGTGCACCCAGGTTCGTCGTTGAGTACACCATCGCAGGCGCTCCTGTCTGTGATGCAGCGTCAAGGGTAACCGCAGCCAAGGTCTCCGAGCTGATAGTCCATGCTGCTGCAAACGTCGTCGAACTGTTCGTGCAGATGGTTGATGTCTTGCAAACGTCCCCATCTGTTGACTCAGGGATCGAGACGTGGCTGCTCCATCCGTTACAGCCATGCGGATAAGATGCCTGTCATCTCGACTGCTAGTGATACGAGGCCGTTGGGATCCAGCACGGCGTTCCGTATTACCCTCCGAACCCACCGATTCCACATTATGCTAACAGTCATTGGATCTAGACCAACGCGAGCAGCAATGTCACGATACGATAAACAGCAATAGCGATAGGCTACAATCCGACCTTTATCAAAGTCGGAAACGTGATGGTACGCATTTCTCCTTCTTACAAGCTTACACGAGACATCACAACAACGTTTCACCAGGCAACGCCGGTCAACTGCTGTTTGTGTATGGAAACTTTTCTCATGTCAGCACGTTGTAGGTGTCACCACCGGCGCCAACCTTGTATGAATGCTCTGAAAAGCTAATCATTTGCATATCACAGCATCTTCTTCTTGTCGGTTAAATTTCGCGTCTGTAGCACGCCATCTTCGTGGTGTAGCAATTTTAATGGCCAGTTGTGTAGTACTTATGTACCACACTTTTAAAATGTGACTACGCCTATTCAGGCTGTTTTAGTTTTATTTTTAGACCATGTGCTGTTACAAAAATTATAGATTTAGGTATATCTTCTGAAGAAGACTCAATTATTTCGGCTCAAAGCTAGGTAAATGTTGGTTTCATGACCGCAATAGAGTCTGATAGTTTCTTATACATCTTATATATTTTATCTGCACATCCTATTTTTCCAAGTAATCTCCATCCCATTCTGTGGCCTTTCTCCAGCGCGAAACAAGGGCGAGTATGCCCTGTCGGTACCAACCCTTGTCCTTGTGGCGGGGAGCTTCACCGTGTGAATCACCTCCAGGAGCGGCGCCAACTGCCGGGTCGTAGTGTGTCTGTCCTCGCGAATGACAACATCAGCTCGCTGCAACATGTCAGGTATGACAGCCATGGATGGTCTCCCCTGCTGGAAATCGTCGAGCTCCGCCGAACCGTCTTCTGATGACCTCACTCTCCGTGCACAGCGACTAACAGTACTTCTGTCGACAGCAGATGCTCCATAGACGTTGCACAAGTGGTTGTGAATATTTACCACAGTTTTTTTTTTCCTTCAGCGGTGAGAAATTCCATGTCGGCACATTGCTTGCAACGTACATCACCTACAGGCGCCATTTTGAAACTGTCCTGCAGCTACGCTATCTGTCAGAAGTGATGGAAACTTGGTGCGCTCACTCAGGAGACTTCAAATAATAGATAAGTAACGTTTCGCATTCGTATCATTGTTTTCGGCTGAGAAAAAAAAATGCGGTGCATTACTTTCTGGGCAACCCTCTTACATTCTAGTTATAAGAACGATTTTCACTTATAACTTTCCACTCGGTAATTTCCAGACCAGGGTCTCTTACCTCGAATTGATACTTATACTCCTTTCCATCATCCCTGAAATCGAGCAGTGCTCAAGAACGTATCGCAAAAGTGTCTTGTATGCGAACTGCTTTGTATATGAGCTACACGTTCCTAGAAAACTCCCAATAAATTGAAGTCGATCATTCTCCTTCCCTATAACTAACCTTACGTGCTCCTTCAATTCATCTCGCTTTGCAATGTTACGCCTAGATATTTTATTAAATAATGTTTAGTTAAATAATAGATGTCAAGGAAGTAATGGAATAAATTCTTTTACATATCAGATGTGAACTTTTGCAGGCAAACTAATTGTTATGGATAGAATCACAGTTGAACAAGAGGTTTCATATGTTTATTTTCTGTTTCTCATTTTGAGACGAACTGATATAGCTTTTGTTGTTTGTTGGTATTGTTGCTATCCAAACAGATTTTCACAATCATTCTTTTTCCGGTCAAGTAGCTCTAATTTTCATTATAAACCTAACGTTTTTGTTTCATGAATATAAATATTTTTGTAGACAACGCGTTGCATACCGTAGATTTAATCATAAGAAAGATATAATTTCAACTCTTTGAATAAAAAAAAGATTGTAGTCGTATCGTAGTTGTTGTTGTCTTCAGTCCGAAGCCTGTTTTTATGCATCTCTTTATGCTAGTCCATCCTGTACAAGCCTCTTCTTCTCTACATAATTACCGCAACCAACATCTATTTGAACCCGATTACTGTGTCATTCCTTGGTCTCCCTCTACAATTTGTAACCTCCTCCCCCCCCCCCCCCCACACCTCATCCACCCCCCACCCCCCCACCCCCCACACACACACCTATTTAAATGCTTGATGCTTCAGAATGTGTCCTACCAATCGATCTCTATTAACACTCAACTTGTGCCATAAATTTCTTTCATTTACTATTCGATTCAATGCCATCCTAATCCGTTATTGGATCTACCAATTAATCTTCAGTATTCTTATATACCACAACATTTCAAAATCTCCTATTCTCTTTTTGCATGAACTGCTTACTGTCCAGGTTTCGTTTCCATAAAAGGCTACACTCAAAATTAATACCTTTAGAAAGACTTCCTAACATTTAAATTTATATTAGACTTTAAGAAGTCCCTATTTCTCACTAACACTTTCCTTGCTATTGCCAGTATGCATTATATATCTTCTTCGGCAAACATTAGTTGTTTTGCTGCCCAAATAGCAAAACTCTTATTCCCTCAGCATCATTTGGCTTAATTCTGCTACATTTCATTACCCGAATTCTCATTTTATTGAAGTTCTTCTTATAGTCTCTTTTCTGGACACTATCCATTTCGCTCAGCTGCTCTTCCAAGTCTTTAGCCGTCTCTGACAGAATTAAGATGTCATCGGAAAATTGCAAAGTTTTTATTTCTTCGTCCTGCACTCTAATCCGCTTTCGAAATTTCTCCTTGATTTCCTTCACAGCTTGTTCAATGTAAAGATTGAATAACCTGAGCGATATTCTACAACCCTGTCTCACTCCCTTCTCAACTATGCCTTCCCTTTAATGTCCGTCGACTGTTAAACTAATGTCTAGTTTCTGTTCAAGTTATAAATAACCTTTCGGTCCTTGCATATTATCGTCTCTAATTTCTAATTTCCCTAGAGTGTAGTTCAGTCCACATTTTCAAAAGCTTTCTCTAAATTAACAAATGCTATGGATTTAAGGTTGTCTTCAGTCAACCTATCTTCTAGGGTATATCGTAAGGTCAATATAACCTACATTTATTTTCTCCGGAACCCAAATGATCTTCACCAAGGTCGGCTTCTATCAGTTTTTCCAGTCCCCTGTCAATAATCCGTGTCTATGTTTTGCAACTTTTCCAGCCACGACTTATTTAACTGATGGTTCGATATTATTCACACCTGTCAGCATCTGCCTTCTTTGGATCCGGATTTATTACATTTTCCTGAAGTCTGAGGGTACTTCGTCTGTCTCGTATATCTACACACCTGTTGGTATAGCTTTGCCATGGCAGGCTGCCCTTAGGATCTCAATAATTCAGAGGCGAACGTTGTCCACTCAGTGGGCCTTGTTTTCAATTACTTCTTTCTAATTGTTCTCGCAGTATCAGATCTCCCATCCCATCTTAACTTATTTTGTCATAGCTTTCTATAATAATATCCTTAGGTTGAGAACGAAGTTTTCGCAATGGCACTGTTGTTTATTTATTTATTTATTGTTCCGTGGGACCAAATTAAGGAGAAGTCTCCATTGTAATGGAACGAGTCAATACATGAAACCTTAACACGATAGTAGAAACAGATAAAATGAAATATAAGAAACATATTCAGGCGACAATTCGTAAGTTTAAATAAAGAAAATCAACAATGTAACACTGGAATTTGCTTAATTTTTCAGCTCTTCCAGGAGCTCCGTGACAGAATAGAAGGAGTGAGCCATGAGAAAATCCTTCAGTTTAGACTTAAAAGTGTTTGGACTACTGCTAAGATTTTTGAGTTCTTGTGGTAGCTTATTGAAAATGGATACAGCAGAATACTACACTCCTTTCTGCACAAGAGTCAAGGAAGTGCATTCCACATGCAGATTTGGTTTCTGCCTAGTATTAACTGAGTGAAAGCTGTTAACTCTTGGGAATAAGCTAATATTGCTAACAACAAACGACATTAAAGAAAATACATACTGTGAGGCCAATGTCAGAAATCCCAGGCTATTGAATAGGGGTCGACAAGAGGTTCTCGAACTTACACCACACATAGCTCGAACAGCCCGTTTCGGAGCCAAAAATACCTTTTTTGAATCAGAAGAATTACACCAAAATAAAATACCATATGACATAAGCGTATGAAAATATGCGAAGTAAACTACTTTTTGTGTTGAACTGTCACTTATTTCAGATACTGTTCTAATGGTAAATAATCTTGCGTGTCGGTTGAGGGGAAAACCTCGAGCTTTCGACGATTCCCTCCATCGTCTTCGTCAGGAGCAACTGACTATCAAAACTGCTGCTGTGGTCACCTTACATAATCCAAAGACGACTTCTGATTGGTCAGTAATTACTTCATTCTGCCGCAAATGGCTTCAATGTCTGTGTTGGCGGTGCCATTGCTCCCGCCGTAGTGTAAACATTGCGACGAATATCTCTGGCTCTCTTCAGCATCGAGAGTTCAACTTCATGCACCGCTAAGATTATATCCTCTGTCTAGGTTGAAGATTTTCCCGCACATTCTTATTTCTACAGTTGGTTTAATTACATACTTCCAGTACGTAGGTGCCTGGGACAAAACCTTTGTTTCGTCAAACAGCATTTTATGTTTCTTTGTGAGGCTATGCTCAGCAACTGAATACTTCTTCGGTTCTCGATTTTTATTTGTCGCTATTGTCCTGTACAACGGTCGACAACGGTGCGGATGGGTTGACCAATGTAATTACTGCCGCACTCAGAAGAGATGTTGTATATCCCAGGGATCCATAGGACGAGATGGCCTTAACGGAGCGTAGCATCTCCTTTATCTTCTTAGGAGGTTGGAAAATAGATCTGATACCTTGTCTTCCCAGGACTCTACCTATTTTGCTGGATGTAGTTCCGCAAAAGTGAACGAATGCAATCGGTGGCTTATGACGTGAATGTTCAACATTTTCATGTTTCCTTTTCTTGGAGAACACTGGTGAGTTCATATCACGTGGCCCTTAGCCGTTCTTTCGGAACACATACTCCAAATGATTAGTTTCGGAATCCAAGGGTTCCGCGTCAGAAACAGTTCTTGGCCTGGGTACCAGTACATTTAAAGCTGCTCTCTTCTGGACTGGGTGGTCAATACGCTGGGCATTAAGAAATAAAACAGTGTGCGACAGCTTGCGATACCCTGAGTGGTCGAGACGTCCATCCAACTTTCGTTGTACCAAAACATCTAAAAATGGCAACCTTCCCTCATTGTCTGCCTCGACGATGAGTTGGATATCCCTAGGTTAGTCCAACTTATCGTGGTATCAGAAAGAAAACCTTATGTCTTAGAAATAAAGCGAAAATATATTTGTTGCATTGTTAGTTAGAAAAGCTCGTATCTCAACTAGTAGTATGCCAGTGATGATCTATGTGCTGGGCTCTAGTGACCAAAAAAAAAAAAAAAAGAAACCATATTAAGCGACAAAACCAACCAACACTTTTCTGAGATACGAGGTTTCCGTTAAAAATGGACGTTATGTAGACCCTCTGTATATTCCTTCCAACTTTTAGCTTTTCCTTATATGCTGAGTACAGGTTTGCCATCTGCTCTTTATGTACACAGAGTTGCTAGTCTTCTCTCCAACCATCTCTTTCATTTTCCTTCAGACAGTAATTATGTTTCCCCTACTTTAAATGGCTGACATCGTCAGAAGGAGAGCGATCTCTGTATTAACGTAAAAGAGCTTCAAAAATAGAAGTTTTATTGCCGACATTACAGTTGATGCATATCCAGATTACTGATTTGCCATCTTCAGTTCATCGGATACGTAAATTAGAAAGCCACTACATGTACATTGCCGTCTGGCCACTGAAAACGTGGAGGTGAACTCACAGAAAAGACACTACCATGCAACACTAAGTACATTAAAATAAAAGCCTTAACCGTTTTAGCAAGACACTGAGGTGTCAAATGCATCTAATAGAGTATTAAGACTGCTGTCAGATGTGTGTATGTTGATAACCGTCTCACACATATGACAACAGTGAAAATGCTCCAGTTCATAACCACAATGCTGCTACGGTCACAGGTTCGAATCCTGCCTCGGGCATGGATGTGTGTGATGTCCTTAGGTTAGTTAGGTTTAAGTAGTTCTAAGTCTAGGGGACTGATGACCTCATATGTTAAGTCCCATAGTGCTCAGAGCCACTTGAACCATTTGAGCTCTAGCTGATGTATTTGACACTTCAGTGCCTTGCTGATACATTTATCCGTTTCATTTAAGTGTACTTAGTGTTGCATGAGAAGGTATTTTCTGTGAGTTCTACTCCACGTTTTCAGTGGCCAGATGGCAATGTGCCACATGTAGTGGCTTCATAATTTACGTGTCTAATTTTCTGAAGATGGCAATATAACTTTGCCGAAACTAGTAATCGGGATATCTATCAACTGCGATCTGGGCAGTGAAACTTCTATTTTTGAAGCTCTTTTACATTTCTCCTACTTACGTATATTTTTACTGCCTCGCATTTGTCCTCTAGTCAGTCCCTCCTAGCCGTTTGGTACTGTGGTTTCGACCTCTGTATTCCCACCGTCTATTCCATTTGCTGCATTTTTTTGTGTTTTGTCCTATCGCCAATTAAATTCGATATCTCCTGGGATATCTAGGGATCCCTGCTAGGCGTTGTTTCTTTAATTATGTGATCCTCTATTGTCTTATCCCGCGTCCGGCCATCCTGATTTAGGTTTTCCGTGATTTCCCTAAATCGTTCCAGGCAAATGCCGGGATGGTTCCTTTGAAAGAGCACGGCCGACTTCCTTCCCTGATCCGATGAGACCGATGACCTCGCTGTTTGGTCTCTTCCCCCAAACAACCCAACCAACCCAACTGATGTTCATCACTTCCCTTCCCTCTATTGTCTTACCTGTTTCATATCTCAAAGCTATCCATTCGTCTTCAGTTGTATTTACTTCCCCTATTTCAGTCCAACTGAAACAGTCCTTCTGAAAATCTTAGTAACTTTTGATTCCTTCAATTTATCGTGGTCCCTGCCATTTTGCAATTTCTTCAGTTTTAGTCTGCAGTTCATAGCCAATAAAATATGGTCAGATTTCACATCTGCGCCTGGAAATATCTTACAGCTTAGAATCTGGTCTCTAAATCTAATCTTCAGTATTAACAGGTCCCTTCCACTTATACAACCTTGTTTCATGATTCTCAAACCAAGAGATAACGATGATAAAATTATACTGTTTTCAAAATAGTGCCAGATAGCTTCCTCTTTCATTCCCCTCCATCATTCCCAGTTCTCCTACTATTTCTCCTTCTCTTCGTTTTCCCACTACAGAATTTTAGTCACCCATTACAATTAAATTTTCCTCTCAACACATATATACATACTCCCATTTGATTTTGTATTTATAACACTGTACTCACCCGACCAGAAGTCCTGTTCTTCATGCCACTACACTTTACTAATTCCTACAATACCTAACTGCAGCTTATCTCTTTCCTTTTTTCAGTTCTCTAAGGTATCCAACCGAGTAAGTGATCTAACAATCCACTTTCCGCTCTGTAGAATACCAGCCTTGTTTCCTTGCTGAAAATATGCTCGTGAACAGTCCCCGCCTGGAGATCAGAATCAAGGACTATTTTACCTTCGCAATATTATACTTAAGAGAATATCATCATCATTACGTCATACAGTAGAGCAGCATGCCCTCGGGAAGAAAAGAGCACGGGTGTAGTTTCCCTTTGCTTTCTGTCATTCTCAGTACCAGCACAGCAAAGCTATGTTGACTAATTTACAAAGATTAAATTGTCATTGTATTGACTGCCATTGTATTGACTGTCATCTGTCATCAGACAACGAAGAGGTGGAGGTTTTATGTCTGTTCTTTGGAGGACTGCACTTTTTTCTAAATTTTTGATCAGTTTACCCCAGTCTTCACATAAAAATACACTGTCATATGCTCTGAACTGCTGAATAATTCCACGTAAAGAGGTACCAAAGTCCTGGGTATTTCGCTCTATTTTAATATCTGGACCTTCCCCTTCGTCTGTCATACTGAAGTCTTTGCGCGGAATATCTTCCTTTTCGAAATCGGGCTGAACTTCCGCTTTTATTTTGTCATGTTGTTTGTCCTCCTTTTATTCTAGAGATGGGTTTTTGCTGCATCAGCGTTTTCGCTCATCTGTGATGCCATAACAGGTCGATTGTGTGAGTAGTTGCTGGACAGTTTCAACATGTATCCATTACATTTCACGACTCTTCTAAAGGCTACCTCCTGTGACACCAAGTGTAAATGGATATCTTAGATTTGTTTCTCGTAACAGAATTTAAATTTTATGTCCCCATATAATACACTGGGCAACGGCCTTGCCGCAGTGGATACACCGGTTCCCGTGAGATCACCGAAGTTAAGCGCTGTTGGGCGTGGCCGGAACTTGGATCGGTGACCGTTCAGCCGCCATGCGCTTTTGCCATTTTTCGGGGTGCACTCAGCCTCATGATGCCAATTGAGGAGCTACTCGACCGAATAGTAGCGGCTTCGGTCAAGAATACCATCATACGGCCGGGAGAGCGGTGTGCTCACTCCACGCATCCTTCTTGAGGATGACACGGCGGTCGGATGGTCCCGGTAGGCCACTTGTGGCCTGAAGAAGGAGTGCTTTTTTTCCATATAATAGACTAATCTCAAGGAAATTAGACGCAGAAGAGAGTATTCGCCAGCAGCAGAAGCAGTAGTTTCTGTTTAGACGCAGGATTTAGTTTAATTTTTGTCAGGTGCTTCTGCGAAGAAGTGAATTGAATCTGTGCGTTCTACTGTGTTGTATAGTCAACACTGAGGTGACAGACGTCATGGGGTACCTCCTAATATCGCGTCTCATCTCATATTGCCCGGCGTCGTGCAGCAACTCGAAGTGGCATGGACTCAACAAGTCGTTGGATGTCCCCCACAGAAATTTTGAGCCATGCTGCCTCTGTTGCCGTCTATAACTGCGAAAGTGCTGCCGGTGCAGGACTTTTTGCATGAAGGGATCTCTCGAGTATGTCCCATCAATGTTCGATAGGATTAATGTTGGGCGATCTGGATGGTCAGACCATTCTCTCGAATTGTCCGGAATGTTCTTCAAACCAGTCGCTAACAACTGTGGCCCCGTGCCATGCTGCATTGTCATCCATAAAAATTCCGTCGTTGTTCGGGACTATGAAATCCATGAATGTCTATAAACGGTCTCCAGGCGGCCGAACATAACCATTTCCAGTCGATGATCGATTCAGTTGGACCAGAGGAGCCAACCCATTCCATGACAGCCCACACCACTGTGAGGCCCCCACCAGCTTCCACAGTACCTTGTTGACAATTTGGGTCCATGGCTTCGTGGGGTCTGCGTCACACTCGAACCCTACCCTCAGCTCTTACCAACTGAAATCGGGACTCATCTTACATAGTCAAGATTTTCCAGTCGTCTGTGGTCTATCTGATATGGCCACGAGTCCAGGAGAGGCGCTGCAGACGATGTCGTGCTGTCATAGCCCATTGACGCCGAATTTCGCCAGACTGCAGTAACGAATACGTTCGTCGTACATCCCACATTGATTTCTGCGGGTATTTCACACAGTGTTGTCTGTCTGTTAGCACTGATAACTCTTATGCAAACGGCGCTGTTCTTCGTTGTTAAGTGAAGGCGGTCGGCGACAGCAATGTCTGTGGTGAGAGATAAGGCCTGGAATTTGGTATTCTCGACACATTCTTGACACTGTGGACCTCGGAATATTTAATTCCCTAACGATTTACGAAATGGAATGTTCCATGCGTCTAGCTCCCACTACCATTCCGCATTCAAAATCTGGCAATTCCCGTCACGCGGACAGCATCAGGTAGGAAATTTTTTCACGTGAACCACGTGAGTATAAATGACAGCTCCGACAATGCACTGGCCTTTTACGTCTTGCGTACGAAATACTGCCGCCATCTGTATGTGTGCATATCGCTATCCAATGATTTTTACCTCCCCAGTTTATACTAACTTCCTGCAAATTTTTGGTGAATGTCAGTGCATTTGCATAGCATCAACTGACTTTGGAATGCAGTAAAAAAAAAAAAAAAGTAATATAGGAACAGAACTTAGAATGCACCCATCAACAGCTTGTATTAATGTTGTATAGCTTTTGGTATAGACTAAAATTGATTGAAGGTTGATAACGACTGCGGCTGTTGTGTACCGGTGCAGGGGAATTGGTCACGGTTCGTTAACATCTGGAAACTGTGGTTGCCTCATTCGACAGGCTGTAGACTGCTGTCCTGGGCTGCGGTGGCGATGGGGCAACTAAGACGATTGCTTTGGCAACTCTGGTCTTGTACTGTCACTGTTATCCCTGATATCGCAGTGCCTTGCGATGCGTACGTCCCGGCCCGTTGACACTTACCTGACGGTTTTGGCGAAGAGTGCTGGGATCGCGAAAATCTGGCCGAGAGATTGCTTCCCTTCGCCTTAAAAACGGGTTTGAGGTATTCCCCATCGCTGAAAGTACATCTGAGCCAGCACGGGACACCTGTTCTGTTGGGACTATGGCCGATCTTCCTGATAAGTCCGAATTGCCGGGCAGTCACGCCCGCGCTCTACCGGAAGCAAGTGAGTGCACCAAGTGCACCCGGATGCAAATCGTAGCTCATGTCGGCACGAATGACACCTTGGTTCAGAGATCATCCCCTCAGTTCCTACAGATGGCTGGCTGCTTTGATGAAGACAGCTCTCCTCGTTCATAGGGTGGAAACAGAGCTAGCGTTTCCCAGAACCGATCGAGGTCCTCTGGTTTGGAATGGAGTGGAGGGATTGAACCAGAGACTCTGACGATTCTCTGACGATCTGGGATGCGGATATCTCGGTGTGCACTTTAGGGTGGAGAATTGTAGGACTCCCCCCCCCCCCCCCCGACGATCTGGGATGCGGATTTCTCGGTGTGCACTTTAGGGTGGAGAATTGTACGAGCCCCCCCCCCCCCCCCTCCGACGATCTGGGATGCGGATTTCTCGGTGTGTACTTTAGGGTGGAGAATTGTAGGACCTCCCCCGACAGAGAAATTCCTTGACAGGTACGATGAGATAGGTTCTCATTTCTGACTGGGAAGGATACATCTACATCTATATTTATACTCCGCAAGCCACCCAACGGTGTGTGGCGGAGGGCACTTTACGTGCCACTGTCATTACATCCCTCTCCTGTTCCAGTCCGTATGGTTCGCGGGAAGAACGATTGCCGGAAAGCCTCCGTGCGCACTCGAATCTCTCTAATTTTACATTCGTGATCTCGCCGGCAGGTATAAGTAGGGGGAAGCAATATATTCGATACCTCATCCAGAAACGCACCCTCTCGAAACCTGGACAGCAAGCTACAACGTGATGCAGAGCGCCTCTCGTGCAGAGTCTGCCACTTGAGTTTACCAAACATCTCCGTAACGCTATCACACTTACTAAATAACCCTGTGATGAAACGCGCCGCTCTTCTTTGGATCTTCTCTATCTCCTCTGTCAAACCGACCTGGTACGGATCCCACACTGATGAGCAATACTCAAGTATAGGTCGAACGAGAGTTTTGTAAGCCACCTCCTTTGTTGGTGGACTACATTTTCTAAGGACTCTCTCAATGAATCTCAACCTGGCACCTGCCTTACCAACAATTAGTTTTATATGATCATTCCACTTCAAATCGTTCCGCACGCATACTCCCAGATATTTTACTGAAGTAACTGCTACCAGTGTTTGTTCCGCTATCATATAACATACTATAAAGGATCCTTCTTTCGATGTATTCACAATGCATTACATTTGTCTACTTTAAGGTTCAGTTGCCACTCCCTGCACCAAGTGCCTATTCGTTACAGATGTCCCTGCATTTTGCTGCAATTTTCTAATGCTGCAACTTCTCTGTATACTACAGCATCATCCGCGAAAAGCCGCATTGAACTTCCGACACTATCTACTAGGTCATTCATATATATTGTGAGAAGCAATGTTCCCATAACACTCCCCTGTGGCATGCCAGAGGTTACTTTAACGTCTGTAGACGTCTCTCCATTGAGAACAACATGCCGTGTTCTGTTTACTAAAAACTCTTCAATCCACCCACACAGCTGGTCTTATATTCCGTAGGCTCTTACTTTGTTTATCAGGCGAAAGTGCGGAACTGTATCGAACGCCTTCCGGAAGTCAATGAAAATGGCATTTACCTGGGTGCCTGTATCTAATATTTTCTGGGTCTCATGAACAAATAAAGCGAGTTGGGTCTCACACAATCGCTGTTTCCGGTATCCATGTTGATTCCTACAGAGCAGATTCTGGGTTTCCAGAAATGACGTGATACGCGAGCAAAAAAACATGTTCTAAAATTCTACAACAGATCGATGTCAGAGATATAGGTCTATAGTTTTGCGCATCTGCTCGACGACCCTTCTTCAAGGCTGGGACTATCTGTACTCTTTTCCAATCATTTGGAACCTTCAGTTCCTCTATTCCCGTTAATTAAAGGAAGTTGCATTCACCATGGCAGTTCGGTGAAGGAAACTGTTAATACACAGTATCTGTCAGAAGTACCCAGACACCCCTACGAAGTGTGGAACTGACCACCAGATGTCACGAGAAACGGTCTCGCCAGTACAAAGGGAAGCAGGAACTGTTGCACCATCAGTCGAGAATGAATAACAGCAGAATGGTTTGATCTGGAGAGATTGGTGACTCGAATGTGGACTAGACTTTGGGTGTTAGCTGAGTAACAGATCTATCAGGTACATTTCAACCCTTCTGAAGCTGCCGAAGTCGACTGTTGGAGATGTGGTTGTGAGCTGTATACACGAAGGAACAATCACAATTAAACCAAGACCAGGCAGACCTAATGTACTGACGGACAGGGACTGCCCAGCATTGAGGGAGTTTTTGTAAGAGATCACATGAAACCAGCCAAAGGAATGACTCGTAAGTTCCAAAGTGCTATCAGAAGTCCAGATAGTACAATCACTGCACGGAGTGAGTTAAACAGAATGGGCCGCAATGGTCGAACAGATCCTCGTAAGCCACACCTTTCTGTAGTCAGTGCTAAGCGACGCTTGAAGCGGTGTAAAGAGTAACCCCACTGGAAAGTGAATTACTGGAAACGAGAGTTTTGGGGAGGTGAATTACGCTATACTCTGTGGCAATCCGATGAAACAATTTTGGTTCGGCAAATTCTTGAAAACGTTACTTGAGATTAAGTGTAGTGTCAACAGTGAAGCACAGAGAAGGTGGTGCTACGGTATGGAGTATTTTGTCGTGGTTAGCGTATGGTCCCCTTATAGCGATTAAGAAAACACTACAAGAGGAAGGATTTGATCACAATCTACAACACTGGCTACTGCGTTCATAAGTGGAACAATTCGGAGAAGATGAGGATATCTGCGTGACAGTGCACCCAATCATAAAGCAGTATCTATGAGGCAATGGCGTGTGAAGAGTAAGATTCCTGAAATAGACCAGGAAAGCTCAGGAGCACGACCTGACCCTAAGGGAACATCTCTGTTATGAGTCGATTTCGCTGCAGGCCCCAGCGTCCAACATCACTGCCTTCTCTGGTTTCGGTCTTGAGGATGAATGAGCTGTCAGTCCTCCAAAGACATTCTTCAGACACATCATTGAAAGTTTCCCCAGAAAAAAAATGAAGATCAGAATTTTACGCACCGTCGATAGCGCATTCATTAGAGTCGGAGCATAAGTTCAGATTACCGGAGTACGTGCAGGGAAGTTGGCCGTATCCTTTGTTGAAGGAATCATCCTGGCAGTTTACCCGTCCAGTTTAGGGAAATCATGGAAAATCTAATTCTGAATGACTAGACGGAATTTTGACAATGCGAATGCAATCTACTAACCATTGTCACAACTCGCTCGATCCCTAGCAGAGTTGAAACCCTCACAAAGGCGAAAGGTGAACACACCCCTCAGATACTTTTGATCAGATAGTGTGGTATTAGGTAACTGCAGGAACGTATGTGGGAAGCTCCCAGAAGAAGTCTCGCGTACAAACGGTTGTAACACTGCCCACTTAGTGCTAGCGACAGAAAGGTGGCTGAAACCAGATCTTAATAGATATGAAATTCTAAACTAGTTGGAATGCATATTGCAAAGAGAGGCTGGACGCCAATGGTAGGAGATTGTTTATATTCGAGAAAGATACGATAATATCTAGTAAGGTAGTACACATTTCCAAAGTGAGATAATTCGGGTGAAGGTAAACGTTGAAAGTGGGTCAAACATGATCATCGGATTTCTTTATACATCCCCTCTCTCAGGAGCAGCAGTAGCTGGTTATTTAAGGGGAAACTTAGAGAATATTTCGCGTATAAATTCTGATAGCGTTGGGTGGATATTTCAACTTAACAGCTATAGACTGAGATTCAAGTGATTAAGGCGTTTAGTAGAGACAGGGAATTATACGTAATTATTCTAAGCGTCTTATCAGAAAATTATCTTGACTAGTTAATCAGAGAACCGTCTCGCGAAGGCAACAGGCTAGATCTCCTTATCACCTACAGGCCAGAACTTTCCAAATGGCTCTGAGCACTATGGGACTTAACATCTGAGGTCATCAGTCCCCTAGAACTTAGAACTATTTAATCCTAACTAACCTAAGGACATCACACACATCCATGCCCGAGGCAGGATTCGAACCTGCGACCGTAACGGTCGTGCGGTTCCAGACTGGAGCGTCTACAACCACTCGGCCACAGCGGCCGGCAGAAATAAGGATCTAAAGAAAGGTATGAAGCCATTTCTGCTTGTTACTGTTGTGGTCTTCAGTCCTGAGACTGGTTTGATGCAGCTCTCCATGCTACTCTATCCTGTGCATGCTTCTTCATCTCCCAGTACCTACTGCAACCTACATCCTTCTGAATCTGCTTAGTGTATTCATCTCTTGGTCTCCCTCTACGATTTTTACCCTCCACGCTGCCCTCCAATACTAAATTGGTGATCCCTTGATGCCTCAGAACATGTCCTACCAACCGATCCCTTCTTCTAGTCAAGTTGTGCCACAAACTTCTCTTCTCCCCAATTCTATTCAATACCTCCTCATTAGTTATGTGATCTACCCATCTAATCTTCAGCATTCTTCTGTAGCGCCACATTTCGAAAGCTTCTATTCTCTTCTTGTCCTAAATATTTATCTTCCATGTTTCAATTCCATACATGGCTACACTCCATACAAATACTTTCAGAAATGACTTCCTGACACTTAAATCTATATTCGATGTTACCAAATTTCTCTTCTTCAGAAACGCTTTCCTTGCCATTGCCAGTCGAAATTTTATATCCTCTCTACTTCGACCACCATCAGTTATTTTGCTCCCCAAATAGCAAAACTCCTTTACTACTTTAAGCAACAATAAATAGATTTAACGCTACCTGGATGGCGAACATGAATATTTCATCTCCATTACTGACAATGCTGAGCGCCAATGGACAAAGCTCAATAGTATTGAAACTTCCTGGCAGATTAAAACTGTGTGCCCGACCGAGACTCGAACTCCCGAGTTCGCGACTCGGTCGGGCACACAGTTTTAATCTGCCAGGAAGTTTCATATAAGCGCACACTCCGCTGCAGAGTGAAAATTTCATTCTCAATAGTATTGTACGCTACGCTTTAGATAAGTATACGCGGAGCAAAGTTATAAGGAATGGGGAAGACCCGTTGTGGTTCGACAGCCGCGTTGGAACGCTTCTATGGAAGCAAAGAGAACTTCATTGCAAATTTATCCCTACCAAAAATATCACAGGCAAACAAAAGCTAAACGAAGACAAAACTAGCGCAAGGAGAGCCATGCGTGAAGCGTTGAACGTAATCAGAAATAAACTTCCTCCGTCTGACTTGACAGAAAACCTGAAGTGTTGGTCTAATGTTATATCAGTAAACGGATCGAAGTCGTCTTTCTAGACACCTTGTGACCATGGTGGCATCCAAACGGTGTATGACACAAGAAAGGCATACTAACTCTATTTTCATAACTGTTTCACGCAGGGAAATCACACTGTAGATCTTTCTCTAAATCGTCGAACGAACGTCAGAATGACATATCCCGCAATAAGTGACCATGGGACAGAAAAGCAAGTAAAATCGCTCAACAGATGGAAGCCCACTGGATCTGAGGGGATAACAATGTACTGGACATAGAGTATGCAAAAGACCGTGCCCTTCCTCCAGCAACAGTATATCGCCGATGCGTCCCTAATGACCAGAAAAAAGCCCACATCATTCCCGTTTTCAAGAAGGGTCGTCGAACAGACACTCAAAACTGACATCAGACTGTTGTAGAATTTTGGGACATTTTTTATGCTAAAGTGTTATGACGTTTCTTGAGACTGAAAATCTGCGTGGGAATCGACAGGGTTACAAAAAACAACGATCGTGTGAAACCTGGCTCGCTCTGTTCGTCCGCCGACCGGTGTGGCCGTGCGGTTCTAGGCGCTTCAGTTTGGAACCGCGTGACCGCTACGGTCGCAGGTTCGAATCCTGCCTCGGGCATGGATGTGTGTGATGTCCTTAGGTTAGTTAGGTTTAAGTAGTTCTAAGTTCTAGGGGACTGATGACCTCAGATGTTAAGTCCCATAGTGCTCAGAGCCATTGGAACCATTTTTCTGTTCGTCCATAAGACCCAAAAAGAAATAAATACCGGCGCCCAGGTCGATGCCGTCTTCCTCGACTTCTGTTCCAGCATACTGATTACATGTTAACTAAGGTCGTTGGCGTTTACGTGTCTACAGTGTGCTAGAATATCGATTTCTAACGATTTACGTGAATGATGTTTATATTGGTAATATTTCACGTAATTTACATCATTTCACGTCTTGCAGAGCTTGACACTCGTCTGATTTTACTGTATTTCTACATCGAAAAGGCGTATTATTGACGACAACATGTATACATGTCAGAGGGTTTTAAAGTCTGACATGTGATGAAGTAATGTCTTTTGTAGCACCACTTTAAAATGGCACTAAGGCTGAAATTGCGATAGCGAAATAAATAATTTCTACAGCCGACGGCGAATATGATGTCCTTAAAAAAATTCTTCATGACTGTGAACCCCGACCATGAGAAGCCAGTCAGCCATTTTTGTATTATTACACAATTGCAGAACAATCGCTGGAAGCAATAACATCCATAAACTGTCCGGTAGTACACGTGCGGAGTGATTCAAAGGAGAACGGCAACATAAATGTAATCGTAGGTAATGCAGATGGCAGACTGAGATTCAACCGAAGAATCATCACGAAGGGTAGTCCACTCACAAAGGAGATAGTTTAGAAAACCCTCGTTCGCCCTATACTTGAGTATTGCTCGTGAGTATGGAATCCGAACCAAATAGTGTTGCTAGATGAAATAGAGAATATCCAACGAAGAGTACCGCGTTTCGTTACAGGTTCGTTTAGTAAGCGCGAAAGCGCTACGCGGATGCTCAGCCAGTTCCACTGACAGGCGCTGCGAGATACACGTTGTGGGCTTTCTAATAATGAAATGAGATGTTGGTGGCCCTCAACTATGACCCTCCGACTCAGTGTTGAAACATTAAAGTTTTGGCTGGTTTCGTTGTCTAGAGGCTGCGATACGTAGTTGCCGCATTACAGGCCAGATACTGCTGAGTCAACAGTATACCATAAGAATACACACAGGAATCGAATGGTCGAAGGTTTCTATCACTCGGCAATTGCGAATTATGAATGTAACATATAAATTTAGAAATGAAAGATCGCAATTGAATTAAATCTGCAAGTACTATCTTAACGACTTTAAATAAAAATGGTTCAAATGGATCTGAGCACTATGCGACTTAACTTCTGAGGTCATCAGTCGCCTAGAACTTAGAACTAATTAAACCTAACTAACCTAAGGACATCACACACATCCATGCCCGAAGCAGGATTCGAACCTGCGACCGTAGCGGTCGCTCGGTTCCAGACTGTAGCACCTAGAACCGCACGGCCACTCCAGCCGGCCGACTTTAAATGATGACTACGATAGTAGAAGTATTTTTGAGAATGTGGTATATTTCTGCAAAGCACTTATTGGTGTCGATGGTCCAGCAATTAAATAAAATATAAGTTGAATTTCAGGGAAACAATAGATTCCTACAGCATGTAATTCGTTGTGAACAATAACACAGCTCGCGAGATGTTTACTTCTGAACGCACACTACGTCTTCATTGTAGAAGCCACGGAAATCTCAGAATGCACAAGTCGGCACTCCAAAGTGTTTCTATCTGCCGCGACCACGCGCAAACTGCTCCACTGTCCAAGACTTTCCCGTGTCCTGTGCTGCACTGTTCCGAACTGCGCACTGCCCAGAACTCCCTCGTGTCCTCTCCGGAAGCGATGCTCCTCCCCAACCTCCATACGTCTCTCTTAGTAACGAGCGCTGTAATTGGCTAGAGCGCTCCCTCCATGTCTCAAAGCCAACGTGCACTCACAAACATATTGAAACATATACCAAATACTATATTTAAATTTAAATAACTCGAAATTAAATAAATATTCCTATGGCTGGACCATAAACACACTCAAACATACATTATTAAATACATAAAACAATTAAATAAACATATATCAAAGGAATAGCAACAAAAGGTAGGCCAGTAGCCTAATGTCTCTGTGCTTTCTAAAACACAGTAAATATTTAACAAATTTCTTCATGAATAGTATATATCGAATATAAACAAAGACATAGATGTACAAATATATTTATAAGCATGTTGCTACCGTTTTTTCGTGTAACTGTGGAGTACTTACGGCCTGACGCAATCGATAGTAATCGGCCACTATGACCTCCCATAACTCAAGTACTATTTAAGATACATGACTGCAATTCATACCAATTTAGGTTTATATTAATAGCTTTCTAAAGACACGTAGATCGATGAAATCGGATGAATCGTTTAGATTTTGAAAATTCGTTTCTGGGTGTTACTTATATAATTTACCGTCAGATACTTAACTTTAAACTAATAAAGATACTGAAATCTGATTACACCATCAGAATTGTCGTGCAAATAATAGTAATGTACATGTTTATTTTTGAGTTATCTTGATTCATCTGGCTACTGTTAATTTCTATACGCACTGTGTTTCACAAAGTCCGCCTCTTTGGCACTCCCGACATAGACATCTCCTTCATGGACACAAAGCACCGTGCTCGTCACAGCGGAATTCCCAGCCAAGCGGCTGGACCGGCCGTTGTGCGGCATCACGCTGTTGCTAAGTTAACGTTCGGGACCACGTGGTTGATGCCGGGCCGCGGCTCTGAAGAACGTCCTGTGCGGCCACGCCAACTTGGAATATTTTCAGGGCGCCACAATTCGCCCGTTACCTCACAACGTTGTGCATCACTGTGTGATTTCCGAGGGCCTAGGTTCATAAAAGAGTTAACCAATATACTGCTTTTTCTTACGTGCATCTCTTTAAAAGTCTGTGAAGGTAATATTAGAGACATTAGAATACCCTCCGCCACAGACCATGAAGTGACTTTTGGTGTGTAGATGTAGCTCTACAGGGTGAAAAGTATTTAAACCGACAAACTGTGGGAGGTTGTAGGGGACATCAAAACAAATATTTTTCCCTAATGTAATTTTTTTCCTATGAGGAATATTAAAACCGGTAGAGGAAGATTTATCTGGCGGCAAATTAATTAAACCAACGAACACTTTCACACTTTTTTGTGACCAAGAGACAACACATTGACACAACCCAATTTCAATTACAGTAGATTTTCAAAAATGCCTCCATTGACACGTAAACAAAGGTTACACCGTCGGATCATGTTCTGTCTGACACGGGCAAAAGCCCCAGGAGTATCCTGAATTGTTCCTGCTGCTGGGCAGCAACCAGAGCCTCTTCTGATGCAACAGGAGTTGCGTAAACAAGGCTGCGCATCTCTCCCCACACAAAAATGTCCAGAGAGGACATATCTGGGGATCGAGCAGGCCGTGGTACAGGACCACCTCTGCCAATTCAGGTTTCTGGGAACCGTCGGTCCAGGAATCGACGCACACGACGACTGAAATGTGCCGGCGCCCCGTCATGTTGGAACCACATGCGTTGTCTTGTAGGGAGCGGGACGTCTTCCAGCAATTCTGGCAATGCTCTGGCGAGAAAATTGTAATAGTGCCTGCCATTTAATGGCCTAGGTAGCAGATACGGCCCAATTAAACAGTCCCCAACAACAATGAGCCACACATTAACGAAGAACCGCACTTGATGAGCGCTAGTGACTGTGGCATGTGGGTTATCCTTACTCCAAACATGCGAATTGTGCATGTTGAAGACTCCATCACGCCCCAACGTTGCTTCATCGGTAAACAACACAGAGGATGGAAATGTAAGATGCATTTCACACTGTTTCAGGTACCACTGCGAAAACTGTGCTCTGGGTGGATAATCAACTGGTTCCAGATTGTGGACACGCTGTAAGTGAAATGGACGTAACAATCGCTCTCGAAGGACTGTTCTTACATTCGTCTGATTCGTCCCCATGTTACATGCAATTGCACGAGTGCTGATTGAAGGATCCCTCTCCACATGCTGCAAGACAGCTTCCTCAAATCGCAGCGTTCTTACCGTGCGACGGCGTCCCTGTCCAGGTAACCTGCTAAATGACCCGGTCTCACGCAGACGTTGGCACACAGCAGCAAAGGTCGTATGATGCGGGATACGGCGATTAGGATACTGTTGTTGACAAACCCGCTGTGCATCTCGTCCGTTGTGGTGTGCTACGTAGTACGCACCAACCATATCAGTGTACTCACTCTTGGTGTATCGATTCATTAGTAAACAGAGACAATGCACTACTACACTGGTGGACAGCAGTTGTCTACAACTGAAGAGTTTATGTAATACGCCCTCTAACAACTGAAGATCGTAATACGGCCTCCACTGGTTTAAATAATCCTCATAGGAAAAAATGACATAAGGAAAAAATATTTGTTTTGATGTCCCCTACAACCTCCCAGAGTTTGTCGGTTTAAATACTTTTCACCCTGTATAATCGGTTTAAAGATGTGTCCGTATTCGGAAGCGTCATTCATCCTCGCGATAGACCACAGAAACAGCAAGAGGGAATGTCTGCCCACTGTAACGCTGACGGACCGCAGGCAGAAGTCTTCGCAGTGGCACCAACTGGCTTCAGGACGTTATATGACCTTTAACGCATTGTTGTCTGTCGTTTTTATAGACTGAATTTGACAAAGATTGAAAGACACGTAGGGGCACTCTTAATACAGCTCCGTAAAGTATCACTTTCAATATGTTTTCTTAGAACGGCATTGTTTCAGCCTACATATGCCGGACCGTTTTTTCTGTTTATTGCTGTGCAGCACAACTACCAATCGCTAGTAGAGTACTGGCTGTGCACTGAGCTGACAATAGCTGTGGGATAGAGATATGCACATACACAGAGGGCTGTAGTAAAACGTTCCAGGCTATAAAAGGGCAGAGCACTGGCGGAGTTGACAGTTGTACTTAAGTGATTCACGTGAAAAGGTTTTCGACGTGAACATGGCCGCATGATGGGAATTAACGGGCTTTCAACGAGGAAAGGTAGTTGGAGCTAGACGCATGGGACATTCCGTATCGGAAGTCGTTAGGGAACTCAGTATTCCAAGCTCCACAGTGTCACGAGTGTGTCGAGACTGCGATGTGTTCAGGCATTACCTCTCACCACGGACAACGCAGTGGCCGACGGCCTTCACTTAACGACAGAGAGCAGCGGCACTTGCGTAGAGTTGTCAGTGCTGAAACACAAACAACACTGCAGAAAATAACCGCAGAGTCAATATACGACTGGAAAACCGTGATCAAGTTAGAATAGTCACGATCTCAGTTGCTAAGAGTTGATGGTAGGGTTCGAGTGTGGTCAGACCACACGAAACCGTGGACACAAGTTGTCAACAAGTCACTGCGCAACCTAGTGGTTCCATAATGGTGCGGGCTGTGTTTACATGGAATGGACTTCGTCCTCTGCACCAACTGAACCGGTCAATGACTGTAAATGATCCTCTTCGGCTACTTGGAGACCATTCGCAGCCATCCGTCTGCTTCATGTTCTCCAACAACGACAGAATTTTTATGGATCACAATAGTTCATATCACCGAGTCAAAGCGAATGGTTTGGAGAACATTCTGGACAATTCGAGCGAATAATTTGGCGACCCCAGTCGGCCAACATAAATCCCATCGAACAATAATGGGACATAATAGAAGGTGCAGTTCGTGCTCATAGTCCTGCACCAGCTACACTTTCCCAGTCATAGACGGTTTTAGAGGCAGCATGGCTAATATTTATGCTTGGGACTTGCAACGACTTGTGGAGTCCGTGCCACGTCGAGCTGCTGCACTATTCCGGACAAAAGGAGGTCCGACACGATAGTAGGAGGTATTGCGTGACTTTTGTTACCTCAGTGTATCTCACTAGATTTTCTTCGAGCTGCTCTATCGAATTGGAACATAAAATTTCAATTTTAAGAAAGTTTTGTTTCTGGCAGGAACTGGTTTAATACAGCTCTCAACGCTCGTCTGTCATGTGGAAATATCTTCATCTTTGCATTACTACTGCAACGTACAACCATTTGTACCTGCGTACTATAGCCAAGCCTTGGTCTCCCTCTCCAACTTTTATACCCCATACTTCCCTCAATTATCATCCTGGCGATTCCTTCGTGCCTCAGGGTGTTTGCTGTTAACTGATATTTTCTTTCAATCAACTTCTTCCACGAATTCGTTCTCTTTCCACTTAGATTCAATACCTCTTCATTATTTATCGAAGTTACCCTTTTAATCTTCAGCATTCTTCTTTGGCACCACATCTGGAAACCATCTATTCTCTTCTTGTTTGAACTGTTTATCATCCACGTTTCACTTCTGTTCAAGGTTACAAATCAGACAGATAGTTTGCATTTAAATTCTTTCTACTTCTGACACAGTCAGTTACTTTTTTGCCAAATGGAAAAACTCATTTGCTACCTCTAGTGTCTCATTTACAATTTTTTTCTCTCGATCTCTCCTGATCTGACTACTTCCATCAGCTTTTTTACATTTTTGTAGATGTTCATCTCAAAACCTACGAGGGGCGTTTGAAAAGTCCGTGCAAAAATAAAAACTACTTACGTGTTTGGGATAAAACTTTTTTATTTTTCGACATAGTCTCCTTTTAGACTTATACTCTTCGTCCAACACTGTTCTAATTTGTTCATTCCTTCCGAATAACAGATATTGTCCAAGTCTGCAAAATAGCTATTAGTTGCTTCAATCACCCCTTCGTTTGAATAAAATCTTTGTCCCGCCAGCAATTTCTTCAAATTGGGGAACAAATAGTAGTCCGAGGGAGCCAAGTCTGGAGAATAGGGGGGATGTGAATTGAGTTGGAATCCTATTTCCATTAATTTTACGACCACAACTGCTGAGGTGTGTGTTGGTGCATTGTCGTGATGGAAAAGGACTTTCTTGCGATCCAGTCGTCGGCGTATTTCTTTCAGCCCGGTTTTCAAACGGTCCAATAACGATGAATAATATTCACCTGTAATAATTTCACCCTTTTCCAGATAATCGATGAGGGTTTTCCCTTGCGAATCCCAAAAGACAGTCGCCATAACCTTTCCGGCCGAATGAATGGCCTTCGCCTTTTTTGGTGCAGATTCTCCCTTGGTAACCCATTGTTTAGATTGTTGTTTGGTCTCAGGAGTATTGTAATGTATCCATGCTTCATCCACAGTAAGCAAACGACGATTAAAGTCCTACGGATTCTTCCTGAACACCTACAAACCATACTTGCATCACTTCACATGATTCCGTTTTTGGTCAAGGGTGAGAAATCGTGGATAGCTCTCTTATGTCCAATTGTTTATGCAAAATATTATGTACCCATTCATTCGAGATGCCCACAGCACTGGCAATCTCACGCACCTTAACTCTTCTCTCCTCCATCACCATATCAGGGATTTTATCAATGATCCACAGGGCGTCCAGAAAGTTCAGCATCACTTGTGCCCATATGGCCACTCCGAAAATTTTGAAATCACTTGTAAACTGTTTTAATCGAAGGTGCAGAGTCACCGTAATGTTTATCAAGCTTCTCCTTAGCCTCCTGAGGCGTTTTGCCTTTCATAAGGTAATGTTTAATCACCACACGACATTCTTTTCCGTACATTTTTTGACACTCACTCTACTTCCTCGATTCACACGAATGCCAAACACAAATAAATACACCAGTATGGCTGAAACTCGGTGTGCGTTCTTTCCAAAGATGCTACTAACTAAATATGACCTCGATACGCACCGGTGATGCCATCTCTCGGACTTTGCACGGACTTTTCCAACGCCCCTCGTATTTTCAAGACACAATCCGTTCCATTTAACTGTGGTCCCCAGGTCATTACCGTCTCTAACGGAAATACATGGTCATAGGAAAAATCGAAGGTTTTATTTCTTCTCCGTGGACTTTAATTGCCGCTCCTATTTTCTCCTATGTTTCCTTTACTTCTTCCTCACTGTAAAGATTGAATAACATCAATGACAGGAAATAACTCAATCTCCGTCGCATCTCAGCTACTGCTCTCCTTTCATGTCCTTCGAGACTTACAACTGCAGCCTGATATCTGTACAAATTGTAGATAATCTTTCTTTCCCTGTTTTCTATTCCTGCTACCTCCGAAATTAAATATTGCAAAAACGGAACAGTAAAAATATTCAGAAACACCGGAAAAATGTGCTTGACGGCAGATAGAAGAATCACCCGCTATATCCATGGCTGATGAATTGCAATTTAAATCTTCACATTCTAACCTAACGAGAGAAAAAATGTAAACTAACACCTTGTCCCATCAGGGCCTCTTTAATCGGTCGCGTATTTCTGTGGATAATTTCCTATAATGTTGCCAATTGAAAGACTGCAATATCTGCTAATGTCTTCCACTGGAAAGTTCTTGGCATCGTTATACTAATTTGTGTTGGACAACAGTTCAGTTCAGAAGATAAGAAAGAGTGCCCCTTCGAAACGTCAGACAAACTGAGCGAAATGAGGGTTCTCGGAAGTTGAGACGGCTCCACTGCAGTGCAGACCCCGTGCTTTTTCGCTGTAATTCTCGCCGATTATAATCTTTTCCTAAATGGGCTTGGTACGAAGCTTAGAGGAACGACACGCACTGCCATAGCGATCGCGTGCTTTGCCGGTGGGCTTACAGACTGCCGTGCCCGGGATCCATCACTCGCTTCTGCGGCCAGCGATCCTGCTATAGCCACGCCCTGCCTACAGCATTCCCAAATTTAGTTTTCGTTTCCTGTTTCAGCGCGTGATTTTTACTTTATCTGATGCTCCAGAATACCGATATAGTCTGTTGCACGCCGACTGCAATGTACTCATTTCTTTGCCACTTGTTAGGAAAATTCCAATGCGTAGCAGTCCACTAGCCGAGAAATAAAAAGTAGCTAAAGAACACAACAAAATCAGAGTTTCTTGAAATCAACCAAAAGAACGCCATTTTCGTACCAGCAAACGGTAGCCACAATATTTCGCCACGAGTAAGAAGATCGGTTGAACTTTTTCAGTTTTGACGAAGCGGAAAGAGGCCGTGTATTGAGTGTTATTTTGATTCTAGCGTCGGTGTAGGTCTGTAGGATATTCAGGTCTCTTTGTCCACAACAGTGTTGGAAAACAAATCGGAAGAAAACCGCTCGTCCGCTTGACATTCTTCGCTCTTTGTGTTGGTCGATAGGCACTTGCGCTGCCACATTGCACCCAATTTGCGAGATCTGAGCGTTCCATGGCAAATGTTAAATAGCGGTGCGTTCAATATGAGAAAATTAATCGTCTAGAGCACCAATTGTCAGTAGAAGAGGTGAAATGCCAAACGCTCTAAGTGCCAAACCTGACATTTGTCAGGGGAATCATAAATCAATTTATATCTTTTTGTGCATACTTGTTTGTATCCCAAAAGTTGAAACGATATTCAGATACCACAGAATTATGTTGCTCACCATATCACTGGAAAATATAACAGGACAAATTAGAAAATAAATAATTTATTGAGAACGTTCCAGGTGCCAAGCCAGGTAACTGACTGATTCTAAGTGTCAACGAGAAGGTTTTTGTTTCAAGTGCCATTAATACTGAGGCACTAATTTTTATATGTGATAATATAAGTACATAAATACAGCAGTATTAGGAATGTAGTAAACAAAAACCATTTCGCGTTACTTTTAGATATTTTACAAGATAAAAACAAATTGAAATTGGAAATAAAATCTTTCCGAAGTAATGTGACTTACTACCGTCATTGTTTATCGGAAACTCTACCTTTTATCTTTATCTTTGCATACTATTCTTCACATACATGTTGTTCTGTGTGTTTAAATCTCTAACTCTTTCTTACTGTCTTTGAAACTCACATTATCGCCATCCATTACAAAGATGTTTTATTGATATGAAAGAAATCTTATATACATTATTCTTACCACACAAACTGTGCGTGAACTAAATGGGGGAAACCTTGCCGCTTGACACTTTGAGACCCAGAAGAAGCCTGTCAGGCAGAAAGATCATGCGCCATCTAGTAATGAATTTCTGAAACATTTCCTCTGTGATTTTACTATTCGAATATCACTATTCGAATATCACTCACATCGTGTTACGTGGAAAGTTGGCACTTACAGTACATAACGTTTGACATTTCCACTATTCTATTGTCGATCAAATAACAGCTTTTGGTGCATTTACTTCTCGATTTCGTTGGTCTGGTTACTTGTCCTGCCATTCGGCTCATCGTGCGTGTACACACGGCCACTTACTTCGAAACAACCAATGTCGTGCAGACTTTCTATCATTAAGAACTGTAAGCCTATAATCATCCACGAACTTCAGCTCGATCTACCATTATGCCCAGATGAAATGGAACCACCACCAAGGATCAAGAAGCCAGGAGTACCAAAGAGGCTGATATCCACGCTATACGGTAAGAAAATTATGTGGTTCACTGCAGAAGTTTAAAGCAGTGTGAAAAATTATCTTATTCGAAGCAATATTCAACAGATATTATAATTTCGTGAAGATCTTTGGATGAAACCGTATATTGATAATAAGGCTGAGAAAAGTGTGATGGCAAAAAACTATTTCTAAAATAATTTTTCAAATTCATGAAAAACAGTGTTTTTGGCAAAACTATGCATAGTGTGTGAAAAAATGAGTGATGAGAAGGGAACGTAGATACGGAACTACTGCAGAAATTGCAAGACGGAATGTCAAGCTCAGCGTCGTGTTTAAGGAAAATTTTGTTGCTACTGAGGTAAATAGACTTCACATTGTTTTTGACAAACAACATAGCTGTATGAATGGCTATTTGAGATATTTCTCAGACGCTTCTTGTAGATTTGCATTGTGGGTATATGTTGAACAAATTTAAGGCAAAAAGTATTCGAATGTGTTGCATTGACACATATAACTGAATATGTCATGTAATTATCTCAGATACATAAACATTTTATAAAAATAGGTGGATGTGTGTACCTACGTTTCACATCTCCTAAACCACTGGACTGATTTCAACCAGGCTTCGAAGGCATAATCCTTACTATGAGACAACAATCGCTGTGGTGTAAGAACCACTTACCTACCATAGTTCAGGATGTATAACGTCATAAACAATGAGATGTGTTAAATACTGCCACATTGTGCATGACGTTTAAATGTTTTACTCCTTTGATACTATCTACATTCGCAACACGTTTTGCGGACAGTCTCCTCATATGCTGCTGAACGTACGTACACAAATATGTCATTTACGACACAGATTACAACAGCTATGACGTCATAAACACTGTGATGCGTGGAAAAAATGCAGCATCGTGCATGTAAATTTAATACATTTATTACCTGCTAAACAGTTCTATCACACCTGGCAGCGCTTTTGACAGCTACGAAGCGCAAACGGCTATAGGCGAAAACAATAGTCGCCTATAGAGCTACGAAGAGGCGTTGTCACAGAAACGTCTAAAAAATCACATTGTAGACTTGCGTTTGCCACTATAGTTAACAAGTCACAGGGGCAGTCTAATAAGTGCTGTGAAATGGCTTTGATATCTCTATGTTTATCTCATGGTCAACTTTATGTCGCTTGCTCAAGGGTGGGCTCACCCGAGAATTTAGTCATTGTAGCTTCTGGACACGTAGGTAACTAGAAATATTGCTTACAATGCACTTCTGCAATAACTAAACATTACAGAGAATTTGTCATTTGCATACTATATTTCTCTTGGGAGAGCCAGTCCTGACAAAACTCTACCATCTGGAGAGCAAGATGTATGAGACAGGCGAAATTCTCTCAGACTTCAAGAAGAATATAATAATTCCAATCCCAAAGAAAGCAGGTGTCCACAGATGTGAAAATTACCAAACTATCAGTTTAATAAGTCACAGCTGTAAAATACTGACGCGAATTCTTTACAGACGAATGGAAAAACTGATAGAAGCCGACCTCGGGGAAGATCAGATTGGATTCCGTTGAAATGTTGGAACACGTGAGGCAATACTGACCTTAAGACTAATCTTAGAAGAAAGATTAAGGAAAGGCAAACCTACGTTTCTAGCATTTCTAGACTTAGAGAAAGCTTTTGACAATGTTGATTGGAATACTCCCTTTCAAATTCTGAAGGTGGCAGGGGTAAAATACAGGGAGCGAAAGGCTATTTACAATTTGTACAGAAACCAGATGGCCGTTATAAGAGTCGAGGGGCATGAAAGGGAAGCAGTGGTTGGGAAGGGAGTGAGACTGAGTTGTAGCCTATTCCCGATGTTATTCAATCTGTATAAAAACTTTGAAATTCACCGATGACATTGTAATTCTGTCAGAGACAACAAAGGACTTGGAAGAGCAGTTGAATGGAATGGACAGTGTCTTGAAAGGAGGGTATAAGATGAACATCAACAAAAGCAAAACGAGGATAATGGAATGTAGTCGAATTAAGTCGGGTGATGCTGAGGGAATTAGATTAGGAATGAGACACTTAAAGTAGTAAAGGAGTTTTGCTGTTTGGGGAGCAAAATAACTGGTAATGGTCGAAGTAGAGAGGATATAAAATGTAGACTGGCAATGGCAAGGAAAGCGTTTCTGAAGAAAAAAAATTGTTAACATCGAGTATAGATTTAAATGTCGGGAAGTCGTTTCTGAAAGTATTTGTGTGGAGTGTAGCCATGTATGGAAGTGAAACGTGGACGATAAATAGTTTAGACAAGAATAGAATAGAAGCTTTCGAAATGTGGTGCTACAGAAGAATGCTGAAGATTAGATGGGTAGATCACGTAACTAAGGAGGAGGCATTGAACAGAATTGGAGAGAAGAGGAGCTTGTGGCACAACTTGACTAGAAGAAGGCATCGGTTGGTAGGACATGTTCTGAGACATCGAGGGATCACCAATTTAGTATTGGAGGGCAGCGTGGAGGGTAAAAATCGTAGAGGGAGACCAAGAGATGAATACACTAAACAGATTCAGAACGATGTAGGCTGCAGTAGGTACTGGGAGATGAAGAAGCTTGCACAGGATAGAGTAGCATGGAGAGCTGCATCAAACCAGTCTCAGGACTGAAGACCACAACAACAACACATTTCTCACTTTGGATACTTTACTCTTATACATTTGTAGCCGGCCGCGGTGGTCTAGCGGTTCTAGGCGCGCAGTCCGGAAACGCGCGACTGCTACGGTCGCAGGTTCGAATCCTGCCTCGGGCATGGATGTGTGTGATGTCCTTAGGTTAGTTAGGTTTAAGTTGTTCTAAGTTCTAGGGGACTGATGACCACAGATGTTAAGTCCCATAGTGCTCAGAGCCATTACATTTGTATGGTATACATCTTTCTTTGTAAAATTGTTTCACAATTTCAAAGGTGTTTCCGTGAATACTGTTATATCTCAGGATAGCGTCCCCGGCGGACACTAAAAATTCGTACAAGTTCCACCTTGGCAGCTCCCTGAAGGCAAACCGTCTGTGTCAGTGATCAGTAGGCTGCCGCTACGGAAAACGTTGAGCAAGTTGCGGCAAACACGGAAGCTATGGCAGAACTGTGAAACGATTGAGCGCCCAAGACTGGAAGCTAAGCATAATGTCATCATGGAAGCTGAGAGACAGCGTCACACTAGTGACAAAGCAGAGTTTCGTTCGGAAGGTTAGGCACAAAGCAACAATAAATATTCAGGTGTCGACCCAGCAGGAAACAGCCTCTGAAACGTGAAGCTGCGAAAGTCTCAAGCCACTAGCAGAGCTGACAGCGAGAAAAAACCAGGACACATGATGTCATAGCCATCCCAACCGCCGCAGAGCACAGGGGTAACCCCAACATAAATATCCCACACTCCTTAACAAGTGTCTCAGTTGCTAATTGCTGAGTGCTTATTACAGACTGCCCAGTGTGTATTCTGAGTCCTTTTGTCAGTTGCAGCTGTGCAGTGATAGGGGAGGCTGTGGAGGTTGACCCTTGGCACACCTAGCTGTATTGTGTGTGTGTGTGTGTGTGTGTGTGTGTGTGTGTGTGGTTTGAGGTTTTCTGGCGCTAACAGCATGGACATCAGCGCACAAACGCATATAAACAGGAAAACATGCGGTGAAGGGACGAAGACGGACAGCGAACAAGGAGAACGGCTAAAAGACACAGGCCTGACGCAGTTCCAAATCCTCACATACAGAGGCAAAACAAGAAGAGAAGAAACGCACTAGAAAAGGAAAGGAAACACAAGGAAAAGAGAACAGAAATCGAAGTGAAACGAGTAGGTAATCGTGACTGGCAGACCTCTTACCTAAAACCTGGGTGAGCCAGTCACCCAGCAGCACATTAAAATCCTCTCCCTAAAATCCGAGGCAACAAATTGGACAGGACACAAAACCGTAAGACCTCAACCACAGTCGTTGCGTCGTCTTGCAAAATAGAGGGCAAATCCGGTGGCAAGGAAACCACCGCCCTCTGGTCAGAGAATAAAAGACAATCAAGTAAAACGTGGCGGACAGTAATCTGGACGCCACAAGCACTGCAGATTGGGGGATCCTCCCGCCGGAGTAAAAAACCATGCGTTAAGGGACTGTGCCCGATGCGGAGGCGAGTGAGGAGAACCTCATCCCGCCTGCATGACTGGTAGGACGTACGCCACGGCCGCGTGGTGGCCTTGACCAGACTCAGCTTATTTTCACCGACTGCCAGCCACTCCTCTTCTCATTGACGCAAAACACGAAAACGCAAAAGGGAGGTAACAGCATGGAGGGGGACGGCACATTCAACAACGCGAGGGAGGGAACATGCAGCTTTGGCAGCCACATCCGCTAGTTCGTTTCCCCTAATACTCACGTGCCGCGGCACCCAACAGAAAGAAACCTCCTTCCCATGCTGTTGCAGGTGGAGTAGGGCATCATGGATGTTCTGGACGACCGTATCCACTGGCTACAAGTGTTGCATGATCTGAAGGGCACTCAGGGAGTCAGAACAGATGAGAAACTTAAGACTGGGAACACATGTCATCTGCTCCAATGCCCGCAAGATCGCAAACAATTCGGCATCAAAGATAGTAAACGCCGCAGGAAGCCTTAACTTGACGACTCGATCAGGGAAAACAACAGCACAACCAACGGAGTCCCCCTATTTAGAGCCATCCGTAAATGCTGGTACATGGTCGGGGTGCTGGTTTAAAATATCGTAAAATAAAGAGGTAAAAACAAACGCAGGAGTGCAGCTCCTCCGGTACTCTGACAAGTCTAAAAGGACGCTGGGCCTATGGAGCATCCAGGGAGGCAGGCGAGTAAAACCCTGGAGTTGGGGTGCCACACGCTCCACACCAAGGGACTCTAGCAAAAGCTTGGCACGAATCACAAATGGTCTCGTTGCCCTGGGACGACAGGAAAAGAGACGTTCCATAGGCGGGCGGGCAACGGTAGGGTACGCAGGGGAGGTAGGACAGGCAAGGAATTGACACACTTGTCGCACCATGAGGAGTTTCCGCCGGATGGCGAGCGGCGGTTCCCCTGCCTCAGAAGACAGGCTGGGGATGGGACTGGTATGGAAGGCACCAGTGGTCAGCCTGATACCCTCATGGTGTACTGCGACAAGAATCTTCAAATACGAAGGCCTCGCTGCTCCATACACGGTGCATCCATAGTCAAGACGCGACCGGACGAAAGCTGTCTGGGATCGTCTCTAGAACCACGAGTTCGTTTGGAAGGACGCTGCTGGTGTCGGCTGCACTGTAAACTTCTGAGGCAATGCTGATGGGGAGCGGAGGCCGCCATCACTCTGCAAGCTTGCTAGAGACTTGACCTGCGTGAACTGGACGCTGCCCGTCATCCGCCTTCTAGAGGGGCAGCACTGCTGCTGTTCTTACTCTTCTCAGAGCCGACACCCATGCTGCTTGCTCCTGTTTTCCTAAAGAGGGGCTGAGAGACGACCCCTGTGTGCCAGCGAGTACTTCAGGCAGACATCAATCGTGACTTGTGAGTGCAAATCTTTGACGTCAATGAGAGCACTTTGGAGACGGACACGTAGAGCTAGAGTCTGCCAACGTCCACTGGTCGACGGATGCCAGTGACAGCAACCACCACCGGACGCTTTGCTGCGCTGGTGGCACTACTAGTCGAGCGAACGCTGCTTTCCACTGCTGACGAGGCACTGCTCCGTCGGTCCGGCTGAGGCACGGCACTTGGGCAGACAATCCTGTATTAGCCGGCCGGAGTGGCCGAGCGGTTCTAGGCGTTACAGTCTGGAACCGCGCGACCGCTACGGTCGCAGGTTCGAATCCTTCCTCGGGCATGGATGTGTGTGATGTCCTTAGGTTAGTTAGGTTTAAGCAGTTCTAAGTTCTAGGGGACTGATGACCTCAGAAGTTAAGTCCCATAGTGCTCAGAGCCATTTGAACGACTTTTTGAATCCTGTATTACTGCCCAACAAGTGTGTTGTTGCCAATGATATTTCCTTGGCGCTCTCGAGCATAAATAGGTCCTCGCCACCACATCCCACACAGCTCTCTCCTGACGACTGTAGGAGTCTCGGACAGAACACCTACACTACTGGCCATTAAAATTGCTACACCAAGAAGAAATGCAGATGATAAACGGGTATTCATTGGAAAAATATATTATACTAGAATAACGGAATTTGTGTGCACAGATCCTGAGAAATCGGTACCCAGAACAACCACCTCTGGCCGTAATAACGGCCTTGATACGCCTGGGCATTGAGTCAAACAGAGCTTGAATGGCGTGTACAGGTAAAGCTGGCCATGCAGCTTCAACACGATACCACAGTTCATCAAGAGTAGTGACTGACGTATTGTGACGAGCCAGTTGCTCGGCCACCATTGACCAGACGTTTTCAATTGGTGAGACATCTGGAGAATGTGCTGGCCAGGGCAGCAGTCGTACATTTTCTGTATCCAGAAAGGCCCGTATAGGACCTGCAACACGCGGTCGTGCATTATCCTGCTGAAATGTAGGGTTTCGCAGGGATCGAATGAAGGGTAGAGCCACGGGTCATAACACATCTGAAATGTAACGTCCACTGTTGAAAGTGCCGTCAATGCGAACAAGAGGTGACCGAGACGTGTAACCAATGGCACCCCATACCATCACACCGGGTGATACGCCAGTATGGCGATAACGAATACACGCTTCCAATGTGCGTTCACCACGATGTCACCAAACACGCATGCGACCTTCATGATGCTGTAAACAGAACCTGGATTCATCCGAAAAAATGACGTTTTGCCATTCGTGCACCTAGGTTCGTCGTTGAGTACACCATCGCAGGCACTCCTGTCTGTGATGCAGCGTCAAGGGTAACCGCAGCCATGGTCTCCGAGCTGATAGTCCATGCTGCTGCAAACGTCATTGAACTGTTCGTGCAGATGGTTGTTGTCTTGCAAACGTCCCCATCTGTTGACTCAGGGATCGAGACGTGGCTGCACGATCCGTTAGACCCATGCGGATAAGATGCCTGTCATCTCGACTGCTAGTGATACGAGGCCGTTGGTATCCAGCACTGCGTTCCGTATTACCCTCCTGAACCCACCGATTCCATATTTTGCTAACAGTTATTGGGTCTCGACCAACACGAGCAGCACTGTCGCGATACGATAAACAGCAATCGCGATAGGCTACAATCCGACCTTTATCAAAGTCGGAAACGTGATGGTACGCATTTCTCCTCCTTACACGAAGCATCACAACAACGTTTCACCAGGCAACGCCGGTCAACTGCTGTTTGTGTATGAGAAATCGGTTGGAAACTTTCCTCATGTCAGCACGTTGTAGGTGTCGCCACCTGCGCAACCTTGTGTGAATGCTCTGAAAAGCTAATCATTTGCTTATCACAGCATCTTCTTCCTGTCGGTTAAATTTCGCGTCTGTAGCACGTCATCTTCGTGGTGTATCAATTTTAATGGCCAATAGTGTATAATACATGGATATGAAATGTTTTCAATATTACAGCACGAACACAGTTCATTTTTATATTTTCGTTTCTAATAGAAACTTGGCAAAATGAATACCAGGGAGTGCCGGGTAGTAGTGTGTGTGTGTGTGTGTGTGTGTGTGTGTGTGTGTGTGTGTGTGCTTGCAGTGTTCTTGCGAGGAAGGACCAGTATCCAAATTTTACAATCTGTCCCGATCTGCGTTATTTATTACGTCGACTCGGTCACTATACACCCAGAAAGCGCTTCACAGCGATTGCCTGCAATATACATTCATCACGAACCACTCAGCTAATCGATTGCATCCCATCTATGTGATTTTTCCCCTCGCTTCAGGTGTCCTGAATGTGGAAAGGTGGCCCTCGGTCTTCTCAGACCATAGCGTTTATGTGCGCACAATCAACCTGTGATGTCAAACAATATGGCGCAGTCACGGTCAGTGGAAACTTAACGTTGCCTATATACAGGAACTGGACTGTTGACGAATAGTCATGAACACATGGGAAACCTGTGAAAGACGCATCACATAATAGATGTCCATACTTCTATGGTGGACACAATGTGTAAAGCCTATGCTATGCACTAGTCCAGTGTAGCAAGGAACGAATGCATTGGCTACGACATACGACAGAATTTTATTAGATGATACTGTGGAACCTTATGGAGTACCTGACATCCTTGGAACGTAAGGTGAAGGTTCAATGCGTCAAGTATAAGATTTTGGACCGTACTTGGCGCCGTTTGGAAGGCATAGTTGTCGGACCACGTTGCCAAGACAGCATCAACGGAGAAACTCGCTCAGTCTATCATGTCGTCGCAGATCTCAGACCACGTCGACAATCACTGATTCATTCTTTAGATTTACCTGACAAACGACGGCTGTTGTTACTATCGGACATCGTAACAGCCTTCAAAGTTCACTTTCATCACTTCTATCGTGAGGAAGACCCTAATGTTGTCACACTTACAGACATACCAAAGACAGTCCATCGTACCATTGATGGTTCGACGCACTCCCTGTCAGCAAACATTTCCACTGAAGGCATCACTGGTATGCTCGCCAAGGAGGCTCTCAGCCTATCGCCAGGACCAGACGGACTGCCGTTACAATTTTATAGGACCTTTAAGGACTAGATGCTGCCGCGATGGAGGGAAATGTACGAGGAGCTACTGCCCCTTACGATACCACTACCACCACCACTGGTATTCCTGAGAGGTCCGATACCAAACCCTGTGGAGGCATATGACCGGACAGCTATCAGCCGCGATCACTTTACTCAACTTAGGTTTGAAGATTTTTATGCAGCTCCTCATGATGTGTCTCAGACGAGTCCTGTACCAGGTCCTGTCGCTCCTGCAGACGTTGTTGGGCGGAGATAATATAAAATCAACGCTCTGTGATCATAGGGACGTCATCGTCATTGAAACAGTCTGTCGGCTGCAGAGAGCCATGATACCCATCGACCCCGATCAAGTTTTATGATCGTGTGAACCACACCTCCCTCGCCAAGGTTAAGAAAAGGATGGCTTTTTCACCTGCCCTCGTCGTCATAATCGTGCACCTACTTTGTGACTCTTCATCAAGGGTGACGGTAAATGGACGGATGACGACGCCCATACCTATCGCACATTCAGTCCAACAAGATTGTTCCCTTTCAGCGATTATGGACCGTTTCTCTGCCGCCTTCAATGTCGTTTAACAGAAGTCACCCTGCGGGTACACACATTCAAATGCCGTCCCTATGCAGACGTCCTCGTCTTCGTCATACGCACCAATGAGGAGGTTTAAGAGGCAGCACTGTAGATCAGTCAGGCAATAATGGAGCGGAGCAGGCAGCCATATGAATCTCGACAAATTCTACGGGATGACCATTGGACGTAGACTCACAAATGAAAGTGCGGCTCCATTCAAGGCGATGGAGACGCTATGCTGTCTGGGAATAGTTTTCACTCGAGACTTCCGTCACATTACGGCCATCAGATTTTGGCACCTTCTTCAGAAGTTCAGGATGGGCGTTAGAAGTCAGTTGTTGTGAGCAATGGACATGTTCGAAAATGTGCAGTCTGTTAACATTTATATGGCATTCCTCATGACACACACCACACAAATTTTGCCTTTCTCCACAGTAATGGCGCATCAGATCCAAACAGCCTTCCGTTCTTTTGTCAGCACCGATCACGTATTGAAGATCAAGTATGACAGCCTCACATTCCCTAAGCAAGAAGAGGGTCTCGCCCTGGTCAACGTCCATGCGTGTGATCTTTACGTACATACAATCTTGAAGTTACAGAATCACAGCCTAAGGTCGATGGACTCCCACCTAATTACTTTAACCGCCGTTCGCCGTGGCCCACATTGCATCAGTGCTATCACATATCAACTTTTTTCTTCTTGAGTATAGTTGTGTCCATGGAGACTTTCCTCGCATTAGGGCTTCCCTCAAGTGACATATTTATCGCCTCTTCATGCGAACTCAAGCCCGGAATGCTGTCGAAGGACGTCACTCAGAGTTAAGTTGCCGGCGGAGTGGTACACAGTTCATCAACCGTACCTCAGCACAGAAACGAGCTGCACCTGGTACATTGTCCTCACCTGAAAATGCCCTACGGGACACAAACATCATGCCATTGCCATGGCAGACACCCCCTCTACCTGAGGTATAAAGTGGACGACACGAACGGACACCGGCTGTTCTGTGGTGTGGCCCTTTATCTACGGGTGCCAACGCACATGATCGTCCCCGAAATGCTCCTCTATCCTGACGCGAGTATTTTCCGCCATCAAAGATGCGTGAGGTCACCTGGATAAATGGTATGGCTGTCCCTTATCTTTTCAGAAATTGATCCAAGAATTTGATCGATTTTTGGTGCTAACACGACACCACATAATGAGACGACACGCCATATATCAGTCCACTTTTGTTAACTACTTCCAACGCATCCTGCAGTTGGAACTCCCCAGTGAGAGAGGCTAAAAGGTGTACCTGTATTCTCATGATCATCAAAGGTTCAGCGTTGCTTTCGGAATGCATGTCCCCAGCCGGCGTCTGCAGTCTTCAAAACGGGTGGTCCCCGATTTGTTTTTGCGCACTAGGAGCATCCTGGAGTTATTTTTCCCGTTTGCTACGTTATTTAAAGGAGTTTTCTGTCATTCTTTTTACACTGTATAATTTAAAAAATAAAAAAAGAAGTTTAGGCAACTGCTCGTGTAAAGCGGGAAATCCGGAATTGAATCCCAGTCCGACACCAATTTTCATTGTTGCCATTCCATTAAAGCTGGAGGTGAATGATATCTGCAACTGTGAATACATTTCATATCTGTAACGGGACCTGTTGCTTTGAAGCCGAGTGGCATTTACAGTAACCAGACGTAAGTAAGAGGACTTGAGATGTCTCCTGTTCCTGTGTGTTTACCGTGATTATTTTAGTACAAAATGTTGTTAAAAATGAATCTAACATAGAAATTAGACCCAAATACCTTACAGTCGTATAACTTCCTCGACGTCCACCGATATTTCGAAAGATGAACATCCCGTTGCTTTCAATGCACAAATGCAAAGACAGATTATTATGCATGACAATTTTAATTTTCCATTGGTGGATCTCCTCCAAACGGAAAACAAATATTGCGTACACGCAAAGATAAAACACACAGTAAACAACTAGCGCCATAAAACGACCATAGATGACGAACGTCAGATGTTATCAATAGTGGAATATTAACCTACAACAGGTGAGAAAGCAGCACTGACCCTGTACCTTTGATGTTTAACCAGCGTGGGTAGTATGTCGACCAGAATTTAAATAATTCTTTCCGTCTGTATTTATAAGGTAACTTACCACTTCAGTCTTAACAGTTTCCTTAATGACACTGTTCCAGTAACTGGAAGTACTGAGCAGAATCGATGTGTCAATTTAATTTTATTCCATCGAATGACCGATACCAAAGTCATGTTTTACAATTGGTGATTTGCCCTTCTGCGGTAAGTGTGTGTGATAATTATGCTGCATACAACGATCCTCCACGATCCTTATGTTCTGACCAATACGGTAGAAACAAATCTTACGAAGAAATCATGTTTTTCAGCAACCAAAAGAACTATTATCTTAGCCTGAAGTCCAAAAAACACACTCAGCAGTGTGTGTCTCCAGAGTACCACGAATAATATTGGAAATATTATGCGCTTGAAGTTAAAAATCAAAAGCCTTCGGCACCATCCCACTATTCTCATGATTCACAATTGGTCTATAACGCAATGCATGTTCTGGCAAAGATAACACCAAGATGGACTAACTCAGCCGACAGGCTTTGACAGTCTGAGGTGACGTGAACTCAAAGAACAAAGGTACGAAATACCGGTTCACACTGAGCTGGATGACTACAGATATCGGTCTGAAGATGCAAATCAATGTGAGTTGGCTTCGTATAAACAGTATGTTCCAGTGTACCATTATCTTTCCACCTGTCCAACACATCAACGAAGGGAAGTTCCGCTGGACTACAGTCTACATAAATTTAGAAAACTATTTTACGAGGTAAAAAGTGGACTCCGTAAAGTAAGAGAATAAACAGTAAAATAGTGTCAAAAATATTTAATTATTCAGAAGTTAATGCCTGTACGGTACCTCAAAGCAACGACGGATATACAACATCACTTTGATAAGACTACTTGTAATATTAGTTATGTTGTTTTCATGTGCTTCGTGGTCTATACCACCTTCTTATGTTCGTGGCTAAAAATAATTTCCTGTCATTGTAGCCGCATTTCGTAAATACCTGCACTAATTCGTGGTTTATTTCTTGTGAGATGATGCAGTATTACTTTAAGAGACGTTACTGGCTTCTTGTTTGCAAGTTCATATTACATACACAGACAGGAGGACGTAAGTCAAGCTCCCTGTATTGCAACTGGTATTGCCTCTTTAAGGTTTCGGTCAATCCCTTCCTATTTGGCCTGACTGTGTCCACTGCATAAAGAACACATTCATGTAAAAACATCAATAGACAAAAAGAAGTAAAGAAATGATCGAAGCCAAAAGGCCGATTAGATTTCATATGAAAAGTCTCAGTAGCACAGCGAGTTATTGAAGACAACAGTCAGAATCTCCTTGCCCCCGTCGTGCAATACATGCGTGGTAAACAACGAAATAAAAGCGAATAGTATCTTCACTGGTCTTACTTCTCACAAAAGAACGAAATAAGTAGCGAAACTGCCTCTACGCAATACAAGGTGTTGATTTTAACTGAAGACAATGAAATATTTTGAAAAGTGCAAAACGGATCAAAGAAAGTTATAATTCCAGTTTGTTTGTCTCGGAGGGGACGCCCAGCGATACCACCCTGTCCCGTAGGTGGGAGGCGGGAGAAAACTTTGAAATCTTTAGTGGGAACCCCCGTTTTTTATTGCAAATTACGATTCTACTTGAACATCTACATATCGAACAGGAGACTATTCGACGCGCCACTGTGGCAGTGGCTCGAGGCGAACGATACTCTACTTTTCCAATTAGTATTCAAACGTAGTACCGCCAACTTCAATACATTTAGTGATCCACTTTCCAAATGATCGTACACAGGACAGAAGCATATCTATGGGAATGTGAGCCCAGGTGTTTCTGATGTGTTCGACCATGTCTTCACGACCTGTTGGCACTTGCTGGTACACCTTATCTTTTAAATATTCCGACAGACAGAAAGCTGCCGACGTCAAATCCGGCGACCCTGCTGGCCAATTAATAGGGCCCCAACTGCCAGTCCACCGACCAGTGTAAACACTGTCTAATCTCTCCCGCGCTTCAAATGCGTAATGAGCTGGGCAACTGCCATGCTGAAACTACATAAGTTGTCGAACGTCCAGGGCAACGTCCTGAAGTAGTATCGGTAGTTCCTGTTGCAAAAACGTTCGATATTTGCGTCCATTCAGCGTACCGTCAATAAAATACGGACTAATGAGTTTTTCCCCCATGATGCCACACCATGCGTTAACCGACCAAGGACTTTAATGGTCAACTTGCCGCAGCCTGTGGGGGATTGCCTACACTCAAGTAATGCATGTTATGCCGGTTAACGCTACCATGGTTTGTGAAAGGAAAAGTTCAGATGTGTGTGAAATCTTACGGGACTTAACTGCTAAGGTAATCAGTCTCCAATCAGAAATTATGAAATACTGGTCTGTTCTACCTTCGCAGCATGGAGGTGAGATCCCACGTGCCATTGGATATTCAAGGACCATTGAGTAGCATGTCGTAAATTACGATTGGGTAAACATTTCTACTCCTCCGATTATAGCGCCATCTATGGCAAAGCGAAGAAAATATTTCAGATAAAACGTATGCAGATTTTTCCGTAGAACCGTAATCTGCAATAAAAAACGGGGGCTTCCCATGGGAGATTTCAGAGTTGTCCCCCACCACCCCACTCCTAGGGTGGGGTGGCACGTTTAGTGTGGTGTCGTTGGATGTCCCCCTCCTAGACGAACAATTTTAAATCAAACTTTTTTTGATCCGATGTATAGTTTTCGAGATATTTGAATGTCTTCAGTTAAAATGGGCAACTGCCTTGCCGCAGTGGTTACACCGGTTCCCGTCAGATCACCAAAGTTAGGCGCTGTCGGGCTTGGCTAGCATTTGGATGGGTGACCGTCATATCTGCCAAACGCTGTTGGCAAGCGGGGTGCACTCAGCCCTTGTGAGGCAAATTGAGGAACTGTTTGATCGAGAAGTGGTGGCTCCGTTCACGAAAACTGGCAACGGCCGGGAGACCGGTATGCTGATCCAGTGACGACTATCGGCAGAGGATGACACTGCGGTCGGTCAGTAACGTTGGGCCTTCCCACACCTGTTAGCACGGAGTTTAATTTTTTTTCAGTTAAAATGAACACTCTGTATACTCGACGCACCTCTGAAGTAAGAAAGCGAAACTCCGCGCCTTTGGTGCCACAAAATTGGCCTTTTATCTTCCCGTGGCTCGTAAATCTAACAACATGTGGCAGCATTACACAGAAATGGGTCATTCCTGTCCCTGTAGGCACCAGTTTGCGAATAGTACTTCCAAACCTTACTAAATATCTGTCATTGTAGCCAATAACCTGTATTATGACCTTATTACCATCCGTCACTACAGTTTCAAATACGCATGCTCTCATGTGTTGGTTCCTGTAATAGGGCTTGGGCAGAGCATATAGCTTGACATCTGAAAGCAACACTCTGCCTTTGTTTGGGGAAAAGTTCTCCAGAGCGACCGAAACGTAACTACTGCCTCTGTGGTCTGCTTTAAATCGTATACTGACAGATATTCTGCCGGCTAACTCACAGAAGTAGACTCTTCAGTAATGAATGGGTGGGATATTTCAGTATCTCTAAGGAAACTTTAGTTATAACAAATAACACAGTATGGACCCGATATCTAATTTGTGATAAACCTGAAACAATCTCTGTTTTCTTCGCGTATGGATACCTGCCTCCAGTTGTCCAAACAGATACAGAGTAAACCTGATCCTTATTTTATTCGTCGTTTCTAATACATCGTGTTATGGTATGTCCATTTAGCGACAGCATTTTCACCCATTCTACCAGTAGTGATCAAACACATCTTTTTAAGTTAATTTAGACCCACAGTACGAAGTAAAGTGGTAAACTAGTATTCAGTCCTCCTTTTCCTTAGCCTTTCTCTCGCCTGATGGCAGAGTCCACTGAGTGCATTCGCTGTCTGCATTTTGTTCGATCGTGGGGCATGTCTTGATGAAGATTTACAGCCTTGTGCTGAGTATCGGTCCATCGCTATCTTGGTCGTCCCTTGGGTCTCTTTCTCATGACTTCTGTTGTCAGGCTGCCTTTGCTATAGTATCGTGCTCTGCGCGCAGCATATGTCCAGACAATCACTGACAGCTTTCTAGCATTTCCTTCTGGATCGGTGCGACCTCAGTAAGTTTCCTTGTAGTATCGTTCGAAATGTGATCCGGTCGAGTAATGCCACCTATCCATCTAAATAATTTCTTTCTCATGACCAACACAGAGCCGTAGGGACAGACGGGGCGGTCGTTCGTCACTTCATGCAGGCCGCTGCGTCCTTGCGTTTGTAAGTTGGCCATCGCTAGAGATTGTAGGACCGAGACACTTAAAATTTGTTTATCTTGGTGGAGCTTCTCCGTCGACCTTGATGGTCCCAATTTCTCGTGTATCTGATATCATACACAAAATTTTCTTTTTGTTGAGCCACAGGCCATATCGAGCTAGTCGGCCGTTCTACTCTTGTGTTCGGCGTTGGAGGTTAAACTTGTTCTCCGAAGCCAACAGGACATTATCGACATAAGGAAGTGTCCATGGTAGTGGCATGTGCAGCTCTGATGTGACGGTGTCCGTTACAAGAATGAGCAGCAGGGGTGATAAGGCCAAGACTTAGTGGACTCTTAACTGTAATGCGAAAACCACAGGATATTCATGCAGCTGCTTGGACGTAGCTCGTCGGTTCAACACACACAAGCTGTACCCTGTTGATAAGGTACTATGGAATGAGCTGTTCTCGAAGAGCTAACCAGATTAGGTCATGAAGTATCCGATTGATAGCCTTTTCGACTCCTAGAAAACCGAGGTGCAGAAGCTTTCTCTTTGTGCGTTGTTTTTCAGCCAGCAACCGTACAACATGGATTGCTTCAGTTATGTCACCGTTTTCACACATCCGGTTTGGCTACCTATGATTTGTGCTATTTCGCGAATCCCTTTGTCGAGAATGCGTTCGAAGACCTACATCACGTGGCTCAGTTATCTGATTAGAACACTCAGCCGGGTTTCTTCTCTTTCTGAAGATTGGTATAATGATGCTCCGATACCAGTCTGTTGGTACTCGACCTTCTCTGATGGTAGTTGACAATATCTGTTAGGCAACCTGCCGCAATCTGTTGTTGAGAATATCACAACTCTGCTGGAAGATCGTCGGGGTCAGTGGCTTTCCCTCCCTTCATATCTTTCAGAGCAGCCTCGACTTCGCCACTGTTAATTTCGTTCAGTGGTCCTTCAACAGCTGACGTGTTTCGTATTGGTGGATAGAGAGATTTTTCGGCCGAAATTCTCTCCAAGTAGCTCCGCCAGCGTTCCCTTGCTCACTCCCGGTCGACCAGCAGCTTTTCCATTTCGTCATTGATGTCGTTAACACGTTGGATACTTCCGTTTTTGGATATTTTGATGTGACTGGTCGATTTATGCCTCTCTCTCCTTCACGTGTGATAAGTTTCGGGTAGAGATCTGAATACTTGTCTGCTGTTGTGACTGCAATGACCTTCTTCCCTTCTCTGCGGACTTGTTTGTAGGTATTCCAACAGCATAGCGTTTTGTCTTCAACAAACTCGTGGTACAATTTTTTCTTGCGTATGGCATCCTTAACATCATCATTCTACCTGCGAATGGGACAGGAAAGGAGACGACTAGTAGTGGTAGAGGGTTCCCCACCTTGCACCATAAAGTGGCTTGCGGAGTATATATGTAGTTATAAATGTAGATTCAAAAGCCACGTGTGTTTGTAGATCCTTCATCTGGGTAGTTTCGTTGTTCCGAGAATAGAGCGTACGGCGTCATCAGCAGAAATCTTCAGATTAGTCCAGCTGTCCTCAACTGCCGCGCGGGATTAGCCGAGCGGTCTCAGGCGCTGCAGTCATGGACTGTGCGGCTGGTCCCGGCGGAGGTTCGACTCCTCCCTTGGGCATGGGTGTGTGTGTTTGTCCTTAGGATAATTTAGGTTAAGTAGTGTGTAAGGTTAGGGACTGATGACCTTAGCAGTTAAGTCCCATAGGATTTCACACACATTTTTAGTCCTCAACTGTGGTAACTGGTGGCACTGTAAATTCTGTCATAAGGTCAGCCTTCTTCTTCTTGAAGTGCCATCATTTGATTCTTGTTGGACCATTTCTGGCAGCGTACACTGATCACAATGTTTTTATTTTGAGCTTACAGATCACTGGTCTGCGTTGCATCGAAACTTTTGCGTCTAGCACATATTTAAGGTTCCGAGTTCTCACTAGGAAATAGTCAATCTGAGTTCGAATTACTTTCGTAAGTGATTAGGTGAGTTTAACATTTTCTGAACCAACTGTTCAAAATGACCTGATCGTGAGTTTTCGTATAATCAAGGATTCGCTGCCTATCATCGTCCTTCTGTTCATATCCACGCCGACCATGGGCGTCATGATCTTTTCCTTGTCGGACATGTCGATTCAGATCACCGTCGATGATGAGACAGTCTTCTGCTCGGACTTCAGCAGTCTTCTCGCCTAGCAATGCCCAGAAGGCATTTCTGGTTTCCGCGCTCAGGCCGGCTTGTGGAGTACAAGCATTGAAGAAGTGTACTTTTAGTCTGTCTGCAATGTAGAAAATTTTTATGAGGCTATCGTCGTAACGTTGCACCTCGGAGACAGAACCATCAAATTTCTCTGATATGACAATACTGACGCCGTTAGTTGTTCCGTTGGTTCTGTTACATACCAGTTTGTAACCGCAACTTATACGAGTGTCATATGGCACTTGTCGATTCTACCTTGTTTCTTGTACTGCACAAACGTCGATGCACCTCTTTTAGAGTGCCTTAGCTGCTTCACTACATCGACTACTCACAGTTCCGGCCTTCAATAACGAGAGACAGAATGCGAGGGCTCGCTTGTTCAGCCGTCGCCGACCTTGCGACGGTAACCCCTTCACAATTGCCATGCTGATTGGACCCTGACAACACACTTCGCTTACGAGGGACAATCTAACAATGGCACCGAATCCTTGGGGCAGCATTTTCATAGTCACATGATAGTAGTCTTTACTGCCGGCTTGTCACAAAGTCTGTCGCCAAGCATTTTAGAAGCTTCTGTCAGCACGAAGTTAGGGTGCTCCTGAATGGAGGAGAGACACCTTTTGCAGCCGCTCTTCTGGAGAACAGATGCTGCGTTTCTTTCTGACTTATGTGCCATTTGGACCATCCCGATGGTCTCTATCTCCACTGTAGTTGTCATTTAGGACTTCTTTTTTTGTTGAAGATGGTTCAGCCTCCCTTTCCGACGTTGACGTCTTACAAACCGGACTCTTCCGTCTTGACCAACCTCCCTGAGAAGTAGAGACTGGAATATGAAAGACGCCTTAGGCCTCGACTCCTAATAGCATCGGAGTCGTAAAAGAAAAAGAAGAGACCGAGGATGTCAAGATAGGAGGGATGAAAAGAGTGGAGCCTGACGTAAGTAAGTGAAAGCAATACCATATTCCACGCGAGACGTCGTGGTCGCCAGCTTCATATTCACTACGTGTGAGTCCCTGGGGTAGTAGTATTCGGTGAATTATAGAACTGATAACAACTGGATATAGCCAAACAAAGGTCGCGTGAACCTCTAAAGACCATCAGTTTTGTATATCTTTTCTGAATCCCACATCCAATATGACTTCAAAGTTGATTCATAAGCTATTTGCTATGTGTGGAGTATTTCTCCGATTACGTTAACACAAATGTGTTTCCTGGAGGCTGCTGCAAAATTTTTTTCTATAGACACTTGTTCCTCGGTGCTTCTACATCTACACTGTGCCGATTTTCTTTTCTATTCCATTCGCGCTTTTAGTGAGGCAAATATAACTGTCCCTATGCGTCTGTATGTACCTGCCCTAATTTCTCTAACTTTATTCTTGTAATCCCTACGTAAGATATACCATGCTGGCGAGATAACGGTCGCTTTTTCTACTTCGAATTTTCTAAAGGTACCCAACAGCGTTCCACGAGAACAACTTCATCTTTCTTCCAGGGTATTTCTCTTAATTTTCCCGAGCATTTGTGTTACACTTTCGTGAGGGCTATACCGACCTGTGGTGATCGTGTCTCTGAATTCCTACAATGTTGGCTGTCATGTCTTCTTGATAACGACTTCAAACAGGAACAATAATATTGGCCGCAGTATTGTCTTATATAAGATTTCCATTACAGATGCACTGTATTTTCCTAGAACACTTGCAACACAGCCAAGCCTTCCATTCGCCTCCCTGATACTGATTTTATGTGTTCTTACCATTTCATACCTGTTCGGAAGTTGTCCGCAAATGGAATTACTTGGTAAGTCCTGGAGGATAGGAAATCTTTTCCTGTGCTGTCGGCACGCTTATGATACTGCTACTTCTCATTGCTCAAACATATACGAGTTCAATTTACATTGTAAATTTCTTTATCAGCTGTAGATACTTGTTTCATCAGAGATCAACAAAACTGATGGGGGTAATTATTTCAGCAGATTTCTTAAGAGATATCTATGTACATTTCCAATTTAAAATTATGAACGGTTATAGTGGCGTACGCAGTTTGCTTTCGGCCCCGATGTGTAATCAGGAGTGCGTCTAAATGAGGTTACAGCTGACGGAAAAATTCAAAAATTGCTATTTCTGTCCACATTCACTTAATTAAAGATGATGTAAGTATTGTAACTGTATTACACACCGGAAATTCACGAAGTGCAAGGAGATTGGCGGAGAAGTAATGCTAAAAATGAGTCGCTCCTGAGAGAGAAGTTGTTATTTAAAGGAAAATCGAAGCGTTTACGTCCAGTCGATGTCGACGGTATTAGGTACAGAACACAAGGTAAGATATTGGGAGGAAGGAGAAGGAATTCTGCTGTGTCAGGCTGAAAAATGTAAATGTCGTATGGCAATATTAACTGCGATATCTCATGGGATGGTTTCAGCCTTCTAGCCGAAGGGCTGTTCTTCCGTGGTCCACATTGGCCCCTTTCCTCGCGGATATGTGAGAGTTATCTCATACGTGCTTGCGGAGTGTGAATGAGTGTAATGGATGTGTGTACAATGTAGTGTTAATTTTGTGTTGTATGATGATGTTGATGACTGAAGCGAGACAGTGAAAGCCAGTCCGGGCAAATAACCTATTATTCTCTGATAGCACCAAGCGGGCCATGATCTTTCAAACTTGCTTGTACCTAACCATCAATATCCAGAATGAATTTTCACTCTGCAGCAGGGTGCGTGCTTATATGAAACATCCTGGCAGATTAAAACTGTCTGTTGGATTGGGATTCGAACCGGGCCAGATATCCCAGGTTCCAGTCCCGGTACGAGACACCGTTTTAATCTACCAGGAAGCCTCGAAGAACTAGTTATTCGAATTTTTTGTTAGGTAATCGAACTTTGAGTTCTGGGGAGTCAACTGTCTTATTGACGAACTAGTGAATGTTTTGCAAGTACATTCCTCAACACTTCTACACAGTGGTTTCACTGAACTTAATTCAGATCTTCCTAAGGTTAATACAAACTACTAAAGTACCGTATGTTGCATACACCAGTTTCCTTTGAGAATGCCATAAATATCAGGAGGGCATGCCATTCAATAACTTGCCCCAAGTGTAACAGAAATATCTCAGTTATAAACAGATTCTTACTCCGTGGTCTGTTGTCTGGCCCATGAAATATGTATATCACTGAGATAGAAACACCAAATACAGCAATACTGGAGAAAATCGCAGCATAGTTATACATCAGATAACAATGTCTGCTCTATCCATTCATGTAAGCACATGCAGGTAGCACCACTTTATGCGTCGTTTCACCAAGTGGCGGCCCTACCGCCCATTATCCATCCCTAAGCCAACCATTCATTTGTATCCAAAGCTACTTTATTACTAATTTTATTTCACACATGAATATGGACACTAGATTCGTTTTATACGGATGACAATCCTCTAATCACTTATGACATACATTTTATTGAGCTTGTCATTAAAATTAATATCCAATAAAATTTTTTAATACTGAGGTCAGCCAATACAACTTCAACATCAGCTGGGCCCGCCAAGGTAGTGTTCGCACCCCGGCGATGGACAGGCTAGGACCGTTCCTGTCTCCAGAAATTTCTGCATAAAGTACTTCTCTGTAAAAACTAATGTGGCAGTATTACTTCAGTAGACTGTTTTAAGAGCTTCATCCTGTCTACGCAGTATCGGTTTTCCTTGCGTGGTGTGCACGAAGGAGATGAATGCTAGCACGCCACCCACTAGGGAGAAGGCGTCCCGGAGGTTTATTACGCTGCTCAGAGCTGCCGGTGCAGCGTTTAAATAATGCCGAAGGTACGGTAGCCACGTCTGCTGTCCGCTACACAAAACCACACACTGTCAGCCCACCACACTTCAGCGGCACTCATGCGCTAGTGAAACATTTGCTATATACAGCGTCACCACAGAAAGTATAGTATTCGTCTTTGTCGTTACAAAAGTGAATGACAAGAGTACATTGTATATGTATTCTGTCACATAGGCTGGACCTAGGAAGATACAACATATTTCATTAACACATCTCTTTCTACATCTTCACTTGAGCCGGCCGGGGTGGCCGAGCGGTTCAAGGCGCTACAGTCTGGAACCGTGCGACCGCTACGGTCGCAGGTTCGAATCCTGCCTCGGGCATGGATGTATGTGATGTCCTTAGGTTAGTTAGGTTTAAGTAGTTCTAAGTTCTAGGGGACTGATGGACTCAGAAGTTAAGTCCCATAGTGCTCAGAGCCATTTGAACCATCTTCAGTTGTTTTGACATATATACTCACCAAATCACCGTGCAGTGTATGGCAGAATACTTCGTACCAAAATGATCGAATTTCTGTTCAACTCAGTGCTGAAAGAGGAAAAAATGATTCCCTATGTTCTGCTGTAAGCTACCTAATCTCTCACATCTTATACGTATGCTCCTTACATGCGATATTTGATGGTAGAAGCAGAATTTTCACACAATCTTCTTCGAATTCACCCAGAAATGCTTTGCAGTACAATCTCATCTTCGTTCCAAGAATTCTCGTTGAAGATACCTAAACATTTGAAACACTGTGATATAACTACACTCCTGGAAATTGAAATAAGAACACCGTGAATTCATTGTCCCAGGAAGGGGAAACTTTATTGACACATTCCTGGGGTCAGATACATCACATGATCACACTGACAGAACCACAGGCACATAGACACAGGCAACATAGCATGCACAATGTCGGCACTAGTACAGCGTATATCCACCTTTCGCAGCAATGCAGGCTGCTATTCTTCCATGGAGACGATCGTAGAGATGCTGGATGTAGTCCTGTGGAACGGCTTGCCATGCCATTTCCACCTGGCGCCTCAGTTGGACCAGCGTTCGTGCTGGACGTGCAGACCGCGTGAGACGACGCTTCATCCAGTCCCAAACATGCTCAATGGGGGACAGATCCGGAGATCTTGCTGGCCAGGGTAGTTGACTTACACCTTCTAGAGCACGTTGGGTGGCACGGGATACATGCGGACGTGCATTGTCCTGTTGGAACAGCAAGTTCCCTTGCCGGTCTAGGAATGGTAGAACGATGGGTTCGATGACGGTTTGGATGTACCGTGCACTATTCAGTGTCCCCTCGACGATCACCAGTGGTGTACGGCCAGTGTAGGAGATCGCTCCCCACACCATGACGCCGGGTGTTGGCCCTGTGTGCCTCGGTCGTATGCAGTCCTGATTGTGGCGCTCACCTGCACGGCGCCAAACACGCATACGACCATCATTGGCACCAAGGCAGAAGCGACTCTCATCGCTGAAGACGACACGTCTCCATTCGTCCCTCCATTCACGCCTGTCGCGACACCACTGGAGGCGGGCTGCACGATGTTGGGGCGTGAGCGGAAGACGGCCTAACGGTGTGCGGGACCGTAGCCCAGCTTCATGGAGACGGTTGCGAATGGTCCTCGCCGATACCCCAGGAGCAACAGTGTCCCTAATTTGCTGGGAAGTGGCGGTGCGGTCCCCTACGGCACTGCGTAGGATCCTACGGTCTTGGCGTGCATCCGTGCGTCGCTGCGGTCCGGTCCCAGGTCGACGGGCACGTGCACCTTCCGCCGACCACTGGCGACAACATCGATGTACTGTGGAGACCTCACGCCCCACGTGTTGAGCAATTCGGCGGTACTTCCACCCGGCCTCCCGCATGCTCACTATACGCCCTCGCTCAAAGTCCGTCAACTGCGCATACAGTTCAGGTCCACGCTGTCGCGGCATGCTACCAGTGTTAAAGACTGCGATGGAGCTCCGTATGCCACGGCAAACTGGCTGACACTGACGGCGGCGGTGCACAAATGCTGCGCAGCTAGCGCCATTCGACGGCCAACACCGCGGTTCCTGGTGTGTCCGCTGTGCCGTGCGTGTGATCATTGCTTGTACAGCCCTCTCGCAGTGTCCGGAGCAAGTATGGTGGGTCTGACACACCGCTGTCAATGTGTTCTTTTTTCCATTTCCAGGAGTGTATTTGCGTACCGGATTTTATTTCACTGATCAGTAATTTATTGTATCCAATCATGCACGCGATAAACGCGCCTGAATTAATATTTATATAACAACAATCGGGCAGCATGTGAAATCCAAATCATCGTAGTAACTTCCCCCTTCTATCACCTGCGAGCAGCCTAGATTACTAGTTGTTTTACATCATGATTCTTGTTAAACGTAATTGAAATGATAACTTTGTCTTCCCATCGTTCTTTTAAAAGATACATTTTTATATTTTGTTTAATGTTAAAGTACCAAACAAGAAGAATTTATAGTTTCAGTAAAAAAAATTGTAAATTTGTAGCAACTGCATTTATGGGAACGCTGTGTTAACTGATGCTGGCAGTCTACTATGTAACAGTAACTTAAAGTCAGTGTGGTGTAATTCGTGAGTGTACACTAGAGAAACGTCCGCCCCGATAGCTGAGAGATCGCCAGCACAGTAGCTCAGCGTGCCCTGTCCAAGGGTTTACCTGCCCTCTCTAATAATAATAAAACTGAGCGAACGGATCAAAGAACAACCTAAACGAGTGTCATCGGACGTCCGCCACGAACAAATTCAACGAACTATATAGAATAAAATAAGATCAACGGAAAAAAATGGTCAGCGTGACGGACTGCCGTCCTAAGGGGCACGGGTTCGATTCTCGGTTGGGTCGGGGATTTTCTCCGCTCAGGGACTAGATGTTGTGTTGTCTTCATCATCATTTCATCCACATCCGGCGCGCAGGTCGTCCAATGTGGCGTCGAATATAATAAGACCTGCACCAAGGCGGCCGGACCTGCCCGTGGTGGTGGTGGTTAGTGTTTAACGTCCCGTCGACAACGAGGTCATTAGAGACGGAGCTCATGCTCGGGTTAGGGAAGGATTGGGAAGGAAATCGGCAGTGCCCTTTCAAAGGAACCATCCCGGCATTTGCCTGAAGCGCTTTAGGGAAATCACGGAAAGCCCAGCAATCATGTGGAAAATGGCAGGAGGACAAGTACTACGTCAACATGTGAGACGAGCGGCCATTTGACCAAATGCAGCAATGTATAGTGAGTTATCAGTAACTCGGATTATGAATAATCCCTTACTGTAAAATATGAAAAAGATGCTGCCATTCATTGTGTAATGATTTCAACATGCAGGATGTATGTCGTGTACCTTGTTTTCATCGTATTTTGATTTGAAGAGGACAAGCCCACTGTGAGATACGAAGCTATTGTTCTTAAAGCCAGCTCTCTCTGGTTATTCTGTTGTTAAAATCATTAAGTTGTACCGTATTTGCTGTTTTTATGAGGTCATTAACTTTCAGAGCGAATTCTTCAATAACTTTCTCATTTTGATGATTTCAGTGAACCTGTGACCTAAGAAAGTTGTTCTTGTATTCAATGTATCATGTTATTCAGACGCAAAATAATAATTAAATATTCTTTGACTATAATTTGGATATGTATGAGGAAGTTAGAAATTACATTTTTCAAATTTCTAAAAGCTCTTTTAAGGAAAGGTGTCTAGCATGTTCAGATTTAGACAGTGAAATAAGTCAACGAATTTTTATCTATTCCAACACAGGTATAACCAGTCGCTTAGATCATCTATACTCGGTCGTACGGTTTAATTTTTACCTCTGGCTAACGAACGATATTGCGGAAGTCACTATTACTGTTCACTAAAATAATTACTTACTGATACTTAAACTGAAAGCTATTACAATATTTTTACTACGTTATAGAGAAATGAAATATTAGTTATATCATGTTTATTTATCATTGATTCATATTTAATGTGATGTGTGTACGTAAATCAAAAGTAGAGTATGTTTTTTGCCCTTATTAAATGCATCTTGTGGCTAGTGAAGAGATGTACCTACCAAAAACATTACAGGAAGTCTAAAAAAGTATTAACAAATATTGAGTAGCTATATGGACGCGTATAGCTTAAGAGTTGTAAAACTACCGTAGGGTACAGTAGACTATCGTAAGTAAGCGTAGACTGTGGTAGTTTTCTTAGTCGCCTTGGTCAATTAAGACTGAATCTGTGTTACCTATACGATAGGTGTCGTGCATACCCATCGAATATTACCTCATATCGAACGCTTTGTTTACGTTTGTGACCTGTGTCTGCCTTGATTCCGTAGATACCGCAGGCGGTGAATCATCTAGAAACTGAGTGATGATATACAAAGGGCGGCGTAACCTACGATACATTTTTGTTCTATATAGTTATCCACCTGCCGGTTACATGAAAATAAACAGTATTTATAACAAAATTGAAAATGTCATTGTTTTATTCGAAAATTGTTGATTTATGATATGAAATGTAGGATGTTGTGGTGAAAACTTGAAAAAATACAGATTTATCACACATCGTTAGAAAACACAATTTTCTCAAAAAAAGGGATAAAATAAAAAACACGCAGAACAAAAATATATGGAACATAGACATAGCTTCAATACAGCCCGGCCGGTTGGCCGTGCGGTCTAACGCACGGCTTTTCGGGCGGGAACGAGCGCCGGTCCCCGGCACGAATACGCCCGGCGGATTTGTGTCGAGGTCCGGTGAGCCGGCCAGTCTGTGGATGGTTTTTAGGCGGTTTTCCATCTGCCTTGGCAAATGCGGGCTGGTTCCCCATATTCCGCCTCAGCTATACTATGTCGGCGATTGCTGCGCAAACACGTCCTCCACGTACGCGTACACCACCATTACTCTACCACGCAAACTTAGGGGTTACACTCGTCTGGTGTGAGACGTTCCCTGAGGAGGTCCACCGGGGGCCGAACCGCACAATAACCCTGGGTTCGGCGGAGGGGTGAAGTGGACTGCGGTAGTCGTCGTGGGGTTACGGACCACTGCGGCTGCGGCGGGGACGGAGCCTCTCCGTCGTTTCTAAGTCCCCGGTTAACATAACATAGCTTCAATACATCGTCGAGCTTATATAAAACTCGTTTCTCTGCAAAAGCAACTTTCGCATTTATCAATACCAACGCGAAAAGGTTACCTTTCATCATGGTGAATAGTACATGATTGAGTACAAAATAACAACTATTACTTATACATCTTATTATGTTTATGCACATGAACTGCACTTGCAACAAAAACAATTGTTTGGTTGCATAAAAGGGCGGAAGTTATGCGATCAAGTAAGTTTTCTTACTTACAAAAAGCAATTTATGTTCTGAAAGGACATAAAATACGCAATGAACTAACTAACACTGAATGATGTGTGGTTTTAATTACGTGCAAAACAAGCAACCAACCAAACAAAAAAACAAAGAGAAATAGTCGGTTCCTAGTACCTCCTTTACACATTCATTTGTATTTTTTTCCCTAACAATGCTACCAATACTAGAGTTAATTCTATCACTTACTACATCACTTATTACTGTACCAAAATACCGAGCCTTAGTTTTGTTACAGCGCAATTCTAGTACAGCTGAAGGCTTAAGTCCATAGAAGACATTTACACAGCAGTGAATTTTACTTACGAGTTTTATTATTATTATTATTTCTCTTTGTTAACTGGATAACAACTACCGGCCTTCTACATTAAACTGCCTTCTTAGAATCTGTCTAACAGTACGCATTGTTGTTTCGTAAAGTATCCAGTATATACTTTCGACCTAGTTACAGCACGGGTTACATGCGGTCTTGCGTTATCCTGTTGAAAGGTAATGTCATAGAGTCCTCGAAGATTGAGCACAGTCACCGGTCTTCTTAACACGTCAAAAATATTATGCCTACTGTCCAAATTACTGTGCGGCTGGTCCCGGCGGAGTTTCGAGTCCTCCCTCGGGCATGGGTGTGTGAGTTTGTCCTTAGGATAATTTAGGTTAAGTGGTGTGTAAGCTTAGGGACTGATGACCTTAGCAGTTGAGTCCCATAAGATTTCACACACATTTGAACTTTTTTTTTTTGTCCAGATTACCTGCTATGCAAACTAGTGGTGATCGTGCCGTGTACCCAGTAGTATCCCATATCACTATGCGGGTGCTGTATCCCTATGGTGATGATGAACGTAATTTCTCGGAGCCTCCACAGAAGGATACGTCCATTGTGATACTGTATCCAAAACTGGGACACGGCTGAAGAGTCGACATGGTGTCACTCCTGTGTTCAGTGTGTCGTTGATAGGACCGCTTGTCAGAGCGCCTCTCTCTGATGCAACCTGAAGGGGATCTGCAGCAGTGATCGCCGTGCTGACATTACGTGGTTCTGCAGACGTCGTCACATTGTTCGCGTGGATACTTGTCTCGTTACAAACAAGCCCATTTACTGACGCAAGTTGCGTGCCGTGGTTTTAAAATCCTGTACAGCCAAGCGAAAAATGTCTCTCATATTGGTCCCATATCACTTGAGCTCTCTGAAGTGCTGATGACGTTGAGAATGGCCCTCCTGCACCCATCAATTTTATATTCGTATGACAGTCGCGGGATCCCAACTAACGTGACCAGTAATATCGCGGAATGATAAACAGCATCTTTCATAGGCCACAATTCTGCCGTCTCCGAACTGCGACACTGCCGGTAAGCGTTCATCTTCTATACAAGAGGCAAAACACGACCTCCTGAGAAACAATCGACATTCAAATGTTATCTCTGAATGAGAAATCCGCAGTGTAATTTTCTTTATTTAGATGATATAGAGGGCGTTACTCCGAACCATGCTTTTCGGTTGCGCTGAAATGCTAATAACTGCATATCCAAGAATGTAGCATACTACACGCCGGTTTAACGTTTATTGCATGCCGGTTTCATTGGGATGCAATTTTAATGGCCAGAAGTATTCTATGGCAGTTTTTGAGTCACCTTAATTCATGTCAGTAGTTAGACTACTCTGTCCAGGTTTCCTTTTCGCATTAGTTTCAGGAGTGTTTTCAGTTTCAGCATCTGTTTGGTAAGTTAGATTCTGGAAATCCAGTCTCATTTCCAAACTCGACCTCGAATATGAAGACGTGCAGACGGTTCACTGGACTTATTTCCCTACACTCTGTGTGTTTGGACGCTGATACCAAGCCGTTCTCTTTCTCCACGGCACTTCATATGCTTCTGTATTATATACGATTTCCCAGGAGGAATGGTCAGCATTCAGGGATATGGCAGGCAAGATCATTCGAAGCAAAGATGTCTAGTAAATGTGGGATCTAAAATGCATACCTAATTAACCATCAGCACTTCTTCATCTTCGATACAGTGAAACAAATTTCTTCTACTAGAAGCTCTTTGCTTTCCATATTTTGAGAGGTGGTAGGATGGACCAAACAGTCTCTTACGTGCATACCTTAAGAGCTATGTGCACTTATTCATCTTCGCTAACGTGAAACACATTTCATCTACTGAACAAGTACGCATCGCTCTTAATGTAGACGTTTTGGGGCCCATGTTTACTAGATTTTTTCTCTTAATTTTTATCCATATTACATTCTCCTAAAATATGGAGAGCAAGGAGGTTGTAGTGGAAGAGATTTGTTTCACAGCATCGAAGATGAAGATGTGCTCATAGTTCATAACGTATTCATTTTGGAGCCCATGTTTACTAAACTTTTTTGCTTCGAATGATCGTAGGTGTCATATTCCTTAATATTAAACTATTCTCCCTGAGACACTCTGTATAGTAAACGCTCTCTCATTTGGTTGTCTACCACAATGACTGAAGCTATTTTGCTCGAGAAGCCATATTTCACATCATCGAAATGCCTCGCAGACAGAAGTGATCTGAAGCTGATCTCTACATTCTGCCATTAAGGTCACATAAGTTGGGCATTTCAGTAGACCAGTAGACCAAAGGTGGATAAATCAGTGGCTCCACAATCATGGCTGGGTTAATATTTTCTCTGGATTCTGAATATACATTCTGGGTGTTGTAATCGTTTGGGGAATGTGACTACTTACTCATCGAGGAACAAAATGATGATGTGTACGGTACTGTGATTATACTTAGTTGTTCTCTTTTATGCTGAATACTAATATATTCGTGTTCTGTAATTTTTCATGTAAATAGAGCGAAAGTAAATGAATGAGAGTAGGTACTGCTTTAAGCAGTCGCAGGGCGGAGGAAAGAACGTATTCCCCGAATTTAAACGAGAGGTCGCCGCTTCAAGTGAACAGCTATAAAAATTATTGTTGCAATACCACCCTAATGAGAATAATCGCCATTCGTTTCGTTGATCCAGTTTCAGAATGGATGGAAAAAGGAGGTGCTGTTGCAAGAAGTGTGATGAAATTCACAATCATGGCAATAAATGAGGCCTAAGGCTCTTGGAACACACGTTGGACGCTTCTACGTTGGTAATGTTGCGAAGTGAAGCAGACGATTATTCGCAGTTAGGCACAGAATATTTCAATGAGTCAGGGAAAGTATTTTTATTCTTCACAAACAAGTGTCAAATTAGGAACATAACCAGGTGGCTCATATGTAGTAGTGGAAAAAATATGTAGTAGTGGAAAAAATATCAATGCAGACAGTACATTAAATTTTCAGTTCTCGTCAATTAGTTGGTTAGTTCGCAAATTGAAAAGGATTTTAGAAATTTGCTGAGAAAAGCATTAAAATGAAGTCGCAGCTCTGAGGGGTCTGATTAACCTGGTAAAGCAGAAATAACAGTGAACGTCAGGAATTACACAGCAGAAGGCACGTAACGATAATTTATTCTTTATCATACACAGATTGCCGGCCGGAGTGGCCGAGCGGTTCTGGGCGCTACAGTCCGGAACCGCGCGACCGCTACGGACGCAAGTTCGTGTCCTGCCTCGGGCATGGATGTGTGTGATGTCCTTAGGTTAGTTAGCTTTAAGTAGTTCTAAGTTCTAGGGGACTGATGACCCCAGAAGTTAAGTCCCATAGTGCTCAGAGCCATTTTAACCATACACAGGTTAAAAAGCAGTAGAAGTTCTCTGGAAAAGACCAGGAAACAAAGAACTAAGCACTCTATAAACTAGAAAGTAGCCAAATAAATCAATATACATTATGATTACATATTCCCATTTCTGCATTGAATCAAGTTAGAATAGTATTATATATTCCTAAATTAAATGAAGAACGGCAAAATATTTTCTGTGACACCAAACAGCGTAACTAACGCTGGCTGTTTATCAATCAAGTGCTGGTTACAAGAAATGAATTCTCCTCTTAAGTCGGTCAGTTTCTGCTGCGTAAATGAAACGAGGATCGTATGTTGCGGTAACAAATTTCTTAAACGACGCAACACAGTACTACCAAATTTATAGTATATGCATGCATACAGACTTGTTGGTTATTACATAGATCTTTCTGAACTACTGCTGGATTTAAGAGCATCAAACATACGCTGATGGAAAAATAAATTAACAATTAGATAGAGTTGGGTGACACAAACGGAAGTTCGCGTTTCTGCATCAGAAAGCCGATGTCTATTCAAATTTAGCGCCAGTGGCAAAGACTGGCGCTAGTAGCGCCACTATGAGGATGCAAATCGTATTGCTTTAAATACGCGCTATAACAGTCGTGAGCATTAGTTACCCCTGGGACTGCTTCTGATAAGTTTATGTTAGTCAAGAATGCCTTTGAGGCGACAAAGGCGCCATTATAAACACCTCACTGAGTTTCAACGAGGTCATGTAACAGGGCTACGAGAAGCTGCGTTATTGCAGAAAGATTTGGCAGGAATGTAGCCACTGTATATGAATCCTAGTACCGGTGCTTTAGAGAATGTACGGCCTCAAGAAGACCGGACTCCGGACGGCCACGTTTCACTACCGAGGGGTTCAAAAAATGGTTCAAATGGCTCTGAGAATTATGGAACATAACATCTGAGGTCATCAGTCCCGTAGAACTTAGACCAACTACTCTGGTCTTGTACTGTCACTGTTATCCCTGATAGCGCAGTGCCTTGCGATGCGTACGTCCCGGCCCGTCGACACTTACCTGACGGTTTTGGCGAAGAGTGCTGGGATCGCGAAAATCTGGCCGAGAGATTGTTTCCCTTCGCCTTAAAAACGGGTTTGAGGTATTCCCCATCGCTGAAAGTACATCTGAGCCAGCACGGGACACCTGTTCTGTTGGGACTATGGCCGATCTTCCTCATAAGTCCGAATTGCCGGGCAGTCACGCCCGCGCTCTACCGGAAGCAAGTGAGTGCACCAAGTACACCCGGATGCAAATCGTAGCTCATGTCGGCACGAGTGACGGCTTGGTTCAGAAATCATCTCCTCAGTTCCTACAGATGGCTGGCTGCTTTGATGAAGACAGCTCTCCTCGTTCATAGGGTGGAAAGAAACAGAGCTAGCGTTTCCCAGAACCGATCGCGGTCCTCTGGTTTGGAATGGAGTGGAGGGATTGAACCAGAGACTCTGACGATTTTCTGACGATCTGGGATGCGGATTTCTCGGTGTGCACTTTAGGGTGGAGAATTGTAGGACCTCCCCCGACAGAGAAATTCCTTGACAGATACGATGAGATAGGTTCTCATTTCTGACTGGGAAGGATACTATCCTCGTTAATTACAGGAAGTTGCGTTCGCCATGGCAGTTCGGTGAAGGTTCAAAATGGTTCAAATGGCTCTGAGCACTATGAGACTTAACTGCTGAGGTCATCAGTCCCCTAGAACTTAGAACTACTTAAACCTAACTATCCTAAGGACATCACACACATCCATGCCCGAGGCAGGATTCGAACCTGCGACCGTAGCTGTCGCGCAGTTCCACACTGAAGTGCCTAGAACCACTCGGCCATTCCGGCTGGCACTACCGAGGGGGAATACCATGGTGTTCGGCGTATTGTTTTGGCTGATCATACTGCATCTCCTAGAAGCGATTTGAGCAGCAGTTGGAAGAACAGTGAAGCAACGACCTGCTACAAATCGGTTACTTCGACGTAACTTCGAACCAGACGGCCTGTAGCGTGCATCCCACTAACACCAAACCATCGCTATTTGCTACTTCAGTGGTGTCCAGGGAGAGCTCATCGGAGGGCTGAGTGGAGGTCTATTGTGTTTTCTGAATGAAGCTGGTTCTGCCTCGGTGCCAGTGATGGCTGTGTGTTAGTCGGAGGCCAGTTGAGGGCCTGCAACCAACCTGTCTGCGTGCTAGACATACTGGACCTAAATCTGCAGCTAAGGCGTGAGGTGTAATTTCGTATGACACCAGCTACACTCTCATGATTATCCCACACTCTCTGACTGCAAATTTGTATGTCAGTCTGTTGATTCGACCTGTTGTGCTGACATTCAGGAAGAGCGTTCGAGGGGGTGTTTTCCAACACGATAACTCTCCCTCACATACCGATGTTGTCATTCAACATTCTCTACAGAGTGTCGACATGTTGCCTTGAGCTCCTCGATCACCAGATGTGTCTCCAGTCGAGCACACGCAGGACATCATCGGATGACAACTCCAGCGTCATCAACAAATAGCATTAAGCGTCCCTTTATTGACCGACCAAGTGAAACATGCATGAAACTCCAACCCACAAACTGACATCCGACACCTGTACAACCCAATGTTTGTGTTGGGGATTGGCAAGACAGCCAATCCACTTTGAGGAAGCCGAAAGGCACGCGTTTAAGTTCACGCAGGCTGGCGTGAGGTCTGGAACAGGACACGGAAATGAGACTAGTAAAAAACGTACGTAGCTTCTGGAATACTAAACTTTAATCCATAACTGGTGAACATCGCTCTTGACGGTACATGTTTTACAGCATCAATAGTAACTGGTAATGGCGCCTTGCTAGGTCGTAGCAAATGACGTAGTTGAAGGCTAAGCTAACTATCGTCTCGGCAAATGAGAGCGTAATTTGTCAGTGAACCATCGCTAGCAAAGTCGGCTGTACAGCTGGGGCGAGTGCAAGGGAGGGTCTCTAGACCTGCCGTGTGGCGGCGCTCGGTCTGCAATCACTGATAGTAGCGACACGCGGGTCCGACGTATACTAACGGACCGCGGCCGATTTAAAGGCTACCACCTAGCAAGTGTGGTGTCTGGCGGTGACACCACAGTTTGCATGTCTGCATGCTTGCATTTAACATTCTGATGGTGACGCCGGTTATTCATGTACCAGCAATTGACATTTGCAATGGCTTATCTCGAGTTTACATTAACCTACAACCTTGCAATGTTAGTCAATTAAACTTGTTGGCCGAAGTATCATTACCTTATATATATTTTTTTGGTAATGAGATTCTGGTTGCTTTGAAGCGCATAAATGAAGCCGCGGTACATTTCAAAATTAGGTTATATGACACACTTAGTTATTACCAACGTCTCTAAACAGGGCCATTAATGAAAATACGTAGATTGTTACAGTACGGACGAAGTGAAACCACACAGTGCGCGAGACCAGCGGTTGGTGCAGTGTGGTTGTTGCATGGCTTACGACCGGACAACGACATCCGTCTGATAGTATTGCTTCAAGTTACTGTGCAGTATATAATCATACAATTTGGACATCGACAACTTAGATACATGATAGAACTGTTCTTTTATAAATGTAAAGAAATATTAAAATCTTCCAGAAAACTTTTGGTAGCCGCATAGCTTTTGTAGTTCCTTTATTACAGGATCATACAGAGCCAGTTTTGCGATGACTTTTTATCATCCTTTAATCTACATCTACATCCATACTCCGCAAGCCACCTGACGGTGTGTGGCGGAGGGTACCTTGAGTACCTCTATAGGTTCTCCCTTCTGTTCCAGTCTCGCATTGTTCGTGGAAAGAAGGATTGTCGGTATGCCTCTGTGTGGGCTCTAATCTCTCTGATTTTATCCTCATGGTCTCTTCGCGAGATATACGCAGGAGGGAGCAATATACTGCTTGACTCCTCGGTGAAGGTATACCGGGTGATCAAAAAGTCAGTATAAATTTGAAAGCTGAATAAATCACGGAATAATGTACACAGAAAGGTACAAATTGGCACACGCGCTTGGAATGACATGGGGTTTTATTAGAATCAAAAAAATACAAACGTTCAAAAGATGTCCGACAGATGGCGCTTCATCTGATCAGAATAGCAATAATTAGCATAACAAAATAAGTGAAAGCAAAGGTGATGTTCTTTACAGGAAATGCTCAATATGTCCACCATCGTTCCTCAACAATAGCTGTAGTCGAGGAATAATGTTGTGAACAGCACTGTAAAGCATGTCCGGAGCTATGGTGAGGCATTGGCGTCGGATGTTGTCTTTCAGCATCCCTAGAAATGTCGATCGATCAACGATACACTTGCGACTTCAGGTAACCCCAATGCCAATAATCGCACGGACTGAGGTCTGGGGACCTGGGAGGCCAAGCATGACGAAAGTGGTGGCTGAGTACACGATCATCACCAAGCGGCGGGCGCAAGAGGTCTTTCACGCGTCTAGCAATAGGGGGTGTTTTTTTGGTTCTAATAAAACCCCATGTCATTCCAAGCATCTGTGTCAATTTTTACCTCTCTATATACATTATTCCATGGTTTATTAAGTTTTCAAATCTATACTGACTCTTTGATCACCTGGTACATATAACTAATGCAACAATGTGCTGGCATTTGTTCATTTTTCGTCACTTCTCAGTACCTGCGGCTACCAATGCTCATGTACACTGCCTGCGCTTGTTACTCATTGGAATCTTTGATGTTTCATCTCATAATCATACAATTTAGGCGGTCCTGGCAATTCGAACACAGTCCGAACGTCGGGAGGCCACGTATTTTTAACGAAATAATGTTTAATTAGTTATATGTATACATCTCAGATGCGATTAAATCATCGCGAAGCCGGTAGTGTATGATCCTGTAATAGAGGATCTACTAACAGCTAATGCGGCTACCAAAAGTCAAAAAATGGTTCAAATAGCTCTGAGCACTATGAGACTTAACTGCTGCAGTCATCAGTCCCCTAGAACTTAGAACTACTTAAGCCTAAGGACATCACACACATTCATGCCCGAGGCAGGATTCGAACCTGCGACCGTAGCGGTCGCGCGGTTCCAGACTGTAGCGCCTAGAACCGCTCGGCCACTTCGGCCGGCCTACCAAAAGTCATTTAGAAGATACTGCTGTAACCTTACAGTACCCTGAATTTTTATTAACCTAGCCAGAAGCGCCTTACGACCAGTGATGAATGCTGCAGGCTTACCGGCGTTGGTGGAGCCGGAGGCGGGTGCGATGGCGTGTCGCAGGCTGGCGAGCGCCTCCTTGAGGCTGCGCACGTCTGCGGTGAGTGCTGCCATGTCCTCCGCCTCTGTGCCGGAGCTGGGCTCCGAGCACGAGCTGCTGTCCGCATCCCCACCCCGTTCGCTCATCTGCAACAATAACAAAACATTGCAATCGCGTCAAAAACTACGCTGACAGAAATGGAGAATGTGGTATCGTACAGAGATCGCGTTGCCACACCAAAGTTGGCAACACGAATGATACCACCGAGGGCTCACTGCAGTCCGCAACGAAGTATGGGAAGTATGGGAAGCGCTGCTGAAGACCACGCAATTCATATCAGCTCTGCAGCGACCTCACGTCGAGGTTAATACAGGGTGTTACAAAAAGGTACGGCCAAAATATCAGGAAACATTCCTTACACACAAATAAAGAAAAGATGTTATGTGGATATGTGTCCGGAAACGCTTAATTTCCATGTCAGAGCTCATTTTAGTTTCGTCAGTATGCACTGTACTTCCTCGATCAACCGCCATGATTTCATACGGGATACTCAACCTGTGCTGCTAGAACATGTGCCTTTACAAGTACGACACAACATGTGGTTCATGCACGATGGAGCTCCTGCACATTTCAGTCGAAGTGTTCGTACGCTTCTCAACAACAGATTCGGTGACCGATGGATTGGTAGAGGCGGACCAATTCCATGGCCTCCACGCTCTCCTGACCTCAACTCTCTTGACTTTCATTTATGGGGGCATTTAAAAGCTCTTGTCAACGCTCCCCGGTACCAAATGTAGACACTCTTGGTGTTCGTATTGTAGGTGGCTGTGATACAATACGCCATTCTCCACGGCTGCATCAGCGCATCACGGATTCCATGCGACGGAGGGTGGATGCATGTATCCTCGCTAACGGAGGACATATTGAACATTTCCTGTAACAAAGTGTTTGAAGTCACGCTGGTACGTTCTGTTGCTGTGTGTTTCCATTCCATGATTAATGTGATTTGAAGAGAAGTAATAAAATGAGCTCTAACATGGAAAGTAAGCTTTTCCGGACACATGTCCACATAACATATTTTCTTTCTTTGTGTGTGAAGAATGTTTCCTGAAAGTTTGGCCGTACCTTTTTGTAACACCCTGTAGTGTCGAGCATGGAAGAACTCGCCCAGTTCGAGATCTCAGCTTCAACAGTTAACATCATACTCTAGGATCAACGTGTCGGTAAAGTTTCAGATTAACTTGTAGTGTTGTTAATGTTGAACGTTGTACCTCAAGAGAACGATTTGTTGGTTAGTGCACCAAATTATGCTTTGCCAGTCTTTGTGTACCGCAAGTCTCTAAAGGAACGGAAGGCTCCAAATGATTGGAAAAGAGCACAGGTAGTCCCAGTCTTCAAGAAGGGTCGTCGAGCAGATGCGCAAAACTATAGACCTATATCTCTGACGTTGATCTGTTGTAGAATTTTAGAACAAACTTTTTGCTCGCGTATCATGTCGTTTCAGGAAACCCAGAATCTACTCTGTAGGAATCAACATGGATTCCGGAAACAGCGATCGTGTGAGACCCAACTCGCTTTATTTGTTCATGAGACCCAGAAAATATTAGGTACAGGCTCCCAGGTAGATGCCATTTTCCTTGACTTCCGGAAGGCGTTCGATACAGTTCCGCACTGTCGCCTGATAAACAAAGTAAGAGCCCACGGAATATCAGACCAGCTGCGTGGCGGGATTGAAGAGTTTTTAGCAAACAGAACACAGCGAATAGGCACTTGGTGCAGGGAGTGGCAACTGAACCTTAACGTAGACAAATGTAATGTATTGTGAATACATAGAAAGCAGTGAAGCGCACAGCACTTCTGTTAATACTATTGATGAACTGGATCAGGATATTACAGAACCTTGTCAAGATGATCCCGCATGTGGAACGTCTCCTTTAACAAGTACGAGTGTATAGTAAATTGTACCATATAACGCGCTGAAGTCGCATTGCTTGTCGCCTTAGGGTAAGCCATGAGTGAAATTTGAGCTTATTAGATGAAGCCTTAATCGTAAAGTTTACTTTTCAGATGTAACTATACTAAAAAGGACAATATTTCGCACTGATAGCAGTTGTGGCTCGGAACCACATAAACGCAATTATCTCGAAAACGGCTTTTTTGCCGACCGATGTTTAGCGGAATGGTTTTGCTTCTGGTGTCGTATATTTATCGCCGCGTCAGTTTTGGCTATTAATTATGATAAATTATGTATATCCTCTGTACAACTACTGTCGTCTCTTGTTTTGCTACCCCAACAGCAAAACTCATCAACTGCATGGATCAGTCCATATCTTATAAAATTCCTCCAGCAACATTGAGTTAAATTTATTACACTCAGTTACCGTTGTTTTATTCCAGTTCATTTCATGATACCTTTTCAAGACTCTATCCATTCCACTAAACCGATCTTCCAGGTCACTTTTTGTCTCTGACATAACTACAGTGTCAACGGTAAAACATTACTTTTCATTTCTTTTTCTTGAACTTTCAACCCTTTTTTAAAAGTTTCTCTAACTCCCTCGTTTTTTAACTACTGCCTCTCTTACAGGCCCTTCAACTCATATAACTGTAGCCTAGTTTCTGTAAAATTTTTAGATAATCTAACGTTTCCTATGGTCCACATCCACTACCTCCTTCTACATAACAAGGATTTTCTTTTCTTTTGGTCATTTAAATATGTGTCCCTAATTATTACATGCCATGCAGGCGCCCAACTTGTACATTGTACAAATGTAATATAGTTTTACATGGCTTCTGAATAACTACTAAGTCTGCATCTATCTCAATGCAACCTCTCGCCTTAAGATGCGACTTTTACGTATTCAATTTATAGGCTACCATTCTTTGCAGCCTACGTAGATTCACAGTGTATCTTCTGCAAACAAATGGCTCTGAGCACTATGGGACTTAACATCTGAGGTCATCAGTCCCCTAGAACCTAGAACTACTTAAACCTAACTAACCTAAGGACATCACACCATCACACACATCCATGCCCGAGGCAGGATTCGAACCTGCGACCGTAGCAGTCGCGCGGTTCCGGACTACAGCGCCTAGAACCGCATGGCCACCGCGGCCGGCTTCTGCAAACCAGTGAAAGGAATACAGTGGTGTATATTTTCCTCGGGAGAGACTACTTTTGTCACAAGTGATTGATATTCTTGCAAAACGTCAGACCAAAATATTTTTAAGCAAAACATTAAACATGCCGTCAAACCATACAGCCTGTCAAAGAACAAGAGCCTATAAAATTAAGACAGATATTAGTCACACTAAACTGAATGGTCACAGCATAAATTTATGTACACTGTAATTAGGCCCAAACATTCATAATTAGGAGCTTATGTTGCATTTTTACAAAGGAAAAGATACACATAAAATTGTATATGCATCATAAAACATGATAAAAAGTGGCTGTGTGATTAAAATAACACAGGATTAGGAAATACCAAAATTATTTAAGTATTCAGCGTGTATCAGCGTATATCTATAAAGTCTGAAAGTTAGATGAAATATAATACCTGACGATACAAGTGATGCACACACATGACATGCTTGGATGTTAATGAAACTTCGTACATGTACTCACCATCAGTTCGTATGTAAATGAATACAGTTGTAATTCACTGGAAAAATTTGAGTGGTCACCAGGGTGCACTAGTGCTCTTCGTGTTCTGTGTTGTTACCAGGCCTATTTGGGAATGTAAGGGGCGCGAGCAGTGTTAGATATTAAGTGGTTACTGTGAAGGACATGGAGATACGGCACACTCATGTGAGACAGTGTTATAAGCACCCAATCTAACTGCTTTCAGGGAGTGGTTGAAGAGTTGGAGACTTTTGAATGTTCGGATTTTTGCTTTAGAGGTTATTTTGAGGTTATCAGGGGTGAGCGAGGAAAAGAAATTGTGTGACATTATTGTGAGGATCATCTGTTGTGGTGTTACTCTTATATTTTACCCTTAATATAAATAGTGAGTTATTTGTCATGTACACACTGTCTCCGTAAGCAAGATATCCCAGTCATAACCACAGTAAACTTCGGAAAACACCCCAGATACAACACTGACGAACATTACTTTGAAATACTACTGTCTGAAGACTTCAAAGTTCTAGAAGACAGAACAATTACAAACACTACAAAACAAATAAAAAATTAATAAAATTCTATACACAGCAACACTTCTCTCGTTCAACATAGAAAGCATGTTTTCCAATACACCAGTAACCGAGATAAAAGATATTACAGGAAAAATCTGAAGACATACACCCAAAAACCTGAAGGACAGATTAATAAATTACTGCCATTATTACTGCTTAAATGATACAAAGCTACACACATCAAACAACGTTTTGCGTCAACTTGGTTCCGAGAGTTCCGGAACCTGTACAGAAAATTGGAATAGAGATCATATAAACATCATTTCCGCCCTTTTTATTGCTCATGAAAACCACACATTGCATGTTGTACCACAATACAGCGAGACCTTCAGAGGTGGTAGTCCAGATTTCTGTACGCGCCGGTACCTCTAATACCCAGTAGCACGTCATCTTGTACTGATGCGTACCTGTATTCCTCGTGGCATACTATCCACAAGTTCATCAAGGCACTGTTGGTCCAGATTGTACCACCTTTCAACGGCCATTCGGCGTAGAACCCTCAGAGTGGTTGGTGAGTCACGTCGTCCATATACAGCCCTTTTCAATGTATGACAGGCATGTTCGATAGGGTTCATCTCTGGAGAACATGCTGGCCACTCTAGTCGAGCGATGTCGGTATCCTGAAGGAAGTCATTCACAAGATGTGCATGATGGGGACGCGAATTGTCGTCCATGAAGACGAATGCCTCGCCAATATGCTGCCGATAAGGTTGCACTAACGATCGGTGGATGGCATTCACGTATCGTACTGCCGTTACGGCGCCTTCCATGACCACCAGCGGCGTACGTCGGCCCCACATAATGTCACCCCAAAACAGCAGGGAACTTCCACCTTGCTGCTCTCGCTGGACAGTGTGTCTAAAGCGTTCAGCCTGACGATTGTCTGGTCGAAGGCATATACGACACTCATCGGTGAAGAGAACGTGGTGCCAATCCTGGGCGGTCCATTCGGCATGTTGTTGGGCACATCTGTACCGCGCTGTATGGTGTCGTGGTTGCAAAGATGTACCTCGCCATGGACATCGGGAGTGAAGTTGCGCATCATGCAGCCTACTGCGCACAGTTTAAGTCGTAACACGACGTCCTGTGGCTGCACGAAAGTGTTATTCGACATGGTGGTGTTGGTGTCAGGATCCTCCGAGCGATAATCCGTAGGTATCGGTCATTCATTGCAGTAGTAGTCCTTGGGCGGCCTGAACGAGGCATGTCAACGATAGTTCCTGTCACTCTGTATCTCCTCCATGTCCAAACAACATCGTTTTGGTTTACTCCGAGACGCCTGGACACTTCCCTTGTTGAGAGCCATTCCTGTCACAAAGTAACAATGCAGACGGGATCGCACAGCGCTATTGACCGTCTAGGCATGGTTGGGCTACAGACAACACGAGCTGTGTACCACCTTCCTGGTGGAATGACTAGGAGTGATCGGCTGTCAGACCCCCGCTGTCTAATAGGCGCTGCTCATGCATGGTTGTTTACATCCTTGGGTGGGTTTAGTGACATCTCTGAAAAGTCAAAGAGACTGTGTCTGTGATACAATATCCACAGTCAACGTCTATCTTCAGGACGTCTGGGAAGTGGGGTGATGCAAAACTTTTTTTGGGTGTGTATCTCCAATTCAGCAAAATATTTTATTTACAAGAGGATGGATTAGTAATGGGTTACCTAGTTTCAGAAGCCTTAGCAAATTTTGAACAGGCTATTTTTACAAAAAAAATTTCAATGGAATACAACTCGTACTGTTTCAGACAAATGGGTGACATCTGCTGCTTAACAGGTGAATCACAAACAAAATATGGATACTGCTATTAACAAATTATATAAAATGATTAAATTCGCAATACAAGGAAAACATTATAATCGAATTACATTTCCAGGCAATACAGTCAACAAATGAAACAACATACACGTACCTCAAATGTACCATAAACTGCTAACAACTGACGCTACCATACACTAAACTTCGTAACACCCGAACTCACACAAAGGAGCAGTACTCCGGCTTATGCTCCGTATACTCAACGTAGTATCACTCACAAATGAAAACTATTAACGAGAACTAGCCATCATAATGCACATAATGAGAAACAGTGGATAGAATTTGTAGGGAAGCAGCATACTCACGCCTTATAAAATTCACATCAGTCTTTCCATTGTGTGCCAGCCTAGTCCGCTGTAACTAGCTCTGACGTCATAAATATTGCGCAATACTTTAAAATGAAGTAAATAACCTGAAGCGTTTCTAGCAGGTCAGGAGTAATACAAAATCAAATCAATAACTTTAACCATTTTCGAAATTTGGATGTTTTTCTGTAAAAATCATTGGCGCAACAGAAAAGAGCTAGAAACTTAAAAAATTATATTTAGATTCCTTTTGCATAATAATTTAGTAGAAACAGTATTCTGGATCTCACAAATTAAAATTTTACTTGAAATTCATGATTTTCTGGTTTTTGTCTTAGAAATTAAGGAAGCAAGATAGATTAAGTAGGCGAATAAATAAAGCTAAGATGTTTACATTTAAGTAGTAGGGAGATCCGCTATAATCATAAAAATGTGAGACGTTTCAACAGAATAACTATAAAACTATAGCTATAGCCTATCTCCAAAGAGCAAGTTCAGAGCTCGTCTACTGCATGTAGTGTAATTAAATTAATTCTCTCGCCCAAAATATTTGACTTAGCCACGTCAGACTTATATTATGATTACTTACTTATGTGCTGATTGCACAATTAAATTGAAAGCTTCATCAGCCATCAACAAAGCAAGCAATGATTTATTCGATAACTTAAAGTGGTGCATTACTAGCCAACTGGCTAGTCAGGAGAGCAGGTTTCATCAGGCGTTCCCTTAGCCGTCCGCACCGTGGCTTTATATGTAAGAACGTTGCGAGAGAGGAGAAGGCCCCAGTTCTCTCCAGACGCTGATTAGCGCACCACCTGTGCCGGGAGTCGCGTCGCGTCGGTATTGTTGATATAAACAGCCTCGGATGCAGTAATAAGTTATTCGGCATATGCGTAACCATGAAATCGTTTTCGAGTGAAGTGTTACTTTTGGGATGACGTTAATGATCTATCTTTAGTTTGCGTATGTCGTATTTTCACGTGCCGCCGCAGGACAGACATTCTACCATTTTTAGTGTGGCGTTTGTTGAACATTATCATCAAATTATGGCGAACATTCACTTAAACATTTAATTTGAACAGTTATAGTTGCATCAGCGCATTAAGCTCTGAACTGCTCTGGTAGTTGGATTGTGTGGATCCTTTTTGGTCTGTGACTTTCAGAATATAGTGAACATTTTAGAGAGAATGGTTTTTGATTATGAATCCCAGACAATCTCCTAATTCCTCAGAGCTATAAGCTGTAGCTTTAAATGTATTTCTCAGATGAAGTGGGCAGGAATTCTAACTACAGGCTTCACGTTTTGCTAATCACTTTCTGGTTGCCAGTATTGTAGTTAGAGAGCCAGTGTTGAGAACGGCAAACAACAGCATAAATACAAAACATTTATTCTATTATTTCCACCCACCGCCCCACATATGTTGCTAATCGGCCAGGAAACAAACTGAGTAAAAGTGAAAGTGCTTTTTAAATATTCGGATTCGGAAGTGAAATGCGACAAGCAACTGAGCAATGGATCAGTGATAGACAGTGTTACGTGTGCATGTGGACGACGCAATTGGATTAACAACGCATCTGGATTGATGGAGCTGGCGCTGAGTCTAGCTACACTGCTGGCATCGCGAGAATTCAGTCTCGCCACACCGCAGTCATCCGTCGGAGTGACCGGAGCCGCGTCTGCTGTTGCGGGCTACGCCCACAACACAGCAGTTGTCGAGGTGCCGTCTGCAGTTCGCGCACCGCGTCACATCAGTAATCCTGGTACGCCGCGCCGGCAACGCCATACGTCTTGCAGAAGGAACTAAGTTAAGCAAAAAGCTGTTAAAACTTTTACTAACCTGCACTAAAAGACTGTCGAAGATGGAACCGCAAAGAGAAACAGAAGTTAAACCTAAATCAGGACCTATGTCTGTTGAAGGAACTGTAAATCCAGGCAACGTTTCAAGTGTAGATATGCATGAAATTAGTAATGTTAAAGTGAAATCCGAACTAGTGTCTCCTGACAGTAGTGTGAAAAAGGGCAACGATTCAATAGTAGAGACCCCTGTAGTAAAGCAGAAATCAGAAAGTGTTAAGTTATTGGATGATAGTTTCTCTGATGAATTAAAAATGAAACAGTCATCAGAAATGGTAGAGTTAAAAAAGGAGAAGTTAGATATGACTGGTCAATCAGAAGTTTCATTTAGTTTTGATGATTCTGGTGTTGGAGCTAGTATTTTGTCACCTGAGTGTGATAAAAAGCCAGCTAGTGAGCAACCCAAAGATACTGGGGCTATTGAATTAAATGTAATATTACAAGCAATAGCTGCCAGTAATGCAAAAATGTCAGCCAGTAATGCTAGAATGACAGCTGAGCTAAAATCTGATATAATTGAGGGAAATAACAGGATTGTGGCCAGCCAAACCAATTTTAATATATGGTTTGAGGCAATAGACAATAAATTAAAATCCAATAAAGCTGAATTAGAAACTTCCTTCAAGACTGGCTGCAATAAGTTGAAAGAGGATCTGGACAGTTTGAATTATGAAATTGATTACAACCATGAGGATATTAAGAAAAAGGTTGCTCAACAGTTATCTGAGATGAATAAAATAGTAAAATTCGAAGTTGCTGAGGTTCACAAAGACTTCCAAATGGAAGATGCGAAGCTGGAGCACAAGTTAACAGAAAAGATTGAGGCGGAATCTGAACTGTGCTCAGATAGGTTTAAAGATGTTAATATAAAAGTAAACATATGTCAAGCAGAAGTAGACGCAATCAAAACTGATACTACTCATATTGTGCAAAGAGTAGATAATGTTGAAATGAGAGTAGAAAATATTAGGACTAACATTGCTAACATTGAGAGTAAAGTAGCTTCAGTAACTTCTGGTAATGGTAGTATGCAACAAGTTGTAGCTGCAAACGCCGCTTTTATCGGGTGTTGGCAGTTCTTGCGGTTCGATCCAGATAAAAATATCCACCCGCTAGATTTCTGGAGCGATTTTGAAGATGTGTTTCCACCAAATTGGTCTGAACGAGAGAAAATCTCATTTATTAGAAGCCATTTAGCGGGTGACGCCATGCGTTGGTCAGCTGATGTTATGTTGAAGTGTAAAACATTAGCGGAATTTAAAACAGCTTTTAATAATGAGTATTGGTCTAGCAATAAGTAAAATGAAGCATTGAGAGAATTTTGGAGTGGAAAACGCTTCAATGCAGGCAAGGAATCTATTAAAGAGTTTGCCAGGTCATGAATCTCACGTTTGTCACATTTGGCCGAAAAGCTAAAACCTGGAATGATAATACTAGGTCTTGAAGCCAAACTGCCATGGTATTGGCAAACTAGAATTATATCTGCCCCTACAGACAATCTGGATCGTTTCATTGAATATTTGGAACTTGTAGAGGAGCAAGCACGTAATAACAGAAATGCTAATAACACTAGTAGTAATTTTAAGAATGAGCAGAATGGCAATGTAAACATCAGAACAGTAGGTGTTGACCATCCTAAGAAAGGTAGGAGTTGGAGAAATAATTACCAGAACCAACAATGGCATCCAAATGATAGTAATTTTGTTTCTAACAAAAATGTGCAACTAAACAACAGTGTTGAAAGCAATGCTGTGCCAGTTAAATATAATGCTAATAAAGGTAACAGTAGTAGGCAGAGGCTGGAAAACTAGTTCCCGTCTATGAGGATACTGGCGCTCACCAGGCGGTTGCTTTTCCTAAGCCAGTAATTACAGTAATTAGTATGACAGATCAGAATACTCAAACTGAGGATTCGGATGATGGATCGGTAGTATCCAATGATACTGCAGAAATATTAAACCACTCACAGTATTTGATAGATACCGTGTTAGAGACGCTTTCTAAGTGGGGAGAGAAAGAGAAGGCGCAGCAGTGTAACGGTAGGGAAGAGTTACAAAATACTGAATTGTCAGGTGAAGAAGCAGAAGAAATTAATGCTTATATTTACGATGAGGTTGATGTGCTCTTATCTAAAGTGCCTGTGCAGGATGTTGATAGTGCACTAATAGATTTAGGACAGGAGATATGTGAGAATGTAGAGGATAGCCTGTTGGAGGTCGATGAACCCAGTAGCTGTGAACAGTTGCCACTGGAGAAGGAACCCGACGATAATAGTGAAAGTGGTTTAGCTGTAACTAGTGTTATGCCCGGTCTGGAGGCGAAGAATCGCTCAGACTACAGTAATTGGGGTCATGTTCAGCAAACTAAATGTAATGAAGTCATGCGGTGACTCGATTTGAAATTAATAGACCGACTGGAAAAGGCAGCTGAAAATGTAGTTCAGGAAACCCCTACACACTTTGACCTAAATGTAATGAAGACAGATGTCGATCACTTTAGTTGGAGACAAATCCAAAAGGAACTATTGGATGTGTTTGAGGAACCACCTGTACAACGTAGAATAAGCCACCGTATAATAATAGCGAATATGTTGGTATCAATGTATGTTGTCTCTTAGACAGTGGAATTGAGGTGAGTGCGATATCTGTCCTTCTTTGATGCATTACCTGGTAAAGACAAGCTTACAGTAACAAGGGTATCAGGACTAAGAATAATTGGTGCTACTGGCAAGGTGTCAAAAACGGTAAAGCAAAAAGCTTTACTGCCCTTTCATATTAATGGTAATTTAATTGATCATCCATGCTTAATTGTAAACAATCTCGGTATTGAGGTTTTAATTGGCATAGATTTTTTGTCTAAATATCAGAGTGTTGTTGACTTCGAAAGAAGCCATTTAAAATTGGTCTTGCCGATAACCGGAGTAATTACGTTACCTTTTATTGATAAACATGTGGTAACTAATGATGAAACTTGGGAGCTGCCTATACGAGTTCTGAAAAATAGGAGATATTGGGACGAAGGTGTTAATCTTAGTAAAAGTAAGCTAAACACAAAAGAAGAAGAAGCAATTATTTTGGACAAAATAGAAGCTAAATTGCAGGAAATCGATAAAATTTCTGCTAATAGGATCATAGGAAAACCACATGCCAATGCATATAGGCTAGAGTATCCTAAGAGTAAAAAGCTATTAGGTCTCAGGAACGTGATCGACCTAAAGAAGTTAATAGGTAGTGAATGAATTCTGTAGGGAGGAGGTTGTTCTGTAACCTCTATACAGTGTGGCAGCTGTGCAGTCCCAGCTGTGTGAGATCTTCTTCCACATTTCAGATCTCACTCTCTCTTCAGCTTTCCTATCCACCTAAAATTTTGACCCCTTCTTTCCAATACGAAAATTTTCTGAAACCAATGAATTCTGTAGGGAGGAGGTTGTTCTGTAACCTCTACACAATGTGGCAGCTGTGCAGTCCCAGCTGTGTGAGATATTCTTTCCTTTTCAGGTCTCACTAATTCTTCATCTTTCCTATCCACCAAAATTTCGGCTCTTACTCTCAAATACTAAAATCTTCCGGTATGACTATCAAGCCAGCATTAAACTAATGAATTCTGTAGGGAGGAGGTTGTTCTGTAACCTCTACACAGTGTGGCAGCTGTGCAGTCCCAACTGGGTGAGATCTTCTTTCCCATTTCTGGTCTCACTCTATCTTCATCTTTCCTATCCACCAAAGTTTCGACTCCTTCTTTGCAATACAAAAATTTTCCGTCATGGCTATCAAGCCATGAGTTCTGTAACCATTCTATCCACCGATTAGTGAAGAAAATACCTAATGTGACAAACCTAACAGTGACATAAACAATAGAAAAGTATGATGTAATTAAGATGCAAAGGTATTTTAGTAACAAGTATGTATAGAACCCTGGTAATATTATAAGTACAAAGTTGTTGTTTTATTGGAAATGGTCCACCAATAGTAATTTAAAAAGATATACAAATTCGTGTACAAGCAGGATCTGAAGTGGCAGTGAAACCTATTGTATGCTGTAGAGCTAATTAATTAATAGTAAATGAGATTGCTTAGTCTTGTGAAAAATATGCAGATAAGTTGTAAGAATGAACTCAGCTTGTGTAGCAAGGAATGGCAGTGTAATAGAATTGAACAATGTTTGTGGTTGAGACGTGAAGGGCACGTCCTTGAAATATTTATAAGGTTGGAGCTGGCTGTTATTTGGTATAGTGTGTGACAGGACACACCTACACGTATTGAGGTTATAAGTTGGAGGCGTGAATGCGACCATAGGTACCCTTATGTTAGATGAGACAGAGCAGCTCATGGTGTACTATAGGTTTGAGGAATTTAGCATTACGCTCGACCATGATTACTTCATGCACTTTAGTGGTAGGTCGAGAGAGAGTACCTGTGGTTTCAGCATCCAATCAAGTGGAAATGGATTGCAACGTGAGCAAACTGATCAGCTGCAATACACTATAGATATGAAATAAATGTGCTATCCTATACGTTAAATGTTAATAGAGTGAGTGTTAAATAAGTAAATACGCTAGCAACATAAGTGAGTAACATAATGGCAGACGTGAAACATTATTTATAGCTCAGCATAAATACACTTCGATGAAGTAAGTACATAATTGCAGATGTGGAACTGACACAGCAGCAGAGGACCAATAAGTGGATTTAGTAATCAACTGAACGTAGTGTGTTTTGAACACTCAGAACTCTACTATTTCAACAAGTTACTCACATGTACAAAGAGGCTGATAAGACAAGTGCTAATCAAATATACTCATATTATCTCTAAGAATAAGGTAATCGAAGATGAAATACAGATTTGTCAGGAATGTACCGAGCATTGGTTCAGTGTTCCGGCCCAGAAATAGTAAATTGAGATTAAATAGAATATATTATTGTATGCCTTGAGGATAAAAATTTCTCTAGTAGGTGATTAAAGGCGTTTTGAGCCATTTCTTTACCGATTTTATGACAGTTAAGTAACCGCAAGAATAAAATTGAAAAAGTTCTGTTAACTTTGTTCCAGTACCATATTGAAAGATAAAATGTATATATCCCCATTTCATTGTGACCCACCCTTAGATATTAAGTGAACAGAGCCTGAGGCATTCTTTTTGTTTGTTCTACAGGACAAACCAGATAATGGCAGCCTGGTAACTGCGTGAAAGCGTGGAGTGACTTGGACACAACTCACAGTGACCCCTCGCCTTTCCCCATGTAATTTCGAGTGAACGTGAAGGACGCACACCATAGCAACTTCCCCTCCTCTACCCTTGTGAATGGAAGTGTAGAACGCCAGCCAAATGCGGCTACAACCACATGTGTAAAATTGAAATTGTCATGATTTGTGAAATTTTCTTTCAGGTTTAAAAAAGACTGCTAAGATATAATTATCTGTTTATGTATCATGAATAACTGTGTTATTTTCTTTGAATTTGTGTATGTAAAAATATTTACAGACAATTTAATGGATTTAAGATTCTCATAATTTTAAATATTTTTATGTGTTTGTCTGTGTAAGGCAATATGTATGCCCAAGTGTTTCGTTGATTTTGCTTAAATTTTGAGTGATAATGTTGCTTAAGAGGCAGTGAACAGGCCAGCAATTTAACTAATTGAAGTAGGTAATAAGTCTTCTTTTAATATTTCTATATGTTTACATTTCAATTTTAATTTTCATAGGGAGTTAAGCTGTACTCTTGCTTCCCTTTTCGTAATTAATTTTTTTTCATGTACATTCAAAATATTAAGTAGAGGGTGATGTAGGGAAGCAGCATACTCACGCCTTATAAAATTCACATCAGTCTTTCCATTGTGTGCCAGCCTAGTCCGCTGTAACTAGCTCTGACGTCATAAATATTGCGCAATACTTTGAAATGAAGTAAATAACCTGAAGCGTTTCTAGCAGGTCAGGAGTAATACAAAATCAACATGTGTTGGATATCAGTTCAATAACTTTAACCATTTTCGAAATTTGGATGTTTTTCTGTAAAAATCATTGGCGCAACAGAAAAGAGCTAGAAACTTAAAAATTTATATTTAGATTCCTTTTGCATAATAATTTAGTAGAAACAGTATTCTGGATCTCACAAATTAAAATTTTACTTGAAATTCATGATTTTCTGGTTTTTGTCTTAGAAATTAAGGAAGGAAGATAGATTAAGTAGGCGAATAAATAAAGCGAAGATGTTTACATTTAAGTAGTAGGGAGATCCGCTATAATCATAAAAATGTGAGAAGTTTCAACAGAATAACTATAAAACTATAGCTATAGCCTATCTCCAAAGAGCAAGTTCAGAGCTCGTCTACTGCATGTAGTGTAATTAAATTAATTCTCTCGCCCAAAATATTTGACTTAGCCACGTCAGACTTATATTATGATTACTTACTTGTGTGCTGATTGCACAATTAAATTGAAAGCTTCATCGGCCATCAACAAAGGAAGCAATGATTTATTCGATAACTTAAAGTGGTACATTACTAGCCAACCGGCTAGTCGGGAGAGCAGGTTTGATCAGGCATTCCTTTAGCCGTCCGCACCGTGGCTTTATATGTAAGAACGTTGCGAGAGAGGAGAAGGCCCCAGTTCTCTCCAGACGCTGATTAGCGCACCACCTGTGCCGGGAGTCGCGTCGCGTCGGTATTGTTGATATAAACAGCCTCGGATGCAGTAATAAGTTATTCGGGATATGCGTAACCATGAAATCGTTTTCGAGTGAAGTGTTAATTTTGGGATGACGTTAATGATCTATCTTTAGTTTGCGTATGTTATATTTTCACTTGCCGCCGCAGGACAGACATTCTACCATTTTTAGTGTGGCGTTTGATGAACATTATCATCAAATTATGGCGAGCATTCACTTAAACATTTAATTTGAACAGTTATAGTTGCATCAGTGCATTAGGCTCTGAACTGCTCTGGTAGTTGGATTGTGTGGATTCTTTTTGGTCTGTGACTTTCAGAATATAGTGAACATTTTAGAGAGAATGGTTTTTGATTATGAATCCCAGACAATCTCCTAATTCTTCAGAGCTATAAGCTGTAGCTACAAATGTATTTCTCAGATGAAGTGGGCACTAGGAATTCTAATTACAGGCTTCAGGTTTTGCTAATCACTTTCTGGTTGCCAATATTGTAGTTAGAGAGCCAGTGTTGAGAATGGAAAACAACAGCATAAATACAAAACATTTATTCTATTATTTCCACCCGCCGCCCCACAAATAGTAACAGAGTGACAGAGCTAGACAGCATAATTAGCATGCAAAGAACAACAGTATACACAAAGCCACAAACAATACCGAGCGAGGTGGCGCAGTGGTTACCACACTGCACTCGTATTCGGGAGGATTACGGTTCAAACACGCGTCCGGCCATACTGATTTATGTTTTCCGTGATTTCCCAAAATCGCTTCCAGCAAGTTCAGGTATGGGTCCTTTGAAAAGCCTCCGCTGACCTACCTTCCCCATCCTTCACAAATCCGATGGGACTGATGACCTCGCTGTTCGGTCCCTATCCTTACTATCCCAAGAAAAAGATCAACCAGTCAACCACAATCAGCAACATAACATCACCCAACATGCACACTTAATACAAAACACAAAGTAGTATGGAATCAACATTTTCAAAAGACAAGGCATAAAGATAGCAACAGACAATTGTATAAAAAATAATTCCAAAACTAACTGACGTTGACTTATACCAGAAAGCAAATATATATCAATTACAATGTATGTAGGTCAAACAGGTACAATGTTTGATGTCCAGTGAAAAGAATATATGAGTGCCTGGAGGTATGTGACAAATTACTTCTCATCCGCATAGCACCTCAGAGAAAATAATCACAAGAAATGAAAATAGCGAAATAAGAAGAAGACAATAAAAACATCATCTAAACTTTGAAGAAAACTATCATATACAAGAAACCCAAAGGCAAAAAGAAAACCAATTTATATGACCAAGTGTACATGATCAGCAACTCACTATTCACATGACCCGATAATATAGTAGAGCATTACCACAACAGATTATCATCAGACTATTGCCACAGAACCCTCCCCCCCCCCCCCCCGCCACCCAGGCTCGCTGATCACTGATCCCCTCAAAATAACCACTAAACCAAAAATAGTATCACCTGAACACCTATAACTCTTTATCCACTTTCTAATAGTTCTTAAATTATTATTATTATTATTATTAAGCATTACAATCCATGAAGGCTTTTTGCTGCAGAATGGACAATGTTGAACCACTTTGCTCTGTCTTTACAAGTAATTTGCCACTGTCTGTCATGTCCTAGTTTTCTGAGATCGTCTTGAATATTGTCCAAGTATCTCATGCGTGGGCGTCCAAGAGGTCGTCTTCCGGTGGGAATCTCTTCAGTCACTTTCTTGATGGTCCTGTTTGGTGGTGCTCTGATGACATGCCCTATCCATTTCAGTCTTTTGGCTTTAATTTTGGCCACTATATCGGAGTCTTTATATAATTTGTAAATTTCATTGTTATTTAGCAATCTCCATTCATCACTGATCCTATCTCTTATGGGTCCAAATATTTTTCTCAAAATTTTTCGTTCAAATACTCTTAATCTGTTTTCCTCTTTTTTTGTGAGAGTCCAGGTTTCAGATCCATAGGTGAGTACTGGTATAATCAATGATTTGTATACTTGTAGTTTGGTGTTCCTAGAAATTAACTTGCTTTTGAAAACTGTCAAGAGACTATAGTAGCATTTGTTAGCCTTCTGAATTCGTGATTCTATTTCAATTTTTATGGAGTTGTCAGAGGTTACTATTGTACCAAGGTAATTAAATTCATTTGTCTTTGTGAAAGCTGTGTTATTAATTTGCAGTACATTATTATTTGATGGATAGCGGGATAAGATAAAGTACATTGTTTTGTCTGTATTCAGCTGGAGGCCTGTGCCATTTGTGGCTTTAATTAATTGTGCTGTAAGAAGCTTCAAATCATTCTCACTGTCAGATAATAATGCAATGTCATCAGCGTATGCTACAATGTTAATTTTGCTTTCCAGTTGTGCTCCAATTTGTAGTAGCTTTACTTTTTGGATTATTCTATTGATTACTATGTTAAAAAGAACTGGTGAGAGTGAATCCCCTTGTTTGACTCCAGTTTTAACCTCAAAGTCTTCAGAAAGTTTGCTAGCTACTTTTATTTTGTATTTTGAGTTTAAAGTGCAAGATTTTATTAAATTTATCAATTTGTTAGGGATGCCAATCTGCCTCATGCACTTCCATAAATATTCCCTGTTGATACTGTCAAAAGCTTTTTTAAAATCAATGAAAAGCATATGTACATTTTGATTGAATTCATATTTCTTTTCACCCAACATCCTTAGGACATATATATTGTCAATAGTCGATCTGTTAGGTCTAAATCCACATTGGGCATCATCTAGGGAGTCTTCAACGTAAGGGCTTATCCTTGCTAACAGTATATTTGTCAGAATTTTATATGTTGTGTTTAGTAACGCAATTCCTCTGTAGTTTGAACAATTTGTTGGGTCCCCCTTCTTGTATATAGGGCACACAACTACTTCTTTCCAATCATGTGGGACCTGTTCCTGCTTCCAGATGTTGGTGATGATTTTGTGTAAGCAGTTTACACAAAATTTCTTAAATCCACATTCAAATTTCTGGAACTCCCCTCGACAAGCCATAGTTCCATCTTCCCAAACTTCCTGAAATAATGTTAAGGTCTCTTCCGTAAAAAGTAATGTAAACATACACAAAGAAAAATACAAACACGCACGCAAATATATACAAGGTGTTACAAAAAAGGTACGGCCAACTTTCAGGAAACATTCCTCACACACTTTGTTGCAGTAAATGTTCAAAATGTCCTCCGTTAGCGAGGATACATGCATCCACCCTCCATCGCATGGAAACCGTGATGTGCTGATGCAGCCCTGGAGAATGGTGTATTGTATCACAGCTGTCCACAATACGAGCACGAAGGGTCTCTACATCTGGTACCGGGGTTGCGTAGACAAGAGCTTTCAAATCCCCCCATAAATGAAAGTCAAGGGGGTTGAGGTCAGGAGAGCGTCGAGGCCATGGAATTGGTCCGCTTCTACCAATCCATTGGTCACCGAATCTGTTGTTGAGAAGCGTACGAACACTTCGACTGAAATGTGCAGGAGCTCCATCGTGCATGAACCACATGTTGTGTCGTACTTGTAAAGGCACATTTTCTAGCAGCACAGGTAGAGTATCCCATGTCAAATCATGATAACGTGCTCCATTGAGCGTAGGTGGAAGAACATGGGGCCCAATCAAGACATCACTAACAATGCCTGCCCAAACGTTCACAGAAAATCTGTGTTGATGACGTGATTGCACAATTGCAAGCGGATTCTCGTCAGCCCACACATGTTGATTGTGGAAATTGGCAATTTGATCACGTTGGAATGAAGCCTCATCCGTAAAGAGAACATTTGCACTGAAATGAGGATTGACACATTGTTGGATGAACCATTCGCAGAAGTGTACCCGTGGAGGCCAAACAGCTGCTGATAGTGACTGCACACGCTGTACATGGTACGGAAACAACTGGTTCTCCTGTAGCACTCTCCATACAGTGACGTGGTCAACGTTACCTTGTACAGCAGCAACTTCTCTGACGCTGACATTAGGGTTATCGTCAACTGCACGAAGAGTTGCCTCGTCCATTGCAGGTGTCCTCGTCGTTCTAGGTCTTCCCCAGTCGCGAGTCATAGGCTGGAATGTTCCGTGCTCCCTAACACGCCGATCGATTGCTTCGAACGTCTTCCAGTCGGGACACCTTCGTTCAGGAAATCTGTCTCGATACAAACGTACCGCGCCACGGCTATAGACCCGTGCTAATCCGTACATCGAATACGCATCTGCCAACTCCGCATTTGTAAACAACGCACTGACTGCAAAACCACGTTCGTGGTGAACACTAACCTGTTGATGCTACATACTGATGTGCTTGATGCTAGTACAGTAGAGCAATGAGTCGCATGTCAACACAAGCACCGAAGTCAACATTACCTTCCTTCAATTGGGCCAACTGGCGGTGAATCGAAGAAGTAAAGAACATATTGACGAAACTAAAATGAGCTCAAACATGGAAATTAAGAGTTTCCGGACACATGTCCACATAACATCTTTTCTTTATTTGTGTGTGAGCAATGTTTCCTGAAAGTTTGCCTGTACCTTTTTGTAACACCCTGTATATATATATATATATATATATGTGTGTGTGTGTGTGTGTGTGTGTGTGTGTGTGTGTGTGTGTGTGTGTGTGTGTGTGTGTGCGCGTGCATGGGTGTTTTCTGTGATTATAAAATAGAGGTAAATGTATACAGAACTTGGTGGTATGAGCTCAGTCATCAGTCTGACGTTGCACTCTGTCGAGCTTGCATACATGCATTTATTCGATTGGGGGGTGGGGGGTGTCACAAGGCTGTAGCATCCTCTCCTGAGAGATCTGGTCCACAACTGTTGTAACTGGCCCCTGACATCCTGGATACTGGCAGTGGGACGGATATGGCGTCTGAGCTGTTCCCACACACCTTCTATCGCGGTCGGATCTGGGGTCACGATAGTGTAGTATGAGAGGTAATACATGATCACACACTATCTCTGAAGTACCACTGAGCTGTCAGAGTTCTCTCAATCACAACCAGCTGCGGCCTCACGTTATGTCTGATGTCTCCCCCCACAACGACGCCTGGAGTAATACCGCTGTACCTTCTAAAAACATTGAAAATGTGAGACCTATGCCTAGGTCGCCACCACACTCACTAACGATGGTCATCAGGAGTAGTGGAGGGCCCAGATTAATCACTGAACGTAGCGGGACGCCATTCATAAGCACTGCATGCTTTTCGGTCACTGCACCCCTCCAGGCGCAGTCGCTTTGTTTTTTCTTGTGGTGTTGATGGTAGCCTAAGCATGGGACGGTAATTCCATAGTCTGGCTGCTGCCAGACTCCGAACAATGTAGCACCATGATACAGAATATTACATGGATTCATTACGTGTTCGCGCTTGGCAAGCGTAGATGTGAACGGTTAGGATGTACTTGGTGCGCAACACAATGATCCTCCCTCGTAGTGGTTAGACGTGATCGACCGAAACCTTGACGACAGATATGCCTGCCCTCACGTTTCCATACGGTCTAACAGTGGATCACTAACACAAACGAATACCCCAGAAATGTGGATATTGCACGACTCGAACAGCCAGCAAAATAGAGAAGCACAATGAGGCCCCTGTAAACTCTGTTGGGTTCTGATAACGCTACCTCATGCTCGTACGCGCCATCTGTGTGTCTTTCACAGTGATAAATCAACATCTGACAATGTTCACTTTCATTATATGCCCAGTAACAACACTAAACATGATCAAAACTACTGCACTTTGTTGACCGTTATTCTTGTTGTAAGTGGGCTGTTTACGTTTTTATGTTGGTAACGTGACGTAGCGCTCCGTATGAAAATCACTGACTGTGCTGTGTGCAGTCTGTGGCTGGTTGGCATTGTTGGAATATGTACTATTGTAGTGTTGGGCAACTGGATGGGAACAGCGCGTAGCGTTGCGCAGTTGGAGGTGAGCCGCCAGCAGTGGTGGATGTGGGGAGAGAGATGGCAAAATTTTGAGAACGGGCGATCTGGACGTGTGTCCATCAGAAAGAGTCAATTTGTAAGACTGGATGTCATGAACTGATATATATTATGACTTTTGAACACTACTAAGGTAAATACATTGTTTGTTCTCTATCAAAATCTTTCATTTGCTAACTATGCCTATCAGTAGTTAGTGCCTTCAGTAGTTAGAATCTTT